>NC_077229.1:248842532-249153425 GCF_027887165.1 Monodelphis domestica
AAATTAGACTCTCATAGACTATAAAACATTTAATAAAAGATATTTACTTAATGATAAAATGGGAAGATTACCTAGCATGGTCACAGCTTTGATTCATAAGAGGACAATTCCTTTCACTTCCACATTTGTCATTGTATTGCACTCAGTCATAGAAAAATATGTGAAGCATAAGGAATATCTAATCCTTTGTGGTTTGGGCTTTTATATACTTAGGTAACCATGAAGCTACATTTAGTCTTTACCCCATAGACCAGTTGTGTGCTATTGTCCTTTAGTGGAAAAGCAAGCCCAGTCTTTGTTTAAACTTAATTATTTTGAAATTTTAAAACAAGAAGATTTTCCCAAAATAACTTTCAATTAGCTAGCAACATATTCCAAATACAGTTATAATCATAACAGTAAAAATAGACATTAAAAGCATTTAAAATATATGCAAATAATAATAAAAAAGTTTTTCAGTGAAAATCACACATTTATTGATATCCATTATCTGCTAAAATAAGGTAATAATTTGGGTGTTTTTATTTCCTTGATTTTATTTCATTTTTATTTTTTCCATGGTAAAAAGTTACCTTGACTGGAAACCAATATTCCATCTGCCAAACAGAAAATAAAAATAGTTTGATGTATTATGATATGCTTCATTCAATTATAACAATATCTATTTGCATTAACTTCTTAAGCTGATGATTAGTTCTTCATTTAAAATAGACTTTTAAACATGTTGTCCCATGTGTCATTGATTCAGACCTTTGGAGTAATTTCACAGATGAAATATTATGGAAGGCTTATGAAAATTTGGGAATAACAGTGAGTATTCATACAGCGTACCATCCACAGAGCTCTGGACAAATTGAGAGACTGCATAGAGAGTTAAAATCAATGATAGGAAAACTTTTTTTCAGAGACTCATTTGAAATGGCCAGAAATCCTGTTTCTTGCTCTGTTTTATATCCATACCCAACCTCAGGAAGACTTACATATTTCTGCTTATGAAATGCTATATGGCCATGCACCTATTCAAGCAAAAACATGTAAACCAGCCTATGTTTTTATGCTGTATGGGGATATACAAATAGCTTCCTATATAACAGATTTACAGGATATATTGAGAAATTGTCACAAAATGGGGTTGTTACAGCAATCTAGGTCATTAGATTTTTCACTGCATAAAATAAGATCATGAGACTCAGTATACATATGGAAATTTGCCAAAACATCAGCAATACAAGAAAGTTGATTAGGACCTTATAAAACTATTTTAACAACTCCTTTATCAATTAGAAGAACACCCTTGGATTCATTGTTTGCATGTAAAAATTGCTCACAGTATAAATGGAGAAAGAGAAACAGACAGAGATAGATTTAGGAGACTTGGAGAAGGAGAATTAGAAAACAATCATATAAAGGAAAGCTGAAGGAAAGATTCATCAGTCAAAAAAGATGACAGTCAGAAAGTTCAAGAGAGGACAACCCAGAGGTATAGTATTTATAAGCAGCCAGAGGAAAAACAACCCAGAGGAAAAGATCTGAGCAGCAAGAAATATAAAAAGCAGAAATAGCTAGCTTGAAGGTGACAGGGTAGAAAAAACTGTAAGGAGTATACAGAGAAGAGGATCAGATGAGAAATGGACTCCAAATTGTAAGATACATGTGCCATTTAACACAAACACATTTCTACATGTAGATACATTCAACAGTACATATATAGAAGAGAGAAGAAACCCATCAGACTATATGTGAAGAGGAGATCTGAAGTCTGGAGTAAATATTCTACATGCAATGAGCACATATAGGTTTCATGTTCCACTAACTGTAAAATATTCACATAGATAAATGGATTTTCTGTGGAAAAGGATTGATAAGATAGTGGCATAGCCAGATATAGTAGATCCATAAGGTCTTATCTAAATAGGAGGTCAATTGAAGATATTCTATTTGGATAATATCAGGGAACAGATAGGGATCACAGTAGAAGTTAGTATAGGAACATACAGTAAATAGATTACATATTACATGCATGTAAATTATGTACATATTTGCAACATAGTTAGAAATAGCATGATTATAATGTACATGTGATTGTGTGTATATGAGTCATATATGTAAATATATGTAGCTATATATAGATTATGTAAAAAGAATGTACATAGTTAAAATAATAACATAGGATACTTAATTCATGGTTCATGTAGAAAAGTAGGTTGAATGTATTAGCAATAGCATTAAGAATAGAAAGACTTTGTATTGAATTGTTCAGATTAGAATTTTTAAAAATGTATTTGCATGAATTAATTTTTTGTAGTTAGGTTGTGCTTTTTTTTTTGGTAAAAGCATATGCTCTATTGTGTTTCTTATAAGTTTATCTACTTTTTCTAGTTGTAGACATTTTATGGGTTTTTTTAAGATAGAAGTGATTGTGTATTATTTTAGCATTATGATATTTTAATAGCAAATTGGTTTTGAAGAGTTTTATTGGAATGTTTAACTTTTGAATTTAATTGCATTTTGTATTATTGGTAGATTATATTCACATTTCTAGTTTGCAAATGTTGTGTTGAGTTTGAACTTTGTAACAATTTTTTAAGTCCCTTTCCTTTCCCTTTCTTTCCTTTGTTCAAGCCCCTACAATAGAGAAGTTAATTTATGTGGGGAAAATAGGCCCCCTACCCCCTTATACTTGATTGGATTTTAGTGATAGTGATAGGTTTAAGACGGTCAGCATTGTGATTCTAAAGTGATTAGTATAAATTCCATTATAATCTTAATACAATCAGTAAAATTCATATTTTAACAAGGATTTCTAACTAAAGCATAAAAATTGCTTCTAAAGATATATCTAACCCCTCCCTAAGTTTGTACTTCCCTTTATCATAAGATGCTGACTATCTGAATCTCATGTCCCAATATGGCACAAACATTAAGCACCCTTTACTGTTTGGAAATAGCCAGACCTCCCCCCAGATCAGATGAGAGAGAGGTACTGGTCATTTGACTTGACTAAGTCATTAGGCTAAAGACCAATATGAACTTTCCAAAGTGAACTAACCAATCAGCTTTGTAATTGGGTAACTGTTTCTAAAATAAAGTCTATATGATGTTATATGTTGTGATATGTCATTTTGTTATATAAACCAGCTCTCAGCACCTGGGTGTTGTCTTTTGCCTGGGTCCGACAATGTAATATATGAAAGAGAATGCTTTTATTGGAGGAATTGGCCCTCTTCCAATAAAATCTAACTTTCTACCTTGACTTGGAGAAATTTGGCTTTTTGACTTTATTTACCTAAATTGTTTATATGGAGTCTGTGGGTTTCTATTTCACAACATTTATATACAGTTTAGTAAAGCGTAGCTGTAACAAGGAATCAAGGTAAGTTTATTGGTGTGCAGATAATAAAACTATTTTTTTTTAAATTGTGCAAAGTCGGGTAATGAAAGAGGGAAAAGGTAGATAAGGTCTTTTGCAGAAGTCAGATGCATGGCTTTGCAAACCAAGTTTGGCTCATGCACAGAACTAAGCAGGAGAGATTCTATGCTGTCAGAAATGAAGAAAAGGGGATTCACAGAGTGAGTTGAAGGGAGTGTTCCTATCTCTTTGAGAGCTGGGACAGATCACTTCCTATTGTGGTTTACTGGACTTTCTGTGGGAAGCCATTTGCCCTGATCCTGTTATTCTTCTATCAACCATCCTGTCTCAAAGATAGAGAATCGATCCACCCAGATTTCTCCTGTTCCCATCAACCTTGTTCCTGTGTTCTAGTAGCCTAGTAGATTTCATCTTCACTGAGAAGAAGCCAATCAGATCCCAAAGACCTGTGTCTGGGAGTGAAGTCATATTGGCTGGACCCACTAGGGTGACTTTGCTACCATCTTCACCTCATCTATTCCAACTGAATTATAAACTTGTTCACCAATATTAATTGAAGTGACAGTAGGTCAGGAAGCTAGATAAGGTTTTGGGGTTCAAGGCAGACAGTGTAGGAAAGGGAGCATCAAGACCAGAAGAGGATTTCATGAGAAATCCATAGTTGGAGGGAGAAGAATTAGAGAAACTAGAATTAGGGAATCAAATTCCTGGCCCTCTTTCCTTTCCCTTTGTTGATATACTCAGTAAACCTATATACCTTTATATAAAAGCAATGGGAGTCAGATTGTGTTTTATCAATCAAGCAACTGGTGAGGCCTACCAAACTGGTCACAGCCTGTTACAGACAGAGCAGAGTACTTGATCAGACTACCATCAGTCTAGGTCAAGTAAGAAACTTATTTCACTTTGCAGTAATAATGTCCTTTAGTTGCAAAATAGGTAGTGAGAGAAAAAAGAATGCATGCCACCAAGAATAAAGATATTTCTAATTCTGTCTCAAAGTACAAAGTGGAATGGTCAGATCTTTTGTCAATATTCTTTAATAAGAAGCATTATCATATATTTGCACCATTAACAATTTTGTAGAAATTGATGTCACTTTAAAAAAAAAAGAAATTCTTATATGTAAATTTCATTTTATGAACACAAATTTTTCTACTAAATGAAAAAAACCTACAAAATATTTTAGGAAAGAGGAATGATATATTTTTATTATATGCTTTATATTCTGTTAGACAGAATTGAGTGTGCCTTTTTCAGGGTGATCATTTAGCTTACAAAGACTAGTTTGTTACTTTTTGTTTAAGGACTCCAGGACAAGCTTAGGAGGTAGACTGATGAAAGACAAAAAGGGCAATGAACTGCTCACTCAGTTGCTCTCTTTTCCTCACCTGAATTGGATTGGAAGCACAGGTGTTTTGATTTGTACATCAAGGCCTGACAGGGGATGAGGGAGGAGTCTTGTGTTGGGAACTTGTATATATAGACTGTTTGCTGCCAATCATTTGGCACTTCTTAGCCGATCATTGAAATACTCTCTTTCATGAAGGAGAATAAACAACTGTCTCTTTTTACTCCTGCCTTCTGATTCCAGGTTTTGTTTAATTGAGTGAGTGGGGCACTTGTACTCATTTGGGAGCAGGGCTCATATCATTTTTTATCTTACACACTGTCAAGATTCATAAGTCACAATGTAGAAACATTTTCTCCTTATTCATTAGAATCTACTACTTATGAAGCAGAAAACTTCAATTTGATCAGTTTAATTAAATCACAAACAAATTTCTTAGAATGAGGTTGTGTCAATATATATATATATATATATATATATGTGCAAATTTTAATTGATTTTCTAACGTTTCACTTTTTATGGATGGGGAAATTTGTGCATACATACTTCAATATATAGTAAATAGAGAAGTTTTCTGAAACCTTTTCCTCCTACTATCGTTTCAGTTGCTTATGATGTACTATCCACAGGTATAAGATGGAATTACTGTCACATCACCAGTAGAATATGAGCTTTAAGTAATTTTTGGTTATTATTTTAAGTTATTTATTAGTAATAAAATGTATAGTCATGTGGTCTCCACAATGTAGTATATGGGAGATATTTGAAAGGTGGGCAGCTGAAATTAAAAATAGAATATTGCCAGATAGCTGTATCCATGTGTGAAGCACTAATGGAGCATTGGATGTGGAGTCAGGAATATCTCAGTGCAAATCCAATCTGAAAATTTCACTTTGCTAGCTGTTTGATCCTGAGCAAGTCACTTGACATCAATCTTCCTTAATGTCTTTATCAGTAAAATGTAAATAATAATCCCTATCTATCAGAGTTGTTATGAAAATAAAATGAGACATTATTTGTATAATGCTTTGTAAAACGTAAAGTGACAGAAAATTTATATTACTGTATATAAGTGTGTATATGTGAGTATATGATAATTTGTTATTGTTAATATTACTGAGCAAACCCATGGATTTCTTACTACCTAAGCTAACCACCGTGGCCTCCTACTATGTGAAGAAAAATAAATGGCTGTCCCTAAAAAGTTCTATAGACAGGAAAAGTTATATTTTATAAGCATTTTATATTTTTGAACAAGAATACATGAATCCAATACATGATATAAATTCAACTTAACAAAAATATACTAATGTGCAAGACATTTTCTAGGTCAGATACTGACCACCAGAAACTCCCAGAAATAAATCTGTGGTAAGTAGAAGAGTAAGAAAATGAATTGGAATATCATAAAAATTATTTTTTGAAAGTCTAGTTGTGCTTTAAAAGCATTTTAGACACTAATACCTTCCTTTTTGCCTTGCAATGCATAAAGGGAAGAATTTAGACTGACAATAATAATGATATGAAGGCATGAATCTTTACCATTGTAGTGGAGTCATCCTTTCTCCAATCTGAGTCACACAGACATTTCAGGTATTCTCTAGCTTTGCCAGCTCCATTCTTTTGTAGATCTTTGGAGAAATTAATAGAAGGTCCAGTGTAATTTGCATGTCCTGATCCAGCTATAGAAGAAGATGATGGAAAAAAAAAACATGAATGGAAAGAAGTCATGAGAGCCTTTTCAAGGCCTACACAAAGTCAATGAGAATTATAAATCAGCATGAGGCAGAGAGTTTTAATTTTTATGAAAAGGAAGAAATAAACATACAAATTCACCCACCCTCAGTCAAAAGTGAAAAGTGTTTTATTTTTCCCCCTTCTCTTCCCTTCCTTTCCCTTCCCTTTTTCCTTCCTTCCTTTTTATCTTTCATTATTTTTTAACATGTGGAATTTCCCACAGATCCTGATAAATATCTATTATAAAGAGCATAATGATTAACTTTGGAACATTTGGACTCATCATTCTAAAATAATTATAAAACCAATTATATTTCTAGTATGTGATTTATTCAAAGTATAGAGAGTTCTATTAAATGATCTAGCCATGTGGTCTCCATGTGTAAGATTTAAATTTATATCAATAACTTCAAGTATTATATTTTATAAGATTTATTAGTAATCACTTGAAGTAGAAGAAAAAATAGAAATACAAAGCTTAAATATGACCAAATGAGTAAACTTTCCTGCCAAGCTCTGCCCCCCAGCTTCCACAGCCAGGTTCTGGGAAGAGAGATAGAGAGAGAGTGGTGGGGGGAAGAGAGAGAGAGAGACAGACAGACAGACAGACAGACAGACAGACAGAGAGACAGAGAGACAGAGAGAGAGAGAGACAGAGAGAGAGACAGAGAGACAGAGACAGAGAGAGAGATAGAGAGAGAGACAGAGAGAGAGAGGGAAGGAGGGAGGAGTTACACCCACAACTTTTTCTTGAAAATCAAAGCACCTAATGTGAGATGAAAAAGGGGAAACTGAGAAAGAAAGTTCTGGGGAGAAAATTCTAATTATACACATACTATGTCATTTAGTGGATATTTGATATTATTTTAGACTTCACATGTGTAATAGTGTGAAACATCTCCCCATATGAGTCATTTTGAGAAAAGAAACTTAAAGCAAACAAAAGAAAAGTGAAGAAACAAAGTGAAATATAGTGTTTTACTCTGGTTTCAGACTTTATCAGTTCTTTCATTGTAGCCAGATGGCATTTTTCATCATGAGTCCTTGAAGACTGTCTTGGATCACTGTATTGCTAAGAATAACTGTCATTCCTAATATTCATCATATAATATTGCTATTACTATGTGTAATATTCTCCTTTTTCTGATCACTTCATTTTGCATCAGTTCATGTAGATCTTTCCAGACTTTTCACAGTAGTATTCCATTACAATCATATACTACTTCTGCAATCATTCCCAATTGATAGACATTCTCTCAATGTCTAGTTCTCTGCCACCACAAAAATAACTGCTATAAATATTTTTGAGCAAACAAGTCCTTTCCCCATTTTTAAAACCTCTGAGATATTGACCCAACACCAGTATTACTAAATCAAGAGGTATGCAAAGTTTTAAACCCCTTTGGGTATACTTCTAAACTCTACTCCAGAATAGTTTGATTAGTTCACAACTCCACCACTGGTGCATTAGTGTCCCGATTTTGCCACATTCCTTACAGCTTTTATTATTTCCTTTTCCTGTCATAATAATCAGTCTGATAGTTGATGAGTTGGCATCTCAGGGTTGTTTTAACTTGTGTTTCTCTAATCAAGAGAGATTTAGAGTATTTTTGAATGTGATTGTATAGCATCAATTTCTTCATCTGAAAACTACCTATTCATATCCCATGACAATTTATCAATTGAGGAATGATTTATATTCTTAAAATTTTGACATAGTTCTCTATGTATTTGAGAATCAAAATCTTAATCAGAGATACCTGCTGTAAATTTTTTCTCAACTTACTCCTTTTCTTCTAATGTAGGTTGCATTAGTTTCTTTATATGAAGCATTTAAAAATATAATCAGTTATCTATTTTATATGATATAATGCTTTTATATCATATAATGGTTACATAGTTCTTTTGAGTCATAAGTAATTCTTCCTCTATCCACTGATATATAGATTATTCTATACTCTGCTAATTTGATGTTACTACCCTTTATGTGTAAATCATGTATTCGTTTTGAGCATATCTTTTGAGATGTTATGTCCCCATTCTCTGCCTTACCTTTTTCTAGTTTTCCCATCAGTTTTTATCAAATAGTGGTTTCTTGTCCCCAATGTTGAATCTTTGGCTTTATCAATGGTCATTTGCTACAAAGTATTGCATAGTTTATTTATCCCACTTATCTATTGCTTATGAGAATTTATTTTTTTACATACTGTCCTAATTCCTATATATTAGGAAAAGTTACTGTGTATTTCTATGTCTAGGATATGGATCAGTGATACCATTTAATTGGTTGCTTTTTTGCATTTTCTTTGTCCTTGGGAATTTTAAGGAATTTCTTCCTTTTCAGCAGAATTTGATGGATAAATGAAGGCAAGAAGGGTTTTTCCAGTGTACTTACAAAATTTCCCCCAGTCATTTAGGGAAGGACTGAGGTTCTGATAAACCACTTCTATATTAAAGATAACTTGGGATGATCAAGAAAGGGGGCTAAATAATGAGCTCTTAAAAATCTATTTATTAGACTGCCTTAACCAACTTGGGTTGTCCCTGGTCTCCAAGAGAGTCATGGAGACCAAATGACTTTATTGGCTATGATGCTGGCCTAAACAATAAATTTGACATAATCAATAGACATATTTTTATCTCAAAAATCAGTCTCTTGAAATGATATGCTCTATTTCTTAAAGAGGACAAAATTGTTTCAGAGATTACAGCTTTATAATATAGTTTCATGTCTGGTACTCCTGGCCATCTTCTTTCATGTATTTCACTGATTCCCATGATATTTTCACCTTTTGTCCTTCCATAGTAATTTTATTATATTTTCTAGTTCCTTAAATATTTTTTGGTAATTTGATTGGCATGGTACCAAATAATTATATTGATTTAGGTTAGGATTGTCACTTTTATTATATTGGTTCACTCAATGCGTGAATAGTTAATATTTTCCAGTTGTTATGATCTGACTTGATTTTTGTGAAAAGTGTTTTGTAACCGTGTTCATATAATTCCTTTGTCTTGGCAGGTAAAGACCCAAATATTTCATGTTATCTATAGTTAATTTAAATGGAATTTTCTATCTCTTGCTGCTGAGATTTGTTGGTAATATAAAGAAATGCTGATGATTTGTGTGAATTTACTATATCCTGCAAAATTGGCAAAAGTTGTTAATTATTTAAATGAATTTGAGTTATATTTTTAGGACTCTCTAAATTTATCATCGTATCACCTGTAAAAAGTGACAGTTATATTTCTTCATTGACTATTCTAATTCTTTTAATTCCTTTTTATTCTCTTATTCCTATAGCTAGTATTTCTAGTATAATGTTGAATAAGTGGTGATAACAGGCATCCTTGCTTCACCTTTAATCTTATTATTAGAAAGGCCTCTAGTTTATCTCCATTACAGATAATGCTAGCTGAAGCTTTTAGATATATACTATTCCATTTATTCTTCTCCTCTCTAGGGATTTTAATAGAAATGCATGTTATATTTTGTCAAAAACTTGTTTTTGCATCTACTTAGCAATCATAATTTCTGTTTGTTTTGTTATTGATGGAGTTAATCATGTTGATAGTTTTTTCTAATACTGGACAACCCCTGAGTTCCTGGCTTAAGTCCCACCTGTTCATAATATATTGTAATCTCTTTGCTAGAATTTTGTCTAGAAATTTGCATCAACATTCATTAGGTAGATTGGTCCATGTTTGTTTTTTTTTCCTCTGTTTATGCTTTTCCTGGTTCAGATATCAGTAACATATTTGTATCAGAAAAGAGTTTGGTAGGATGCTTTCTCCAGCTATTTTTTTGAAACAGTTTCCATAGTATTGGAATTAATTGTTCTTTAAATGGTTGAACCCATGAATCCATAAGGCTATGATACCTTCTAATAACTACTAAATGCCCTCTTCATTGGTGGTACACTCACAATTTTCATTTGTGATCATCTTAATATGGTTTTCTTTTGTTTTTAATCTATAGTTTATCTATTTCATTGTTTTTGGAAATAAAATAACTTTCAAGTTTTATTCATTAGTTCAAATGTTTTGCTTTCGATGTTATTAATCTAACCTTTGATTTTAGGCTTTCTAATTTGGTGTTGAATAGGAGATTTTTATTGGCTCTTTTTCTAATGTTGTTTAGTTGCATGTTCAATTCATTACTTGATTATTTCTCAGATTTATTGAAATAAATGATTAGATAAATTTTCTTCTAAGCACTGTTTTAGTTGTAGTTCATAAATTTTGGTATGTTGCCTCATTATTTTCATTGATTGTTTTTATGATTTGGCCTTTGATCTACTTATTCTTCAGAATTACATTATTAGCTCTCCAATTAATTCTTAAACTCTTTTCATGGACATTTATTGAAGTCATTTCTTTTGCTATATGATCTGAAAAGAATACATTCAATATTTCTGTTTTTCTGAATTTGATTATGAGGTGTTTATTCTTAATACATGGTCAATTTTTCTGTTGGTACCTTGCACTGCTGAAAACAAAACAAAACAAACAAAAAACAAACCCAAACAAACATATTCTTTTATTTTCTATTCCCATTTAACTTTCTCCATATGTCTATCATGCCTAATTTTTCTGCAATTTTATTAACTTCCTTAAATTGTTCTTGTTTATTTTTTGAGTAAATTTATCCAATTCTGAGAAGGAAAAGTTAAATTTAACTCCTTGAAAAATTTGGATGCTATACCATTTGGTACATATATGTTTAGTATATATACTACTTCATTGACTCTGGTACCTTTTAGCAAGATATAATTTTTCTTCCTTTTCTCTTTTAAGTATTTTTACTTTAGCTTTGTCTGAAATTTTGATTGCTATCCATGGTTGTTTGTTCATTTTTAACTTTGACTGAAGCATAATATACTTATATGTTGTCAAATCATATAGTCTCTGTATTTTCAACATCTCTTAAAATGGGTCTCATATCCACTCATATATCTATCAATCTAGTACCAGACCCTTATTATAAGGACTTTAATAGCCACTTTTTTCCTTTGAATTAGGAAGGCTAGAACTCTCTGAATCATCAAATCAAAATAGATCCATTTGTTTGTAAATATATTATGCCACTCCTCCCTGAGCACCCCATACACTGGTATGGAGGGCTTGTCGTGCCCTCCTAGAGCAGTTCTCCAGCCTCTGACCCTCACCTGACACCCAGCTCTCACTTGTGGCTCCCAGTAGCTGCTAGCATGCGGCAACGGCCACATCCCGGGCAACGGCTTCAACAGGCCAGCTAAACCTTGTGAGAGTAGCCATCTGGTCATCGACCACTGGTGAACCAGGGCTTTGCTCACCCAGCATGTGAAGACTGCTTCGGCCGAACAGACGGAAGAAACCAACAAGAAGTTTAAATGGCTGAGATGGGGACGCAGCAAAGCACTGTGGAGTGCTTAGGGCGTGTTGGAGCATAAAAGACAACACATCCATCCAATGCAGCTGAGGAAGTCTCCAAGTATAATGACTTTTCGTGCCACTGGACCCAGGCTTCCAACGCCGAGAGTGGGACTGTCTCTGTTCACTGACTTTTCCACTTAAATCTTCATGCACAAGTGTCTTTGTGCACACTCATCTATCATAGATGAAAACGCACAAAGACAATCGTCATCCTCGGTTACTGAAAGACTACTACTATATGTATGTCTCCCATTTTCAAATGTGTTTATTGTATAAAACATATCATAAGATTCTAGTTTTTAATGAATTCTACCATCTGCTTCCATTTTGGGGGGGTGAGGACATCCCATTCATATTTACAGTTATGATAATTACCTGTGTATTTTCCTTCAGCTTTCCTTCCACCTATTTATTCTTCTCACTTTTTCCTTTCATCTTGTACCTTTTTGCAAGTGTTTTAATTCAGACCAACATCTTCCCCAATATAGCATCCCTTCTATAAGGGCCTCCTACTTCCTTTTTCCACCTCAATCCCTTTTTACTTTCCTCTAGGCTAATATTATTTACTATACCTAAATAAGTGTGTATATTATTCCTTTTTTGAGCCAATATTCAATGAGAGTTAAGGTTCAGGTGTTGGCCTACAGCTTTTCCATCTTCCCTTCCTAGTTGATCATCCTTTTGAGATATTTTGGGTGGAGATAATTCATCCCATTCTATTTCCCCCCATCTTTTCCCACAGCAAACTTTTTTTCATGTACCTTAATTTTGTTTTTATGATTATCTTCCCATTATAGAAAATTGACACCCACATACTCTCTCTCTCTCTCTCTCTCTCTTTCTCTCTCTCTCTCTCTCTCTCTCTCTCTCTCTCTCTCTCCATATATATATATGTATATACATATATATATATGTAATATGTATATTACTCCTTACTGCCCTAATATTGATAAGGTTCATAAGAGTTATAAGTATAATCTTTTCATGTATGAATATTCAAATTAACAATATAACCTTATTTAATCCTTACATTTTTTCTTTCCTGTTTAATTTCTTGTGCTTCTCATGAGTCTTCTCTTCAAATGTCAAATTTTCTATGAAGTTGTCTTTTCATTAAGAAATATGGAAATTCATAAATTTCATTAAAAGTTCTGTTTTCCCTTGAAGTATTATAGTGATTTTTACTGGGTAGAAGATCTAGGTTGTAATCCTAATTTCTTTGTCTTCTAAACTCTGTGATTCTTTAAAGTAGACACTGCTAAATCCTGTGTAATCCTGATTGTGGTTCCATCATATTTAATTGTTTTATTTAAGGGTGATTAAAGTATTTTTTTCTTTGATCTGGGAGTTCTGGAATTTGGCTATACTGCTTCTGCGATTTTTCCTTTAGGGAGCTCTTTCAGGAGGAGATCAGTAGAATATTTTAATTTTTATTTTTACAATGTGATTTTTGAACATCAGGTTTGTTTTCCTTGATAATCTCTCTTGGTATGATGTTCAGTTTCTTTTTTTTGCTCTTGGTATTCAGGCAATCCAAAAATTCCTAAATTATTTCTCCTCAGTATATTTTCAAGATAAGTTATTTTTCCAATGAGATATATCATATTTACTTCTAATTTTTCAATCTTTTGCTTTTGGAAGATTCATTAATCATTATTATCCACTTATCTATTTTAATTTTTAAGGAATTATTTTCTTTAGTGAGCTTATATATATATATATATATATATATATATATATTTTATATACTTTTCTATTTGTCCAGTTCTACTTTTTTTCCCCTTTAGTAACATTTTGTATCTCCTTTTCCATTTGGCCAATTTCTTTAAAAATCATTTATTTATTTAATTTAGAATATTTTGCCATGGTTACATGATACATGTTCTTTCCCTTTCCTCCTCTCTTCCTCACCCCCATAACCAACACTCAGTTCCATTGGGTTTCAAAGTCTATTCCCATGTTATTAATATTTGCAATAGAGTGTTCATTAAAGTCCACACCCCCAATCAAATCCCCATTGAACCATATGATCAAACAGTTGCTTTTCTTCTGTGTTTCTACACCCACAATTATTTCTCTGGATGTGGATAGCATTCTTTATCAAAAGTCCCTCAGAATTGTCCTGGTACTAGAGAAAGTCATTACATTTGATTGTGCCACAGTGTATTAGTCTCTGTGTATAATGTTCTAGTTCTGCTTCTTTCACTCTGCATCAGTACCTGCAGGTTTTTCCAGTTCACCTGGAATTGCTCCAGTTCATTATTCCTTTCAGCACAATAGTATTCCATCACCATCAGATACTACAATTTGTTCATCCATTCCCCAACCAATGAACACTTCCTCGTTTTCCAGTTTTTTTTGGAACCATAAAGAGTATGGATATAAATATTTTTGTACAAGTAGTAGTCTCTCAGTAACCAAGGATGACGATTGACTTTGTGCGTTTTTGTGCACAAAGACACTTGTGCATGAAGATTTAAGTGGAAAAGTCGATGCACAGAGACAGTCCCACTCTCTCGGCGTTGGAAGCCTGGTTCCAGTGGCATGAAAAGTCGTTACACCTGGAGACTTCCTCAGCTGCATTGGATGGCCATGTTGTCTTTTGTGCTCCAAAACTCCCTAAGCACTCCACACTGCCTTGCTACATCGCCATCTCAGCTGTTGAACCTTCTTGTTGGTTTCTTCCGCCTGTTCCACTGAAACATCTTCACATGCTGGGTGAGCAAAGTCCTGGTTCACCAGGGGTCTAAGACCCAATGGCTACCCTCAGAAGGTTTAGCCAGCCTGTCGAAGCCTTTGCCCGGGGTGTGGCTGCTGCCGCATGCTAGCAGCTACTAGGAGCCACTAGTGAGATCTGGGTGTCAGATGAGGGTCAGGGGTTGGAGAGCTGCCCTAGGAGGGCATGACAGGCCCTCCATACCAAAGATATTACTCCTCCCTGAGCACCCCATACACCCAATTTGTACAAGTATTTTTCCTTATTATCTCTTTGGAGTCCAGCAGTGGTATGACTGGATCAAAGCACAGGTAGCCTTTTAAAGTCCTTTGGACATAATTCCAAATTGCCTTCCAGAATGGTTGGATCAGCTCACAACTCCACAAGCAATGTACTAATGTCCCAATTTTGCCACATCCCCACCAACATTTATTACTTTCCTTTGCTGTAATATTGACTATTTGGGCAATTTTTAAAGAGTTTTTTTGCTTTGAAATTTTTTAGATATCTTTTTTCCCATTTTTTTGTGTTTGCTTTACCAAGCTATTAATTCTATTTTACATAATTTTCCTGCATTACTCTCATTTTCTCCTAATTTTTACCCTAAGGCCTTTTTTGATTTTAAACTCCTTTTTGATCTTTTTTGGGGCCTGAGAATAATTTATATTTTTCTTTGATAGTTCACATATAGCTATTTTAACAATGTGTTCTCTTCTTTGTTTGTATCTTGAACCTTCTTGTAACCATAGACAATATCTAGATTCTTTTGGTTTGCTAATTTTTGTTAATTTTAATCAATTTATTTTGTGATTTTATTATTGCTTGGTAAATTTGAGCCCGGTTTGTGAATGAGAGAGGGCACTGTCCCATATTTTTTGTGATGAGGCTTCAGACTTTGCTTATAGGCCTTTGGTCTTGTTGCTTGCTTGCACTAAGAAGGTATCTCCCTGATGTCTTGCACTGGTGGGGAGCCTCATTTTTACCAGCACTGGTGGGCGATCACATTCTGGGCTTGTATTGAGGAAGAGACTCACTGATGGCTGTCCCCAGGTTGCAGCCTCACAGGGGACTTTGGGCAGGTTGAGGCCTCACTGCTGATGGGGCAGGAAGCCCACTGGGATGTGGTAAACCCTTGTGTCTGCCTGCTTGGAATTTTTTCCCACTCTACGTCAGTGAAAGTGACCCCTTTTGTTTGTCCTCCAACCTATTTTGTCCCAGTGAACTGATTCTCTTCTGCAAAATTTGGTTGTTCAGAGATGATTTTTTAAGGACTTAGACTTATACTTCTTTATCTGCTGTGTTGGATCCAGAAGTTGCAGTTCTGGTGACTAGATGCGTATACAGCAGGATAATGTATTAGAGGTACTTACACAATAATTCTCAGACAAATCAGTGGAGGCCTAAGACTCATTACAGTGATTAATATATAATTTTTCTCATAATGGTGTTATTAAAATGTTTGTTTGGTCCTGTATAATGTTAAATGGATTGGGAAAAAGGTGGCACAAATAGAGTAGCTTCTTGGTCCTTCCCAATTATGAAAGGAAGCTTCATTACAGTCTCTGTGTCTGAGCTCTAATCTTTCTTCTATTTAATTCTATCTCGGGGTTCAGGCTGAGTAAATTTTCTTTCCCAACGCTGCTGGGATATTCTTTCCACATTTTGCTAAGTGAATGAAGGGGAATATAGGATGTTTAGAGAACACTAGTACCTCTGATATGAGGGCTTTCTAAGACCTTTTTATGATTGCTTATCCATACTTGGTATCCATCATTCACCCAACTCTCACCTTTGGCTCCCAGAAGCTCTAGCATCTGCAATAGATACACCCTAGTAAAGCTTGCTGGCAGATAGAATAAAGTAGGGTGATGGCCTCTAACCCATCAGTGAGTTATGGAAGTGTCTACCTCAAGTAGCTGGTGGAATGGACAGATGTAAACAGTTACTTCTCATGCATCAGGAAGATTTAGGAAGCAGGCATTATGGAATGCTTAGAGCTTGATTTGACATTGAAGATGGTACTATATCCCAAGCTATTATGAAGAGAATGATATTCCTTGAATCCCTGACACCTTTAAATAAGAACTCTAATATTAGCAAACTGAATATAACATATTTAGCTGTTTCTCTATAACCTCATATTAGCTGTTGTTTCTGTAACATTGTTTTTGTAATTTCATATAAGTCATTAAATCAGCATTTTGCAATAGGGACTGACTCATTTGTGGCAGGATAGAGCATCCTCCAAGCAAAAGATGGAAAGGCCGTTCTCTCTAAGTGGAAGGTATCCCAAACACATGCAAAAGGCTTGTCCCTGTGGAAGGCTTACCTTATAAATTATATCCTCATTCCATCTTGCCATCTAAATCAGGTCCTCTGAAAAAAATGGATGTGGCTATCCTCTGAAGGTCCAGTATGAGAAAGTGTTAATGGAAACTGCTCATTCAATTTTCTTAGGGTGTGAGATAGCCTAATGATCCAGCTTTGCTCAGAGACACTGGTCTGTCTCAGTAAACCTGTTAGTGGCTTGGAGCTTTGCTTCTTTGTTTTCTTTCAGAATGACTGAAAAATATTCATTGCAATTGCCAATCATCTTGACTTTTTTCTTGTCACTGGATTTGGCTAACTCTGGAAGAGACTGAAGCTGAAAATTGTATGCAATTCTGTCTCACTAAAAGTAAATTCACTCACTCATTAAGAGTAATTGGTTCTCTTTGAGAAATTAAGGATGAATGACAAGTTGTTGATAATCAAATCAACATTAGTGTTACAACTGGGAAATAAATGATAATCTACTGCCCTCTGGCTCCATTACCATCTCTTATTCCTATTCATGGGCAGCCTACTCAGAGTTTCTTTTCAAGACTTTATACTATGTGACAGCTATCAATATTATACCCATATACCTCTTGTCCCTTTTCCCCTCTACCTAGAGCTTCCATTGGGTCACTGGACTCTTCCCTTCCCCTTTTATTATTTGAAAATATTTTTTTCATATCAGTCATTCAATCAGTAAACATTTATTAAGTACTTACTATGTTCCAGGCATTATGGTAAGGGATAGGGAAACATACCAACACAAATAGTCTGTGGCATCAAGGAGCTCACAATCTATTAGGGGACAACAAACATTCATGCTAGTAAGCTATATAAAATTCAAATAGGAAATAATTAAGGGAAGGAATGCTCAAGAGGGATTGGGAAAGACTTCCTGTAGATTTGAATTTTTAGCTTGGAATTTAAAGAAGCCAGGAAAGCAGGGAAGCAAAGATGAGAAGGGAGAACTTTTCAGGCATTAAGGACAATTAGAGAAAATAACTAAAATGGAAAAAAATAGTAAGGAACACAGTGTCAGTAGATAGAAGATTGCTGAGGTTAAAACCTAAGAAGACAGGAAAAGAATGTGGGAGTGGGAATTGGTAATGAAGGATTTGAATGACAAGGAGAGGATTCTCTATTTGATCATGAAGAAGATAGGTAGTAGACATTTGAATTTAGCAGGTATGTGACTGACATATTAGGACTGTTGCTTTATTAAAATCAATTAGTTGACTGAATGGGCAATGGCTAGGAGTGGGATGAGACCCAAGGCTGGAAAAATAAACAAACACACCTTTGGCATAGTCTAGGTATGAAGTGACAACAGCCTGCAAGTGGTGTCAGTATCAGCAAATGATTAGACATATTCCAGAGATGATATGAACATGAAATATAAGTTTTGGCAACAGATTGGATATGGGAGAAAAGCAATAGCTGCTATTTATTCAAACCTACTGTGGACCATTCACAATACTCTTTCCTAAGTCCTCTTAATTTTAGAGCCTTCTTTCTGGTAATTAATTTCTTTTGATATTCTATATAACTTACTCGTAAACAAGCATTTGTTTGTTTTCTACTCCATTAGATTATGACCTTCTTTAGGAGAGGACTACCTTTTGCTTTTCTTTGTATCCATAGTCCTTACCATAGTGCCTCAGTGCTAACTATTTTTAATATTTTGTTTGATCCTCATAATCATCCTGGCAAATAAATGTTTTTAACATACCTATTTTATAACTGAAGAAAAATCTGAGGCAAATAGAGATTAAATGACTTAGTCAAATTCAGTCAGTTAGTAATATTATACCTATGCACACCTCTTGACCTCCTGGAAATCCCAGTGTGTATATGCATATAATATATATATATATATATATATATATATATATATATATATGAAACTCTCTCTATATATATTTTTTTTCTACTTTTGTTGCCACTTGGCATTTCCCCCCAAAAAATAAGATCTTTGAAATGAAGGGCAATTTCATTTTAGTTTCCCTAAAATGCAGCAGAGAATCTGATTTATAGTAGGAACTTAGTAAATATTTGCTGAATTTAATTTAATTTGTTGGGGATATGTGGGATTGTTCTGAGTTTCCCCTTATTTCAAATCTTCAAGAAGATGGTAGTTCATCATTATTAGGTATATTGTAGTGAAGATTCTTTTTTATGTATAGTTTGAATGAGCTGACTACTAAAATCTTTTTTAATCTAAAATTCTGTCATATAGTATTCTAGCACAATTGTTCCTTATTCCATGAAACTATATCATATCCCTCTGTCACAAAATTTTAACCTGGAATCTGTAAAGATTAAAATTAAATCTCGATAATAAAAATATTATAGTTTAAGAGATTTATTAATGACCATTAGAAATAAAGGAATAATGGGATACAAAAATAACCACCACCTGCCCATGCCTGATCAGCCATTTCAAAATGCTTGCCTTACCACTACCAAACTCCATGTCATCATTCCAAAATTCCATTATTCCTCCACTTCTCCTTCATAAAATCCTCTGTCTACAGGAAGTACATAATGCCAGGAAGTCAGTGGGCTCCTGGGAAATGTAGTTCTTTTTTAGGGTAACATTTTTTTTCAATTATACAAATCTATGAAATTATTATTATTGATTTTATCATATTACTTTTTTTAAAAAAACTTTTGGGATTTGAATATTTTTTCCAGGCTATTAGTAAGAAGAGATGCTATACAAAATAATAAATGGCCTCAATATATTTACCAAATGAGAGGAATGCAAGGATAACAAATCTGTGTAGCATGTAAGGATATATAGTTAAAAAATTTAATTTTTCTAACAAAATTTCTCTTTGGAATTCTGTTAAAATATTTTATTTTTATGTTTTTGTTTTGACATGATTAGTTTTGAATAGGGCATGAAACAAATATTTTTTAAGCTTGTTGATAAATAAGAATTAAATATCATAAATCAATGATGTCTAAAGGACAAAGTGGATACATTAATTATATATTGGCAAACATTTTCATAATGGTAATACATAGCTATTGACTGCTTTATCGTCACTTTTATTCATGAAACCCTTGGAATGTTATAGGTTCTTAGGATTCGATTAATAATTTTCACTAGGAAAATATTACATACCTTTCAAAAGTTCAACTTGGATTCTATTTGACAAAAATTAAGTTTATAATTAAATGTTTAAACATAATTACCACTAGGGTGATTATCTTAAATTGCAAGTCTAACTATATCATCCTTCAGTAAACTCCCACAATATACAACTGCCTCCAGGATCAAATAGAAAGTTCTCTATATTTTTGAAATTCTATGTCCTTCATAACCTTTCCATTCCTACTTCTTACCCCACCCTCCTCCAGTGGCATCAGCCTCTTGCCTGTTCCATAAACAAGACTCTAAATTTTGGCTTTGCATTTTTTTGTTTGTTTGTTTGTTTTATGTCTGACCTCCATGTTTGGAATAATATCCCTCTTCAACTCAGACTACTGATTTCCCTGATTTCTTTTTATTATAACTAAAATCCTGTTTTCTACAGGAAAACTTTTTGCCACTTCTCTTAATTCTAATGCCCTCACTCTGTCAATCATTGTCTGTTTATTCTATAATTTGTATTTTTGTTATATTTATATGTTGTTTACTCATTAGATTGTAAACCACTTGAGGGAGGATCTTTCTTTTGCCCCTCTTTGTATCCCTCCCTTAGCATAGTGCCTGGAACAAATAAAGATAAATAAATATTGATAGGTAAATTGATGGCATACTAATCATTCATATAAATCTGTTTTAAAAATAAATAATTTTAATTAATTATCTTCACATTTATACATTTGGACAGTTTTGTATTTACCCATTTCATGACTTTGAAATGGCATTTACATGATAGTCACAAAAGAATTGAACATTGAATAAGTGGGTCAAAAAGCAATCCAAGTCTTTCATTTTGAGGAGTAACCAAATTTACTTTCTTTTTTTTTTTTTGGTTGTTGTTTGTTTGTTTATTTGTGTCTGGCAGAAGCAAAGGGGCTCCCTATATGATTGTCTCCTGCTGAACTTGATGGACTGGTGTGACAATGAAAACACAAACACTAAAAAAACCTCACAGGGGAAGCTCTTTGTGAAGGGAATAGGTGGCTATGTAAGATGTAGTACTGTGCTTACAATAGCCTTGGGCTGAAAACTATTTAATTAACTTAAAAAATGTATTTGGGAAAACCAGTGTAGATATATTTCCCTTTGAAGATTCTTTGGGAGGGGAAACTGAACTGCTTTATTAGATGATATACATAATAGATATTATTAAGGAACAGTTTATTTTCTTTTGAAAAATTGTTCCTGCTTTTCAAGCATTCTTTTATTTCCCCTTCACATCCCTCTAAGGAAAGAAAAAAAAGGAAGCAGAGAGAGAAAGTCAAAGACAAAGACAAAGATATATAGACAGAAACACAGAAAGAGAAAGGAAGGAAATTAATTAAGTAAACATGAACAGCATTCTCTTTTATCAGTTCTCTAGAATCATGGTTATTCATCAATATTTCTAAGACTTTCAAAACTGCTTGATTTCATAATAATGGCATTATAATAGAGACCATTCTGCTTTGGGTCACTTCTCTAGATTAACTCACAGAAGTATTTCAATACCTTTTATGAAATCATCTTTTTCCTCATTTCTTGAAGCATAATAGGACCCCATTACTTTCATATCCACAATTTGTTTTCTCTGAGAAGTGAATGTTTGCTCTCTGAAATCTATTGTTTAAAAGTGGTTAGCATAAACTGATATTATATATACTTAGTCATATTTAGTGCTGCTAAATACTTTACAAATCTAGTAATCAGCTACAATCAAGTTGTGAGCTCTAATTACCCAAACAATTGAACTTAATAGGAGGATGTTTAACCATTAAATTAAATTATAGCTCACTGCATTCAGTCTTTAGCAAGTCTAATTATACATACATGCATATACATATTATGTGTGTCTGAGAGAAAGAGTGAAAGAGAAAGAGAGAGAGAGAGAGAGACAGAGAGAGAGAGAAATTGTACACATAAAACAAAATATGTACTTGTATTATGAACATGTGTTAAGATGTATTTACCCTCTTTCAGGCCAGTCTTTTGTTCCAGACATATTTTAATTCAAATTCATTTTCATTTCAACTAGTATGTTTTATAATGGAAAAGGGAAGAGATTGAGCACAAATGTCTGCATCATTCATTTCACTTCAACTTTCTACTTACACAAGTTAATTTTTAACTTTCCTTTCCAAGGACACACAATGATGAGTTCATATTTGTTCATTAAAAAGATATGTATTTCACTAACATGATGTGAAACTTGATTCATTTCACAATGCTAATATAGATTAAGAATTACCAAGAAGTGGGGGTTTTGCTTGTTTGTTGTTCAAGGCCTTTTCCCAAAGTTGTGGACTTTAAATGCTACTGAGGTTGTTCACTAAGAACTAGGAGTTTTCACTAAGAACACTAAGAGTGACTTGCCCTTTTCACTTTGAAGGCCACTAAAATGCCTAGGGTGAAGATCTTTAAAATACGTGTATAGCAACTGAGAAACTATCTGTGATCAGACCTCCACTGAAGGCAATAAACTCAAAACACAGAAAAGGTCAATAAAATGAAAGTATTTCAACAGTTTTTAAGTTTAAGAAATTATTTGACCCTACCCTAGAGAGACTTTCCCCCTCTATCCTAGTAAAACACTTCATTTTGTAATTCTCTGTTGTATTTAACATGCATTACTTAATGTTATTGTCTTTGCATGTATTATATCCTCAGATTCTCAGAGAGCAAGGAAACTTAGCTAAATTGTGTGTCCTCCATAGCAAAGCATATAATTTGGACAACAGTAGGTGTTTATTTGTTGAATTAAAAAAAAAATTAAGAGATTTCTCCAGAGCCAGCTTAGGTGGAGGAGCAGATAAAATGCTGGATTGGGAGTCAGGAAGACTTGAATTCAAATATGGTCTTAGAAGATGCTTATCATGTATGTGACCCTGATCAAGTGACTCAATCAATTAACCTTAGTTTTAAAATGAAGATAAATAACCCCACCTACCTAACCAGGATCATATGAGACAACATTAAACACTTAGCATAGTGTCTGACATATAGTAGGTACTACATAAATTCTAATTTCTTTACTTTCCCTCCTTCCCCTACTCCAAATCTCCAAATGTTTCTAATCTTTATATTTGGCTTATTGCACATTTTGGAAGTTCTTGGTCATATTCCAGTATCATTGTCTATCGACATCTCTGATTCTCCCTAAATCTATGTGGGCCAAAAAAAAAAAAAGATTAATTGATTGATTTCCCAGTCACAAATCAGACTGATTCATTTCCTAGATCTTTAAAAAGGAGGTATGGGGAGGGACACTGACTATTCCATCCTACTACTTCATCATATTTATTGTCTCTTTCTCTAATACTTACAAAGGCACAATCATTCTCCCAGTCCCCAAGATTGGCATTTATAAAATCTTCCTAATCTCTTTACTCACACTCACTCAAAATAACTCCTATTGTGCCAAATCTTGTCACATATAATCATAGTTAAAGTAATTCTCCAAAAGCATAGATCAAATAGAAATTCTATGTTTGGCTGAAGAAGCCCACTGCAATCTGTCCCCTTCCTACCATTTCATTCTTCTTACTCTAGTCTTCTTATTCTAACAATTCTGTGATCCAACAACACTGGCTGTCTTGCTGTTCTTCATATAGCATAGTATATCTCCCGCCTATGTGTTTTTCACCGACTCTTCCTGAATTCTGGAATATTCTTAACATCTCTCTCTTTTCTTCCCTGATTCTCTTTAAGACTCAACTAAGATCAAAACTTCTGAAAGAAACCTTTCCCAATCCACCTCTTCCTCACCTCCTCCAGTGCCTTCCTTCTGAGATTATTCGAATATATCATATATGTACAGGTTTGGGGATGTTTATTGTTTCCCTTCTAATTTTTAATTTTGATTGTGTTGGTTTGGGGTGTACTAAACCACTTTAATTTAATATAATTAAAATTATTCATTTCATATTTTGTAATGTTCTCTGTCTCTTGCTTACTCTTAAATTCCTTCCTTTCTCATAGATCTGGCAAATATACTATTCTATGTTCACCTCATTTATTCATGATTTCACTCTTTATATTTAAGTCATTTACCCATCTTGAACTTTGTCCTGCTTGGGAGACAAATAGCTAAAGAGAAAGAGTGAGATAAGAAGGAGGACAGGAAAGGTGTGGGCCAGCATGTCTTGAGAAAGTCTGAGGGGAAGAAACATAGAACCTAGACTGGAGGCTATGATCTTCATTTATTGCGATTAAAAGAAAGTCTTTTATAGAGAGTAGAATACTAAACATTACAACACTCTTGTGGGGTAGGTGTTACTTTCCCACAAGATAATGTTTATAAAAATGAGTTCACGCAAGAATGGTATCAAGGTTGCTATTACAGATGTAGGCAAATTGAGCTAATCTATTCTATGTAATGTGACAAGGAAATCACTTTAAAAGACTGATATATATTAATTTAAGTTTGCCAAGGAATTCAGCTATGTAATTCCTAAATGAAAACTCAAGTCAGCAGTCAACCTTTTATGGAGTTTAATTACAACAGGAGGAAGAAAGGAATTAGAGATAGAGAGAGAGAAAAGGGAGAGAAGGGAATAGGGCTTAAATACCCCTTCTGTTTAGGCTGGGCCAAAAGGCCCAAGCCCTTAGATAGCTGGGGCAAAGAAAAGAGATCAGTCCCTATTACTCACGTGACCAAAATGGAGAAACAGTCTCAGAGGCCCCCCCTTCAGCTTCCTTCAGAGCAAGCTTCTCAGAGCACACTCCAACCACTCAGACAAACTCCTCAACCACCACCCGAGTCTTCAGACCCCCCTATCTTTAAGGAAACCATCCAAGTTCCCTCCCCTCAGTTCTCACATCTACCAATCACTATCCATCAATTTCCCTGTGCCAATGGAGGCTCTAGCTTAACCCAGGACCGCCCAGAGGTCTCTGGCTTTGCACATGTCTGTTGAAGGTCATATTTTCAAATAATTAAATCTTTGATCCTTTGCTACAGCCCTTCCTAAATCCTGTTAACCTGAGTAGGGTAGAGATTGGAATAATTAAATTTTGATCTATGCTGCAGCCCTTCCTCATTCCTGTTAGGACTGAGTAGGGTGGAGATTGATTCCAAGTATCTCCATTGTATCAATTCTAAAATCAATCATGACTCAAAGAAATTCCTGTTCTATGCTTAAGCATAGGTCAAAGTCCTTTCCATTGTTCAGCAAAAGGTTTCTGTCCTAAAGTAATCTTAAGAAGGGAGGAGGAGGAACCTCCCATGCCAATGGGGTTCACATTCCAATAGACTATCAGTAAGAAATTTTCCAAGTATAAAATTTCCCAATGGTGAAATTTCCAACATTTATAAGTCTAAGGAATTTTAAGGTTTACAGTAACTTAGGGGAAAAAAAAAGATTAGTACTTTCAGTCATGATATTACAAAGACTTTTTTGCTATTCAGAATGAGGAGGGGACTCAGGTTAAATGATGACCTTTGGCTGAGAGCAGCAGTGTCTTTGTGTAAGAGAATGGGACCTTGCAAGCATTCTCAGGCAAGCTTGGCCACTTTGCTCAGTGGACCTGACTTGTCCTTCACAATTCTAAACCCCAATGAGTATAATTGTTTTTCCCTCTCTGAGCCAGTTACAATGAGAGTAAGTTGAAGCATTGTCCATCACCACCCTTATCCTCCCTTCCCCATAATGTTTTTTCACACCTCTCTATATTATATAATTCACCCCATTCTATCTCTCCCTTCCTCTTTTTTCACTCAGTGCAATCATCTTTTTTACCCCATGGTTTTTTAACATATGATATCATAATAATCAGCTTATTCCCCACCCTCTTTCTAAGTATGTTCCTTCTATATGCTTTAATAGTAAGAGTAATTATTAAGAATTATAGGTATCCTCATTCCATGTAGAAATGCAAACATTTGGCCTTAATGAGTCATTTAATTTTCTCTTTCTTTTTACCTTTTTAGACTTCTTTTGCATCTCACATTTGGACTTCAGAATTTTCGTGTAGGTCTGGCTTATTCCCCAAGAATGCTTGAAAATCTTCTATCTTATTGAATATCCATTTTTCCCCTGAAAGAATATACTAAATTTTGCTGGATAGGTAACTCTGGGCTATAAAACTATATATTTCACCTTCCTGAATATCCTATTCTATACCTTCAGATCCTTTATTGTAGAAGGCACTAAGTCCTGTGTGATCCTGATTGTAGGTCCCTGGTATTTGAATTGTAACTATCTGGCTGCCTGCAGTGTTTTCTAATCAACAAGGGGGCTCATGAATTTAGCTATTATATTCCTGGGAGTTGTCATTTGAGGATTTCTTTCTGGAGGTGATCATTGGATTCTTTCAATTGATATTTTGTTTTCTTGTTCAAGAATATCTGGACAGTTTTTTTTGATAATTTTTTTTTATTGTTGTTGTGATGCTCAAGGATTTTTTTTTTAAAATCATGGTTTCAGGCAGTCCAATAATTCTTAAATTGTCTCTTCTGTATCTGTTTTCAGGTCAGTCATTTTTTTCAATGAGATACTTCATGGCTTTTTTTTCTGTTTTTATTTATCCTTTTGATTTTGGGTTATTGTTTCTTGATGTCTCATGAAATCATTAGTTTCTAGTTGCTCAGTTCTGATTTTTAAGAATTGATTTTCCTCTCAGATTTTGGATATTCTTTTTCATTTAGCCCTTTACTTCTTGCTTTGCTTTCATTTCTCTTCCCCACATTTCCTCTGCCTCTCTTAATTGTTTTTTAAGTCTTTTTGGCCTCTTCCAGAATCTGTGTACAATCTATATTTTTGTTTTGAACTTTGTGTGTGTGTGCTTTGCTTTCATTGTCCCCTTCCATATTTATACCTTGTTCTTTATCCCCATAAAAATTCTTTTTAGTTAGGTACTTTTTTGTTGTTTGCTCACTTTTCTTACCTTTTTATAGGTAGGCCCTCTTCTCTGAGAGCTTAGGGTATCCTCTTATCTTTCAGTCTTTTCTTGATGCTACCCTTAGCTTTATTTCTTTGTTTCTGTCAATTTCAGTTCTTCAAAGATGGTATCATGGTCTGAGGGCTGGGAGCTCTGAGGACCACCTGCCATTGCTAATTCAATTAATCCTTGAGATGCTGATAGCTTAAAGTCTTACCTCAGGTTAAGGTGTAAACTTTTGGTCTTACTCTATGCTTGATCAGGTCAGGAACTATTTAAATTCTAGCCTTAGGCTTAGGTGTAAATTTTTGGTCTCACTGTGTACTTAATCTTATCAGGCACACAGTTAATTACTCTGTCCTGTGACTCTGCCTTGAGCTTTTGGCAAAATGATAAAGACTTCATCTGTGTTTACCAAGTATCTGGAACTGAGATCTATGCCTTTACCACAGCCCCAGACAGGGACTCCTGGACCCACACAGATTAGATCATTTCAGCATGTACTGCCCTGGGCTGGGATTCTGGACTTCACCATAGGTTTGTAATTTTTTTTTGGGGGGGGGGTGTTGGCTGGGCTTCTTTTTGACTAGACAGGGTCTCAGGGTCTGGACATTGACTTGGAATTAGGTTTTGAGCCTAGAATATCAGATGTGGGATGCAGGTGTGTGACTTGCTCTTGGCTTTCTCTTCATTCCTTACTATAGCCTCTCATCTCTGTCTTCTTATTGGTTCTTTCACTCCTGTATTTGTTTTGTGGTGTTACTTTAATATTGGTTGGAGAGGATTCTTATGGTGACTTTAAGGTTCTTTGTTCTACTCCACCATTTTGGCTCTGGCCCCAGAAGAAGAAACTCCCCATCCCTCTTGGAAACAAATATTTTGAGTTTTTTCACTATGAAATAGAAACATATGCTATTAAAAATTAATCTGAAGACACTTGCTAGAAAACCAATATTGAATGCGTTGTCATTCTTTTGTTTTGTTCATAAAGTTCAAAGCATGTCTACTTATTTTAAAGAATGGCATTGATAGTAATATAGGAAATGTCAGTTTGAATAATTGTTATAAAAATACATTAAGGAGCCAAACCTAGATTTTAAAAAGTACAAAAGAAGTACTGATTTTGAAGGAGTGTGAACAAGGAACCTAAATGAGTTTAATTCTCCAAAGGTCTAAATATCATTTGCTAAGTGCAGAGTTGTCAACTGAAAATCTCCCTCATTCTGCATTTCACATTTGGTTTATAAATATTTCATGGCATTCTAGAGTATAGTCAGTAATTTTATAGATTCTGTCAAATTTTAAAAGTAACATAATCATTTAAAGATTAAAAAAAAAAACACTTGACTGTTCTCAGTTCACTTAGTTCATTTGTACAATGTGACAACTCTTCCTTACTTCCTTCCTCCCTCCCTCCCTCCCTTCCTTTCTTCCTCTCTCTCTCTCTCTCTCTCTCTCTCTCTCTCTCTCTCTCTCTCTCTCTCTCTCTCTCTCTCTCTCTCTCTTTCCTCTCTCTTTCTCTGTCTTTCACCAACCAATATCTTCACTTTTTCAGTTTCCACTAAAACAAAGGTTGGTGATTCAAAGTGAAAAATCATAAAAGAGACTGAAATTAAATTTTTTATTGGTCCTATTGTATATTTCCCTTCTAAAGACCACATAGATGAGTGTGCACAAAGACACAGTGAACAGGGACGCATTGTGGGTGATCCTCAGCAAGCTCGGTTGCCCAGAAAAATTCGACAAACTGATCCAGCTCTTTCATGTCGACATGACAGGGGAAGTCCTATCTGGTGGAGAGACTTCTGACCACTTCAACATCTCCAATGGCGTGAAACAAGGCTGTGTCCTCGCTCCGGTGCTATTCAACCTATACTTCATCCAAGTATTACGACATGCTGTGATGGATCTAGACCTGGGCATCTACATCCAATACCAACTGGATGGCTAACCTTTGCCGCCTGACTGCAAAAACAAAGACAACAGAGAGACTCATCCTGGAAGTTTTCTTTGCAGATGACTGTGCTCTCATGGCCCACCAAGAAAATCATCTCCAAACCATTGTGGACAGGTTCTCTATCGCAACAAAACTGTTTGGCCTGACTATCAGCCTCAGCAAAACAGAGGTGCTGTTCCAACCTGCACCAGGGAGGCCAACTAACCAGCCATGCATTACAATCAATGGCACGCAGCTTTCTAACGTCAACACTTTCAAGTACCTGGGCAGCACCATCGCCAACGACGGGTCCCTAGACCACAAGATCAATGCCAGGATCCAAAAGGCCAGCCAGGCACTTGGGCGGCTGCGCTCCAAAGTCCTCCAACACAGAGGTGTAAGCACTGCGACGAAGCTCAAAGTGTACAACGCTGTGGTCCTCAGCTCGCTCCTGTAAGGTTGCGAGACATGGACACTGTACCGGAAGCACATGAAGCAGCTGGAGCAATTCCACCAATGCTCTCTCCCATCAATCATGAGGATCCAATAGCAGGACCGAATCACCAATCAGGAAGTCCTCGACAGAGCCAACTCCACCAGCATCGAAGTCCTGGTCCTCAAAACCCAGCTATGATGGTCTGGACACGTCATCCGCATGGACCCACAGCGAATACCAAGACAGGTATTCTATGGTGAACTGTCAGCTGGACTCAGGAAACAAGGCCGACCAAAGAAAAGATTCAAGGATCAGCTAAAGTCCAACTTGAAGTGGGCTGGCATTACACCAAAGCAACTAGAACTCGCTGCCTCTGACAGAAGCAGCTGGTGAACCCACATTAACAATGCCGCTGCCACCACCTTTGAAGACGAACAACATTAATGTCTTGCCTCTGCGCATGAACGCTGACACCAGGCCACAGCCGCACCTCCCGTAACAACTGGCGTCCCATGCCCCATGTGCCACAAACTCTGAGCCTCAGTCTTTGGACTTCAAAGTCATATGTGGGTACACTGTAGACGAAAACGCTCAAGACAATTGTCATTCTCAGTCACTGAGAGATTACCACTAAAGACCACATATAATATATGTATACGTGTATGAAGCTATTAGTTTATCATTCTTTAGAAACTTTTTCATAGTTTATAACAAAAAATATTTAGATACTATATTGAATATCCAGAGATTCATTTACTTAATCTAGTTGTATTATAATTTGCCTATGTTGATGTGTATGTGTATGTGTGTGTGTGTGTGTGTGTGTGTGTACATTATGATCTAAGCCTATGATTTCACCTTCATCTAGAATTCTTGTTGTGGAAACTTCCTCCCACTGAAGCATTTTGCTAACTTTCTGTTAACTTAAAACTAATAATGGGTACGTATAATGTAGTGAGTATATTGTATATTTAGATTGGAGCATGCCATAGTAGAAAAAGTTTTCTATTCACATTCTAAGAAACTTAATTTTATTCTGAGATCTGCCATTTTGATTCTGTCGGACCTTCCTTACTGAAGCTCTGTAAGTTCCTTGATCCTCATTCTTCTCAGGTATAAAAAAAAGGTAGATTTGAAATTGATGACTTCGGAGATACTTTGGAATTTTATAATTTTGATCCTATTACATAAAATAATTACAAAACATAGATTACTTGGAGACAACATAGTGAACAGCATGACATAATGCATAGAAAACAGGCCTTGGGTAGTCTCTGGAAGACAAAGATTTAAGTTCCACATTGAATACTCATTGGCTACATGGTCCTGGGCAAATTACTTAACATTTTAGGGTTCTATGTAATTGTCTAAGATTATGAGTTATTGAGAAATTGATAAGGCATTAGTAAAGGAAGTTTTCTCATCCAGGGATGGCCCTTTAGGAATGTAACTAGAGGCAAAGCTCCCATTCCTGTCTATCTAAAAACAAAAGAATTTTGAGAATGCAAAGACTGGTGGTGATGGAATACTGAGAAAAATAAAAGAAGCTAGCTTGATAAGAATTTGGAGTATATAGGTGAAGTAATTTATACTTATCCCAGAAAGATGCCCTGCAGTGAACTTGTGAATGATTTCAAATGCCAAAGTAGCTTGCATTTTAGACTAAAGGAAATTGGGAGCTACCGAAGCTTCTTATTAGTGGGGAAAGGCATGGCTGGATGAGTTTTAGAAATATCAATTTGTCAACTTTGTAGATAATGGATTGAAGATGTGGAAGACCATGTACAGGAAAGTTATTTCAAAGGTCTTGATATAAAATATTGAGAGTCTGAAATATAATGCTTCTGGTACAAATAGAGAGGAGAGAATGGATATTAAAGTTGTTAGAAGAGACAGAGTCAAGATGGTGAAAAAAGTACAGGAACCCATTTGTTTTCTACCAAATTACACTCCCACAGGGATTGATATAATATTTACAAATGAATTCTGGAGCAGGATAGGTCACAAAAAGATATGGTGAAGTAATTTTTAAAGCTCAAAATAACTTAGAAGATTGGCACAAAGGATCTAGTTCACCAGGGTGGAGGTGAATGCAGCACCTAAGGAGAGCCTCACTGAAGGAACAGGCCTTGGGCAGAACTGAAGCAGCAGAAAAGACTTCTGGAACTCTTAGCCAAAGATGTTAAGGAGGGGGTCAGACAACTTCTCAAAGGGAGATTACAGGGCTCCCTTTGCTGGCTCTGGGTGTAAGACTCTTGTAATATTGTACATATGCAAAAGCAAGTGAAGGTCCTGTGATACAGTCACAGAATCAGGAGTAGCACCAGCCTACATGAGCATTTGTAGTCATAGGGGAGTAGAAGAGCCTGATCACAGTTCTCATGGGTAAAAGAATACTATCTAAAACCCTTTCCCAGGCAATATGACTTAACCCTACTCTTTCCACCAATAATAAAGAAAGGGGAAAAACCTCTGGATTTGGCTGCTGTGATAAGTAACTTAAATTTATAGATGGAAAGCTTTGTCTTACCTTAACAAACAGGAATTCTGGTAGATGGATCACTGCCAGATGAAGACTGGACTCAGGGAAATTAGTTTTCTCCAAGTAAATGCTCTACCTGGATGCCAAAGATTTTATCCATGAAAACCCTGATTTTCCAAGGAGAATATCTTGGAGCAAAATTCTTCCTTCAGCTTGAAATTGTAGGCAGAGACAAAACCAACTCCCAGCTCAGATGAAATCCAAGAAAGAAGTGAAGTTCGGTTATTTTCAGTTTTAGAAACCCACAATCCTTTCCTACCCAGAATCCTTTCCCAGGGCTTATCTCAAAATTCCCTTCCTTCAACTAACCCTAGAAAACAGACCATTCCTAACTTATATTCCTACAGAGCTTAGATATCATCTTTGAATAAATCATTAAGAAAAATTCTCTTATATTCTAGATTGAGAAGAAAAAATAGAAATGGAAAAATCTACTGAGGACCTTCTGAAAGAATTCCCAAAAGGACAATTCCCAGGAATAGTATAGCCAAATTAAACAACTCTCAGGTCAAGGAGAAAATATTGGAAGCTGCCAAAAAGGAATAATTCAAATATTGGGGAGTCACAGTCAGGATAACATAAGACTCTACAGCTTCTAATTTAAAGGATTGGAGGGCTTTGAATATGATATTGCAGAGAGGTAAGGATCTAGGACTTAAACAAAGATTATGAACAACTGGGCATAATCCTTCAGGGGAAAAATGGGAATTCAGTGAAATAGAGGACTTTCAAACATTCCTAATGAAAAGGCCAGAGCTGAATAGAAATTTTCAGTCTTAAATATGACTCAAGAGAATCATAAAAAGGTAAACAAGAAAAATAATGAAAAGACATTCAAGTTGTATACATTCTTACATGGAGAGATGATTCTTGTAACACCAAAAAATGTTCTCATCATTAGAGCAATTAGAAGTACACATAGACAAAAGGCAAGGGTTTAAGGTAAACATGATGGAATGATATTTTAAAAAATTATATTAAGGTATGACAAAGAGGAATGCATTGAGAAGAGGGCAAAGGGAATATAAAATGGGATAAATTATTGCACATAATGAGGCATGAAAGAGTATTCACGGTGGAAGAGAAGGTGAGGAAAGTGGGAAGGAGAACATATTAACCATACCCTCATTAGAAATGGTTCAATAAAGGAAGACCTTAAACAATCAAGTATAGAATAAAGCTATCATATCCCAGAGGAAAATACAAGTACAAGGGGAAAAAAGGAGGGTGGGGCTGTTAGAAAAAGGGAAAATTATGGGAAGTAGAGTCAGAAACTAAACAGGAGTAAATAGAATGGAAATTAATATATAATAATCATAAAGGCTTCATTTCTCAAATACAATGAAAATCTATCAGAATAGAAATCATTCCCCAATTGGTAAATGGTTGAAGGATGTTAACAATTAGTTCTCAAAGTAATTAAAACTCTCTATAATCATGTGAAAAATACTCTAAATCACTATTAATTAGAGCAATGCAGATTAAAACAACTCTAATGTTCCACTTAAAACCCCCTAAATTTACCACTTACACCACTCACTCCACACCTCTTAGATAGACTATTATGGCAGAAAAGGAAAATGACAAAACTTGCAGGGAATTTAAAAAAATGATTCATGAATGCTGTGAAGATTAAATTTAACTCTTCCCTAATTATGAAAATGATTAAATTTAACTCTCCCCTGATTATAAAAATTAAATGAACTCTCCTGCCCATTTTTAGATTTAATCACCAAAAGTGTAAACACCCTATTCACACTTGAGTGGAGGAGGTCTGTGACCCATGTGAGCAATAGTGGATTACAAATCAGAATTAAATTGACTGTCCCTGGACAGACCTAAAGCAAAGCTTCAACTGTGATTGGTAGATGTAAAATTAGAGGAAGGCACATAAAGTGACATGACACAAAAGAAAGTGTCTTTAAAAGGGAGTGACAACTTCCTGAGTACAGTTCAACTTGGACTTTAGCTTCTTCTGTAGTTCTGAGTTGGAGACTGGAGAGGAATCTACTGACTGGACCCGAGTCCCTGTTCCTGGTTCTTAAATATCCTCCTATGGACTGACATGTGGTGAGTAAAAAGAGCTGACTCCTTTCCTAGATATTTTCTGAAAAAAATCGCTTCAGGAGAGACCTACCACTCGAAAGAGACTTCCTCAAGTCTCTTGGCCAAGACCAACTAAAGACTATCTCTCCCTGCTGGGGTTGAGCCAGCAGCTGGGAGTAAATTACTTAGTGCTTAGAGTAGATATCTTACCCTAACCTCTCTGATTTTCTTTCTTCACTCTTGCTATATTTTGTAAATAAATCTCTTTGGAATTAATATAAATTCCTGGTGACCCTATTCTTAAATAATTCAGTCCAACCTTTTTTAATAATTAAGACCTTTCCCCCTTACATTTTATTTGGCAGAACATGATGATTGTGATGAAATTCCCTCGCTTTTTCTACTTTTCTTGACTTTTTCTTTACTTTTGTGACTATCCCTAAGTCAGTTTTTAATAGCTTATTTTGAGTCTACACAAATCAGCTGAGGAGGTTAGTTCATTTTTCTTTCTTTTTTTTCTTTTCCCCCCTTAAAAATAAATATAGCATAGCTGTTTTTAATTTTAGAGGCTGGTCCCTGAAGTCCCACCTGGGAAAACTGTTCCCAAACCACCCCCCCCAACCCCCAATAAACAACCCAATTAGCAGACTCTCAGGTTTTCATCTGGGGAAGATTCTATCTTCAAATTAATTTACCTACCAGCAGTGAGGTGGCTAATTCACCTTACCAGCAACTGTTCCTTAATTGGCTGTGAGGGCCAAACCTGGGGAAAAGATTTAACTCTCTCTTAAGAGGGTGAAACTAGTCCTCTTATGCCCCAACAAAAAATCCATGTTCTTTTTTCAAACCCCACTGTCTCTAGAGTTAACTTAAATGAGAAGTAAAACCTTGGGAGATCAGTCAGGAAGAGCAGTGTTAAAGTAAGAACAATAACAAAAAAAAACCCCAAAACAACAAACAAACAAACAAACAAATGAAAACCAGCTGGTCCTCTTTTTTATCTGAAGAGGCATTTATAGCCAAAATTAGATAAAAAAAATAATTTGTATTTTTTTTTACCCTAGGCCATACCAAAAAAAAAAAAAAGTGGCCCAGAAGCTGCTTCCTGGAAGCATGTGGTAGAAACACATGTTTCTTGTATTTCACCCTGAGGGGGAAGTCAGCTGCTTCCCATTTCCCCTTCTATACTTTGCCTCCAACACAATTTTTCCTCTCCCACCCTCCAACCAAAGAACTAATCAAATCAATGTATGACATCCTTAAAGGGACTACGTCCTTACCTTTAATTTTCACACCCTGACTTTAACCCCTAGTCAGTAGCACCATCTACTGACAAAACCAAGATTATAAGCAATTTAACAAATTATATATGTGTATATATGAATTTTAAAAATTGATGCTAGTCTACATGAAAGTTTTCTGGATTTTGACCAATTAGGAATCTTAAAGGTTTCAGAATTCCTCCTACTATTCTTTATGTTCTTAGGTAATTTTATTTTTCTATTCCTAAATATTGTGAAAAGAAATGCTACCAGACAAAAAATTAAAGCTAAAATGCAGGCAGAAACAAAAATTCAATTAGTCAGTTTCAAATACTTCTTACATGGTCAAATGGCAACTACTAACATAATCTAAAACATGTCTGATTTTTACAAGCCTGTTCCTGAACCACTAAGAAAGGAACATACTTCCCCCCAAATAGAGATGGAAGACAACTCTCCTAAATCTTAGCTGCAGAACTACCTCTTGTGCTCTGCAACTCTTGGCTGACCTAACCTCCCCTGATCCTTCTCCTGATGACTCACCTTCTCCTGTCCCTTCTCTCACCTCCCAAGCAATTCTAGCCCCAAGGAAATCTTGTTCTTCTAACAAAACTGTTCCTCCCCAAGCTGACTCATCAGTACCTAATTCAAATAAATTCCTTTTCCCCTCAAGGGAAGTGCCTGAGGGCAATGGAGATGAGTTGACCCTAAGGCACAGTATACCTTTTACTCCCCAAGACATAAATGAATTGACATTCAAAGTACCCACTTTTGAAGCAGATTACTTTGCGGTAAGGAAAAAGATGGCAGACATATTTTTTTCAATATAATCCATCTTACAAAGACGTTGAAAATCTTCTAGGCTGTCCTAATGGAACATGAGAAAAATAAAATAATTTCTCATGTCACTAAAATCCAAGGGCACAATGCAGCACACTGGCCATCTCAGGATCCTGGATGGGACTATAACAACTCTGAAGATTATTTACAACTATATCATTGTAGGGAGGCCATTTTAGCTGTAATGAGAGATTGCTCTGAAAACAGATAGGTGGACAGAATTTAAAAAAAAAAAAACTTAAGCAATCAGATGAAAAGACACCCTCCAGATTCATGGATAGGCTCATTGAGTTTGGGGGTCAGTACCTAGACTTTGACCTTTCTAAAGAAAATGACATAAGACAAATTAGAAGATACTCTGTCAATAACTCTTGCAAAATGATCAGGAATTATATTAAGACTCTTTACCCAAAGTGGCATGAGATGGATCTTGACAAATTGAGAAAAACTGCTAATTATGTTTCAAAAGGCAACAAAGAAAAAGAGGAAGAGACTAATGATTTCATGGAAACAATTCAGAAAGAATTGAAATATTTCAGAAATAGGATTGATAAACAGGAAAAAGGGCATGATACTCCACCAATGGCACTTGCTCCTCTCCAAGAATCTAACTATCTATCCATTACTTGCCACTTCTGTGAGAGGGCCACAAAATAATAGACTAGAAATTTATTCAAAGCAATCAAAAATAATATGCAGCTGAATAAAAACTGCAGAAATAATAATTATAGAAATAACTATAATAATGATTATAGGAATCACAATTTTAGGAATGATAACAATTCTAGAAAAAGAAGTTGGGAAAATAATAACTCAAGTCAAATTACCCCATATCAGTATAACTTAAGTGGAGCTTGTCCACAAAATACTCAGGGCGCTACTGCCCCTCCATGTGGGACAGAAGGTGGTACCTCTTAGACTCTATTGATTTTGTTGATGTTAATTAAGCCTTTTCAGTTTTGTCTCCCCTCCACATAGTAGCAAAGAAGAAACAGAATTGTGAAACATACACATTTTTAACATTTTTGTTTTTCTTCCTAAATGTGCCATACTGTATTTGAATTTTTCTCTCATTGTTTGCATTTGAAGCACATTACCAGTATTGAGAAGATTTTCTTTTAATTGTTTTTGTTTTTGACATAGAATAAGCTAAGATGTCCATTTGCCTAGCATATAAATGCATACCCAAAAGCTTTAGACTATGGAAACCTGCCAATTATTGATAAAAGTTATGGGACTGTGCTTAATGATTGTGTCTGACTCTAGGAAATGGGATCAAAAAAGGAGCACAGACTATATCTACACAGAGCCATAGAAGCATAGATTTAACTTTAATAGTACCAAAAAGGAGCACATAGGTCAAAAAAGAAACCAGTCCAGGTGGGATTTATGAACTTATATCCCAATAAAAAAGGAATTGAACCTAGTATTTGACTTGAGGTTGAGACACTTAACAAATGTTAAGATGCAGGACTCTTTGAACCACACTCCTTTTGAAATACTTTCTATGAAAGTACCTAACAATTGGCTGTTTCTGACTCCCCTATCCCTGAGAAATGATGAAAGATCAGGACAGGGAATGACACTTCCATTTTACACAAAAATTTAGTCCTCTTTTTTCTCTCTTATTATATGACAACTTCCTATAGCCTGGCTTATAATGGGTAAATGGGTAAATATTTTGTTCAGTTGGACCTTGATTAAAGTATGCAGGCTCACTCTTCCCTTTATAATTAATATTCAGAATATGATGTTTTAGAATTATTCCAGGGACCTCATTTATATTCACTCTCATCATGTTTACAAAAAATGTTTTTTTTTCTTTCTTGAAAATTTATACATTTGTCATTACTATTATTCTCTACTACATTCCTAATTTCCAGATAAAATTTCTGGGATCACTGAATGTACATTATCATTTAACAGGAATTGGTTTTCATGCTAAGTACACAAAAATCAATTTTGTCTGGATATTGTAACTTGAAATCATTGAGAGTAGCCAGGTCCTCTTTTAGTATTTCATTTCTCATGCTTCCTTTAAATTTCCTAGTTACCATTTCTATTATGTTCTTTACACCCAAAGATCATTTGTCCTGGTGGTTAAACTAGATATAAAATATATCAAATGGTTTTGCCTTCTCCTAATCATCTATTATCATCATCCCATCTACTTTGAACTGTAATATTTTTATTTTCAAGTTCATTTTACCTCCACATGTATCACAAGTGATGTTTTGTTATTCTTACTACTCACTGCCATTTTTAGTTCCTATCATGACATTCTTTTTTGTTTATCTCCCCTTACCTCCCTTACTATTCCTTGTTTCCATAGCTGAATATGTCTTTTAAAATTGTTACCTGATTAATTTACTACCTGTATTATCTCAGATAAATCACTTTAATTCTCCAAGCCTCAGTTTCTTCATTTGCAAAATGAGGATTGTTTTAGATAATTTCTAAATTTCCTTCCAGCTATCACCTGTGGATTTTATAAATGTTTCAAATTTCTATTGTTACTGATATCTCCACTATCAACTATAATTTCTAGATATTCTGAACAAGGCTAGGAAATTGACTGAGTTGATTTTAAGCTCACAACCATGAGATTTTTGCTGAAATCCCATCAGAATTATACATGAACACTATCTAGATTAGAAATGGTAAGTATAGAATGGCAAAAATTCTTTCCCTTTATGAATTCACAAAGTATATTGATAAATATTTGGAGCCTAGAGATGAGAAATCATAGGGAATAAATTATATCTCTCTTCACATATTTAAGGGAATGCTATGATAAAAAAGAAATATACTGGTCTGCTTGAACTAAAATAGAACTGGAAGCAATAGATGGAGATATTTGAGAGGCAGTCTTTAGATCAATAGAAAGAAAAACACAAAGGAATAGAAAACTAGTATTTTTCTGACTAGAGCTATTCAAATGTAAAAGGTTGTGACTAAGGAGGCAATAATTTCCTCTTCACTGGAGGTCTCAAGCAAAGAGTGCTATATTGTAGAATAGAAGGGTTTTTTTTTTTTTTGTATAGTTTGGACTAGATTGGTGATAAGATTCATTGCAGAGCTGAGATTATCTGATGCAGTTGGAGAATAGTAGGTATAAAATTGAAAATTGGTACTAGTTTTTTCTTTTTGTCTTTATTTTTATCTTTAAAAATTATTTATATTCATTATTCTTTAAATATTTTTGAGTTCCAAATTCTCTACCACCACCCTTCTCTCATCCATTGTGAAGGTAAGAAATGTGATATCAATTATACATGTGAAATTATGCAAGACATATTTCCATATTAGCCATGTTGGGAAAAAAGACAAGAAAAATAAAGGTTAAAAATTATCCTACAATCTGCATTCAGACACCATCAGTACTTCATCAGGAAGTGGCTAGAATTTTCATCATGAGTTCTTCGGAATTCTGTTGGATCATTCTATTGATTATAGTTGATCCTTACATAAATGCTGCTATTTCTGTGTACAATGTTTTGATTCTGTACATTTAAGTTTGCATCAGTTCACAAAAGTCTTCCAAGGTTTTTCTGAAACCATCTCCTTCCTTATTTCTTGGTAAATATTTTTCTGTCAAAATCACATACCATAATTTGTTCAGCTATTCCTTAATTGATGGTCATCCCATCAAATTCCAATTCTTTGTCACTACAAAAAGAGCTGCTTCAAATATTTTTGTACAAAAAGATTCTTTTCCTTTTTTTGTTACAAATCAAATTGAACTTGTATTAACTTGATTTATATCTCAGGTAAGAATTTCACCATCTATATACTTGTATGAGTTACAGAAAGTAATAGTGTTGCCCAGCAGGGACTGGTTTCTAAGACGGAATGGGTGACTTACCACTTATAGCCTGGAAAGACATTTTATAACAGTTTAAGCTTAAGGTGGAAGAGAAGGGAAAAATTCCAAAGAAATAGATTGCAATGAAAATGGCAGTTTCATCTTGACTATGACATTTTACTTCTGAACCTTGATGATAGAAAGCAAAATAGAAAACTCTCAAGAATTTCCTTGTGTTTCCTTGTGTGTTATGCATGTATAAAAATATCAAATTGCTTGTCTTTTCACTGGATGGGGTTGGAGGGAGCTGATGGGAAAGAATTTGGAAATCAAAAAAAAATTTTGAAAGAATGTTAAATTGAAAAAAATGAAAGAGAAGAACATCCTGTGGTTTTGTGATTGTTTGTTTAATGAAACATAGCTCCTAAGATTTTTGTTGTTATTCTATGAAAGACAAAACATTGACTGAAAAGATATACCTCTCTTATTGTTTTGAATATTCTTGGTTGCAAATGACTTCTATGTGACTCCATGCAGCTGTGGTGTCTTCCAAACAGGTGGGTAGAATGCATGTATTTTATTGCAATTTTGTTATTATCTTTCTTCATTTTTTCATTCCTATTTTAAGCAAATTCCCTCTTGCATTATTATGATGTCGTGTGTTTTACTGTTTCTGATTAAGATTCAGAGGGAAGACAGGGACACATGAACAACAGAATATGGTCCCCAAAGATCCCTCATAAATGCAGGTAGCTAATAGGGTTGCTACACTAATAAACAATTCAATTAAACATGCTCTTCAGTTTCTAGAAATCAGGTAATTAGCATAGTTATTCTACAGATCATTTCATAATTTTATTTCCTTTTAACATCAATTAGTCTCTTCATATTTAGCATCACAAGAGATTAAAAATGAACTAACCTAGAGTATCATCACTATAGTTTGGCCAGTGCTTCATGTCATTTTATTATGCAGTATCATCAACTTGAATAATGGGAATGCAGTCCTTTTCAATTGTATCTAATGATCCTAACATTAAAAAGAAAGCATCTGCTAACAACATAAATTAAGTCCAAATAAAAGAATAAAGCTGGTGAGCATATGGGAGCAACTATAAAAACCAGTGCTTCTGATTTTCACTAAAGTGTCCCTTCTCTTCTGGGACTGAAGAAGGATGTCTACACTGACTTTTTATGGCAAAGGATGCATACATCTTGTCAGTCACATATTCTTTAAAGTTCCAGTGAGTTTCCATGAATTGTTCTCAATAAGATCAAGTTTCAGTGGCTCATGTTCAAAATAATTTCCTCACCAGTAAAATTTTAAGCCCTTTTACCTAATAGTCATGATAATATTCTGGGTGGCAATAAAAATGAAAAATGTAAAACATGAATTTGACTCCCAATCAACTTGCAATTTAGGTAAGGAACTGAGACCTACAGTTTAAAAAAAAAAGAAGCAAGGAAGAGAAGATAGAATACAATAAGCATTAAAATCATAGTATAGACCAAAGTCCTGAATAAAATAGTAGTAAAGGATATGAAATTATAGGTTGTTTGTGTAGTTGTGTTTGGGAAGATGTCAAAAAGGAAGTTAGCCTAAACTTAACATTGAAGTGTCACTGAATTTGTGAGTTAAAATAAGGGAGTTCACAATAAGTGATTATAGAGAAAAAAAGAAATATGCAGGAAGATAGAAAAATATAAAACAAGAAAGTCAAGGACAATAAAACTCTATATAAGTTATGCTTACCTATTTCTTTTCTTCTCTGTACACAATAATACATTTCCCTTTGCTATTCTAAGATATTTCCCATCAGTGATTTGAGTAACTGGCCCCTTAAAAACATCTTAAGTGGACTCAATAGCAATTGATCTTGCTTTCTTTTATTAGGGTCAGTTTCAAATTCTCTCACCTTCCCTACTTTCTCAGTTGTGTTAAATTTCATTTTGGGGACTGATCTTAAAATGTATGGGATTGACTTCCCTGAATGGATAGTATAACAGAATGCAATATATAAATCAATCAATCAAATATATAGACAATCATAGTTCAGAGAAATCTTGAATACTCTATTTTCTGTTTTAAAAATATTTATTACTTATTGTTAATATTATTTTCTTTTTACATTTGAGTTCTAGGTTCTCTCCCTCTATCCCATATTCTCACCATACAGTAAGAAGGCAAATGATGTTATCAGTTATACATACAAAATAATTCAAAACATATTTTCATATTAATCTTATCATAAAAAAGAAAAACAAGAATAAAGGTATAAAATTATACTTTAGTGTTAACTCAAAGAGCATTAGTTCTTTCTTTGGAAGTGGATAGCATTTTTAAAAATCATGCTTCCTTTGGAATTACCTTGGATTACTGTTAAACAGAGTAGCCAGTCTTTTACAGTTATCATCATTTCAACATGATAGTTACTATGCACTGGTTCTCTCTTCATTTGCATCAGTTAAATATATATATATTAATCTTCTCCTTTATCATTTCTTACCACATAATAGACACTCCATACCGATCATGTACCAAATATTCACCCATTCCCCAAATGATAAGCATCTCCTCAGTTTCAAATTTTTGCCACCCCTAAAAGAACTGTGATAAATATTTAAATTTATAGGTCCATTTTCTTTTTCTTTTATCTCTTCAGTTATAGATCTAGTAGTAATATTGTTGGATCAAAGGGTATGCAGGGCTTTACAGTCCTTTGGGCATAGTTAATTTTTTTTTTGAAAATTGTTGGATCAGTACACTTTTCTACCAACAATTCATTAATAAACCTATTTTCCCTTCATCGTTTCAGCATTTGTTGTTTCTAACAGGTGTAAGATGGAACCTCAGAATTGTTTTAATTTAATTTAAAAAGAAAAAGTAAATCCTTCCTTTTATATTCATTTATTATCTTTCAAATTGTAGAGCTAGTTAGAATAAAAACAATATTTGTTTCTTTCTACCTCAGAAATCTTTTTGTTCTGTAAGGTAGAATATTCATCACATATTTACATGAACCATTGTTTTAAAGATGTAGTGTGCCATATTGTATAATCTTCTCCCCAGGACTCAAAATCCCAGTATCCCATGTTCCTTCTCACATTAAGTCCTTACATTTTGGAGATAAAGTTTGCGTGTGACCCCGACTCTGGTGCTCTCTTTCCAGCTAAAGCAGCTGAGAAAACTTTCCTTTACTCAGGCTTTTACTTTTGTCCTTTTATTTTTTCAACTTCAAGTGATTATGAATAAATCTTATAAAATAGAATATATTAATTTAAATCTTACAGTATAGATATGATAAACCTATTCATTCTCTAACCCACTGGAAGTTTCATCATGAACTCTACGTCTTTTTCTTGAATCCTTATAACTTCTTCAAGGATTCATTTTTAACTCCAAGTCCTTACCTTGAAGATGAATCTTTATGAAGAACTAGGAACTTTGGCCAAGTTTTTGGCATTTGTGTCACTTAATACTTGAGGGAAACTACTGCCTGGCAACAGATAAAAAGTTCGCAAACATTTTAAACAATGAAAAAGGAAACATTTTAAGCATTTACAAATCTTTTGCAGTAATATGCATTGAAATCAGAGATTTCTAACCTTTTTCATGTCATGGATCTCTTTGGCAGTCTGGCAAAGTCTATGAATTCTCTCAGAATGTCTTAAATACATAAAAAATACAAAGGATTATAAAAGAAAGCAATTATATAGAAATAGTTATTAAAATATTTTAAAAATAAGTGGGGATACCACATTAAGAACCCTTCAATTATAGATTCATGAATTTTATGTGAACTAGTGACATTTTGGTAACATCTATGTCTATGTCTACATGTATATGCACACATATGCATTTATTCACATTTATAAAACACACATGGATTGTGTATGTGTCCCTGCATGCATGAGTATGTGTGAGTTTGTGTGTGTGTGTGAAAGAGAGAGAGAGTGAAATAGAGAATGTATTTTGTCAGTCTAAATATATCCCTTGAAATGCATGTCTCAGAAGAGGAGACATATAGCTACTGACAAGAACTGATAAGGACTGATACCAACATCCTGAGACACAAAAATGTTGTTACTTTCCCAAAGCCATATAGCTGGTGTCACAGGTACAATGTGAACTCAGTCTTCTTGATTCCGAGGTCAGTGGTCTGGCCACTTGAATAATGACTTTTTGCAAGTAAAACTTGTCAACTAACAACATCACAAATGCCTTTCTCAATATTGAATAGGCCCCCAAAGACATGTTAAAATATATTTCGAATTGATTTCATTATGAAAGTGTTTGTTTTGTGGGCTATGTTTGGGTGTGCAGGTGTGTGTGTATTTCTAAACATTATACATTGGACACCAGGGCTGAAAGGGCTTCTGTTCTCCATGGGATTTTAATCTACCATTAATCTAACTTTGAATTTTGCTTACACCTAGAGCAATCTATCTTCTTCAATCAATCATTTCATTTCCCTTTTATGTTATGAAATCTTAGGGAAAACTTCATTGTTTCCAGGAAGCTTTTAACAATGAAACAAATTAATAATAGTTGACATCTTTAAAGCATAAAAGATTAAAATTTTGCAAAGCTCTTTAGATTCTTGATCTTTTCAAGTGCCCTATGAGATCAGTACTATGTACTGTCAGGACAATTGAGGAACCTCTGACTCTAAGAGATGAAGTGATATGCTGGGTTCTTAGCTAGTAAGGTCTCAAAGCAGAAATCAAAGTCAAGTCCCAGGAGTGTCTAAATTCAAAATCATGGTACCATGCCATTACAGGACACTGCTTCACAATTCTGAAAACTTTTTTTTTAAAACCCTTACTTTCCATATTAGAATCAATACTGTGTTATATTATTATAATGCCTATTTTTATAGCCTACTAGGGGAAAAATGCTGCAGAAGCTCCAATATGTGTAAAATACTGCCATCATATAAGTAAGGGCTAGATAATGGGGGGTAAAGTGACTTGCCCAGGGTCATCAAGCTAGGAGGAAGTGTCTGAGGTCACATTTAAATGCAGAACCTCCCATCTCTAGGCCTGGCTCTTAATACACTGAACTACCCACTTGCCCCTTCACCATTATTTTTTTTTTCATAGAGCTAACTATGCTTTAGTGTAGGAAAGCAATGTAAATAGTGCCGTATGTGATATAAGATTATAAATCAATCAAACCATAATATACCACCAGAAAAGGTAAATTTAAGAAGTTTTTAATGCAACCATTTAAAAATATATACATTATCTATTTTTAATCAGCCTGGATTGGAGCTCTGGAAATGTGACAGAATGTCATTAGCTACAGAGACTGATCAAAATGTTCTCAACTAATATTTGTCTCTTGTTTTTTACAAAGAATGAGGCATGTGATCTATTTTGTAACAAAGTAGGTTTTGACCACAGTCAGGTTGGAGGTTGAAAACAGAGATAGCAGCCTAGGGTAAAATATTCAAGGAAGTGCAACAAAGGAATTTTTTTTTTATAAATACTCATTTTTTCATGGTAGAAAATTTCCTCTCCATAATAAGTTGGCAATTTAGTGAAGGCTCAAGGCTTCTGATGGATGTAGCACACAGGTAGATATGATTTTTCAAAACTTGTACCACAGAGATACCTAGACCTTCCTCTGGTTTTGGCACTGCCCACCAATTTGCAATGTGACTTTGGGCAAGTTATTTTTATCTCCAAGGGTTTGATAACAAACTGCAAAGCAGAAAGTAGGATTTTATGTCAAAAGATCCTTTTCAGCATTCTACCTGTCTCAGATATTAGGGGTTTTTTTAATAAGCACTGCAATGACTCTTAATTTAGGTCAGGAATGCCTTCATGTGCATTAATTTAAAATACATACATACATACATACATACATACATATGTATATATATATATATATAATGTAGAAAATGTTTTAAGGCAAATAGAGCATTTTTCTTAAACATTTTTCAATAAACATTAGATTTAATGAAAAATCTTAAGATGTGCTATCAATTACCCATTCAAAAGGAATATAGGAATAACCTGAAGTATTCTTCAGGTGCTTTAAAGTTTTATTCTTTTGAAGGATAAGGACAAGTCATGGCATGAAGAAGAAAGACTTCCTCAAGGCTAACCCAAAATGCCAGGGTAGAGTTTTGATATACAGAGCTGTGACAAGACAAAGAAGGTCTAGCTGTAACAATGGTGAAGTTTGCTTGGTGACAATACAGAGTCTGTCCAGCATCAAAGAGTCTATTCTAAGGGTCTATCCAGCATCAAAGAGGGGGATAATCTGTTTTGTTTGGTGATTCAAAGCGTATTCATGACAGAGTCATATTGGCTGGGATGTGGTTCTTGCAGGTTTTTCTGTTACTCAGAACTGACATGATTGGTCTGAGTAGAACTGTGGTTCTGGTCACTGGTTTCGACAGTAACAGATTGAGAGCAACAGAATTCACCCTGAGTGTACACATGCAGAGGACTGTTTTTATACCAAGTTCACAGCATATCTTGAGTGGGGGGGGGTGATATGCTCTGCATCTAGGTTTGGGTCTAGAGCTGCTAGGTCTGGGTCTAGGGAATATGGCAACTAAGGTAAGTGAGATTCATTAGCAAAGGATTAATTTTGGAGCCTTGGCAGTACATACCCTTCTCCATTTCCTATAAGAAAATTATTAGTTAACATGATTTTAAAAAAGAAAAGAGCACAAGAACTAGAAAACATCATAAAATATATTTTAATAGATATTTCTTAGAAACATTAGAGGTAGTGAGGCATGGTGAATGAAAGACTGAATTTAAAATCAGACAGACCAGGGTCAAAGCCTGCCTCTCACATGCTGCCTTTTCTACCTTCCTAAATCATTTAAACTGTCATTGTCTTAGGTGACTGCCCAGATTACTGGATAGGAGCTCATTTGGTTCAGTGGAGTGACTTTCTATTCTGGGAACTTATGTACAATGATAAAATCATATCTAAACCATTGATTAAAGAAAAAAAAAACAAAAATATCCTCCTTGAATATTTATTTCTTCTCTCTAAAAGTCTCAGTTTTTACAACCTTTTTCTCCTAGGAAATGATGAACCAGGGTCAGCAAAATGTCATCTAGACTCCTAATCAGTGACTTGGCCTATTCATAAAATATGAAGATGACACAAAGCTGGCAGAGATAGCTGAAGTATGTTTCAATTGACTATTGAGAATAACAAGATGAAATTCATAGAAATAGATATAAAGATCTATCTGGGGTTCAAAATATCAACAAGGTATGTATAGCATGAGGGAAACATGAATAGATATCTCATGTCAAAAAAATCCTTAGGGATTAAACAATAAGATTCAAAACTGTGGCATTATTAATAAATGCATAGTATTCAGAATAGAGTGGGTTATGGTATTTTGCATCATTCTAGCTCCTTCAGATACCCTATAAAGGTTATATGTGGAGTACTTCTTGGCTACCAAAGGACACATAATAAGTGAGAACTTATCCAGAGTTATGAGAACCAGAAGCTATGATTTAAAATCATAGGACCAGAGAATCAGTCAAAAAAAATGAGGGATTTTAGCCTAGAGAAGAGAAAAACTAAGGGAGAGAGGACAGATCTTCTCTCTTTCACCCCAAATTCCTCTATATAAGACTATAAAACATTTTAAGGTCATAAGATTTTTCTACTGTGATCAGATGTAGGCAGAAATGTAATTAAAGCTATAAAAATCCACATAATTGATGTCTAAATATTAATAAAAAGTTTGTTCCCCTCACCTCCATCCCCTTTATTTTGGGTAAATGACGTTAAGAAAACAAAGAGAAACAAACAAAAAAAGAACTTGGAAAATATTAAGGATCTTAAATTGTTAAATATTAAAGGGCCTCATAAGGATAATTTAAGAAATATACTATATGGCTTGCCTATATTTAAAATGCAACATATTTTATTTTATTCCTTTCAAATTCAGTTTCCTTAAATTCTTCTAGTTTAATTCTATGACCATCATTTTTATGAAATAACATGTTAAAAAGCATCAACTGAGGAACAGATTTCCATTTAAAGAAATATCTTGTTGCCTGGATACATTTAAATAAGAAATTAAAAAGGCAAATGCAAGTGTAGATTTGGTTTACATCCTGCTTTCAGGTTTTACAAAAGCTATGTGTTTTTGAACCTAAGGTTTTTAACCTCCTGTGTACTTAGAATACCCAATTTACTTGCTTCAGATGATCTGTAGCAGAGGCTAGGCTCATGCAGTGACAGTGACTCAGATAAATACGCAGTTCCCAAACTGCACTGCCTTATAAGCCATCAAAGCAATTTTAAAATCAATTTGATATTTGACAGGGAGCCAATGCAGTTCCCTTAGGATGGTAGTGACATGCTGAGGCCACTTAGTGTGAATAAAATTCTGACGGCAGCATTTTACACATGTTGGAGCTTCTGCAGCATTTTTCCTCTAGAAGGCTATAAAAAATAGGCATTACAATAATATAACCTAGAGGTTAAAGCAGCACCAGTATTGTCTCAAAATCAGCAGGGAAGTAGTTGGGGTGGATTTTTTTTTAAAAGATGGTGATCAAATTAAGTTCCTGTCACAGACCTGAAACGATGGTACAAAAGCATAGCCCAATTGTGAGCTAGCTGCCAAATGTTTAGCATAGGCAGAATGACCACTATCATTAGCTTTAACACAGGCAGGAAGGTTCAGGAAATAACATAGATGTACTAGAAATTCCATTTTTGTCATTCTGGCATCATTTTTATGTCATTTAATATATATTGAACATCAATATTAAATAGAGTGTGTTACATCCTACAGAACTTTGTGATACTCAGAAACACTTTCACGGACAGATAATCACATCAGGTCGTAGCCTTTCTAGTTATTTTTATCAGTAGTAATATTAATGATTTTCTTATCAGCTCATGACATTGGGGTTGTATGGCATTAATACCATTGATATCATCTGATATCTGATAGACTATGGATCTCTAGGAAGGAAAGAATATATGAGTAACAGCCACTGATGAATGTTAGTGGTCTGGCACTGGAATACGGTAATGGTTTCTTCTCTTCAAAACCCAATGGATACCCTCCAAAGTCCAAGGAGAATGCTTGAAACCTTTCAGGCAACAAGATGCAAGAGGGGAAGAATGTCTTCAGGGTACATTTAGATAATAAGTATGGGGTCTTCTAGGGAGGCATAACTTTCAGGGATGCCATGATCCTCTGATCTTGCCTCAGATTCTCTAATCCTCACTCCTTTATTAGCAGTGACATTCACAGAAAAACTCTGTAATTTTCAATGTTCTTCTTTTTCCCACCCTTCACCTCTTCTGACTTTCTACCCACTGGTGACAATGCCCTTTTCTTGCCCCTGAAAATACTAAGTTGGTGCCTTTTCACTTTGAACTTGCTGAAATATATTCCCTCCTATACAATCAGAAAAAATAACTTATCCTCCCTACTTCTTGGACCAAAACTAGATTTTCCCATGTTGCCTTATCATCACTTCATGATCTGTGTTTTTATAAGCATTTCTTAGGCCATTGTTTAGGGAACTGATAGAAGCTGAGTATGTGACAAATTACGTCTTTACAAGCATCTTCTTTCTGCTTGCATCGCCCTAGCTTTGGTACTATGAAGACAATTTATAGGAAGCAACCTATGGTGGCTGACCACAGCTATGCTTTGAAAGCCACAAACATGGATGTGCCTCTCCATGGAAATGTCCTCTTTTTTCCCTGTTTCCTTCCTACTTGTTATCCCCTTCCACCTATTTGCCTCTTTACTCAATAGGTTTGGCTGGCTTAGGGGTAGGAGGTAATGTTGCAAAGGAAAAGGGGTTGGCCCTACATTCTCTTCTCTCCTCTTTTCTTCATTTCCTCCTCAAAATGTCCATTGTTGTACTGGGTGGGGCTTAAGAAATGTGAGTTTGTTGATCTGAATAAATAGTGTCAATTTCAGTATTAACATTTTTTTAAACCTTTAACTTCCATTTTGGAATCGATACTGCATATTTCTTCTAAGGCAGAAGAATGGTAAGGGCTAGGCAATGGGAGTTAAGTGACTTGCCCAGAGTCACACAGCTAGGATATGTTTCAGGCCAGATTTGAACCCACGATCTCCTGTCTCTGGGCCTGGCTCTCAATCCACTGAGCCACCCTACTACCCACTTCAGTTTGAGTTTTTATAAATATTAGTAATTAATTAGATATTAGTAATAATGCTAGATATGTACTCAGCAGATAAGTTTGTGATAGAGACTGGCACTAGAGAAAAAGTGCCAGTATGAAGAGTATATGAAATTGATCACCTCGATGAGGGAGAGGCCCCAGGAGTGAAATCCTGAGGAGAGAAGACTCTAGCTGGGAGAGCAGTGAGGGTCTCTCCATCTAGAGACTTTGAAGAGAGAAGGTGGATAAAGACTTTCTCCTGAGAGTTACCCACTTTTCCTGCTGATGACTGAAAATCTTTCCCCCCAATACTTCCCAATTGAAGGGACTTTTTGAAGAGAAACCTGAACAGACTTTATCTCACCCAGGGGTGAGTCCACCTGATTTTCTCTCAGGGGGCCTCAGGCTGCCAAGGCCTGAGTACCGCCAAACTCAAGGAGGGAGGGAAAAGAGATAGATAGAGATATCTATAGATATCAGATAGAGACAGGGACCCTATTTTCCCACTTTCCTTTTCCCATTCTTCCCTGCCCATTATTTACTTTTGTGTTACCTGATTGAGTCAACATTAAAAGTTATCTGTTCCCCAAGCTGAGTGTGAGTGATCAAGGGGAGACCTTTTGGTCTCGAGTAGTGGAGGGGGACAAGAGGGATAAGACCAAATAGGGGAGAGCAGCTTTAGCTAAGGAAGGAAGGCAGAAGCAGGGAAAATCTTCAAACCCCCTCTCCTCTCTCTGAGCTAGTTACATCTGCTGTCTCTCTTGAATCCCACTTTGTGGAGTAGGGAGTTCTCTTTTCTTTCCTTCTCTCTGTCTCATACCAAAAGTCCAAACCTCCCTTTGGGGGTACATTCCCTTCCTTTTTTAATTTTTTTTAAAACAGCCACTATCATAGAATATGTCCAGGTTGGAACTGAAATAAAAAGGAAAACCCTATAAATTGGTGAAGACCTTTGGATGTTCCTATTTTTAGATTATACTGTATTAAGACCCAGAAAAAAAAAACCTTCCCCCTTTCTACCAAGTAAAAAGGAAATTTTGTATACTGTCATTAAAGATATTTTAAAAAATAATTCAAACCTGTCTTTCCAATTTTATCTCATACTATTTCCCTCCTCATAGCTCTATATTCTAGTCAAACTGGATTGCTATTATGTCATCCTCCCTTCTCATCTTGCCATTTATTGTTTCTGAGACTGTTCACATTATTATATATACTTGGTAAATACCCCCTTATATTTCATATTTTCCTGTTGAAATTCCTTCCTACAAGTCTCATTCCAGTTATATTCCTGACAAATCTTTAACTCCTCTCCCATTTCCCTATCCCTCCCCTGTAGTAACTGTACAAATACCTTGTACACTTAATAAATAGTTGTTGAGTAGATGTGAATTGCCATATGACATCATATATTTAAAACTAGAAGACATCTTATAGGTCATCAAGTTTAGCCCCTTCATTTTGCAGATAAAAAAACCAAGGCTTAAAGAGTTTAAATGACTTGTCCAATCTCATAGTTATTATATCAGAGACAGTATTCAGTTATTTCATTTTATTGCTAAGTCAGTATTCTTTCCATCATACTAAGCTATTCTTCAGGCTGATTATTAAGTACTGTCAATCTAGAGTTTTGTACTTTCTTTTTTAGGAAGTTGCTTTCTTCAGTGAACTTTTGTTCTAAGCTGTACACCTTTTCTATCATTTTCTTTTTTAATTTTTCTCCTAATTATCTGTTTTTTGATCCTCTTTTTGAAGTCTTCCAGAAGTTCATTTTGAGACTGATATCTTTTCATGCTTTCCTTTGAGGTTCCATAAATTTCCAGGATTTCGCTGCTATCCTCTTCCAAGAACATTTGGGCCGTTGCATTTTTGACATCTTTGTTGCTAAAATACCTTTTCCCAGCATAGGGTCTTTCTTTTCCTTTGTGGCAATTTTTTGTGACTTTGCTTATATGTTTAACCAGCTCCATTCCTGGGGTAGAAAAAATACTGCCTCAGCTGTGCTGTGCTGGGCTGTGTTACTCTCACTGCCATGTTTACTTTATCTCTTTGGTTTCCATTTTCTCCCTGTTGAGGATGGGCTGCACCTGACTATGCTTCTTCTCCTGCCACTTTCATTGTATCAGCCCCAGGAGGCACTTTGACACATTTGGTCATATCCTAACCTCTGTCCCCAGTGAGATAGGCCATCCTTGCTGTCCCTTCACAATGTCCTTGGATTGAGCACTATTTAATTATGTTGGTTTCACCACTACAGGAGTAGTTTTGAAGTATTTTTTTGTGATTGTCTATAGGATGCTTGGCTAGTTCCAGCATTCCTTTCTCTGCCACCTTAGCTATTAGAACTACAAAAACCACATTGTTTACAATTTGTTAAGAAATATGTAAATCATATGTGTGTTAATATGTGCATCCTCTGCTTTTGAGTTCCCCTTTACTTTAATACTGGCTGATGAGAGGATATGGTCACCTTCAATATCAAAGACAGCATCCCACTGACATTCAATGAACTTGTGGAGAGACAGAAGACCCAAGAGCAGCAGGAACCAGAACTCACATCAACGCCAAACTTTGTGATTGAAGTTGTCAAGAATGCCACCAGGAAGACCCTTGAGCTGGACTGCCACTACCCAGAAGAGGAAGTTGAACAAGAAGAGGGTGAAATTTTCTTCATCAGAGAAGTTAGCTTTCAGCCCACCAGTGACTCTGAATGGAAAGACACAAATTATACCCTCAACACAGATTTCCTGAACTGGGCCCTGTATGCCCACTTGATGGACTTCTTGACTGACCATATGGTGGAATGCAGAATTATTTTCATTCTATGATGAATGTTAGAGCAAGACTTTTACAGGATATTTATGCTCTCATGAAACCACTGTTGCCCTGTCAAAACCTATGTTTGGATTATGTATATACTCAGGTATACATCTACTACTCACCTCATGAAGGTCTGTGGGGACTCTCCAGATATTTATCATATCTAATTTATCTACGTTTCTATCCATTTCCTTAATTACATCATTATTTTAATTTTGGCTAGATTTATCTTGTTCTGAGAGAGGGAAATTAAAGTATGATGCTATTATTATTTTGTTATGTATTTCCATTCGTATTTCTTTTTGTTTTTCCTTTAAAAATCTGGATGCTATAACTCTTGATGCATACAGGTACAGTACTGACATTTCATTATCCATATTACCCTTCAACATCATATAGTTAACCTGTTGTTCAACATCATATAGTTAACCTTCCAATTATATCCTATTTAGCCCCAACTCTGTCAGAGATCGTAATTACCACCCTTGTCTTCTCTGGATCAGCTGTGGCATTGTATATTTTGCTCCAGTCTCTCACCTTCATTCTATGAGTGTCTCTCATTTTCAGTGTGTTTCTCTTAGACAGCACATTGTCATGTCCTGTTTTTTTATTCTTTCTGATATTTGTTTTCTTCCCCTGGATGAATTCATTCCATCACATGGAATGGCATAGTTATTAGCTCTAGACTTCCACCTATTCCATGCCTCCTCCTACTCTCTTCCTTTTTTTTCACTGTATCCCTCCCCAGAAGTGTAATTTCTATGAGTAGTACCTCTCCAATTCACATCCATTCTCTAAAATACTTCCTTATCCTCTCCCCCCTTCTCCTCCTAGTTCCAAATTAGCCCACCTTTCCAAAGATCTCTCTCTTGTTCCTTCCCCCTTAGCTTTTCATTCTTATTCTATCCACCTTTCTAAAAAATAAAACAACAACAACAAAACGACCAAAAAAAAAAAAGCAAACCTCTTCCTCATCTTCCCACCTAGTACTTCTTGATATGAGTTAGGTTTTTTACAATCCCTCCCCTACCTTATCCTAAGAGTCTCTCCTTTATCCCCTGATCTTACCTCTCAACTTCTTCATATGTACTCCCCTCTAGGTGTCCCTCCCTTTCCTCACTTTGCTTACCCTTTGTCCTCCTTTCTCTTAACTTACCCTTCCTTTTCTTATTCCTACAGCCTCTGAAGGAGACTCTAACCCCACCTCTTTATTCCATCTGCCTTCCTTCCTCTTTTTCTATATCTTAAGAAGATTTTTACCCTTCTCATTATGTAGGATTTTCTCTCTTTATTCCAGGGATGAGAGTTGAGTTCTAGTTCCAGCACAGCCCCCCCTTCTCCATGGCACTTCCTCCACTCCCTCTGCCTCCATATGAGATAACTATTACAACCTACCTCCTCCTAATCTATTTTACTGTCATTTCAGCTCATTCTAGTCCATTCTTCTCAATGTTGAGTAGTCCATACATGCAAGACCATTCAAAATTCCCAGGCAATGATGCCATTCCTAGGGGCCACTATTCTTTCATTGCCTTTGAAAGTTTCTTGTAGAATACATTTTCTCCTAGGCTCTGGATTTCCCCCCAGGAATAATTGAAACTCCTTCAATTCATTAAATATCCATTTTTATCTTTTATACTCATGGTCATCTTTGACAAGAATGTTTTTCTTGCTTGTAATCCCAGTTCTTTTGCTCTTAGAAATGCTGAGTTCCAGTTCTGTGTTATTTTAATGTTGTGACTAAGATATGTTATTCTGACTGTGACTCCTCAATATTAGGTTTTTCCCCCTCCTTGTTGTTTCCTGTATTATTTTCTTCTTAACCTAAGAGCTATGAAACTTAGCAATGATGTTTCTATACATTTTCATTTTTTGTTCTCTTTAAGTTGGCAATTTGTGGATTCTTTCCATTTCTGTTTTGCGTTTTGTTTTTGGCCAGTTTGCATTGATGATTTCTTGGAGTATGATGTCTAAACTCTTTTTTAATCATAACTTCCTTGGAGTCCAACTATTCTTACATTGTGTCTCTTTTTTCTATTTTCCATGTCAGTTGTTTTTTAGGACAAGAGTTCATATTCTTTGGGACAATGTTTCATATCGTGTTCTATTAATTCATTCTTTTGAGTCTGCTTTGTTTTTTCTTATTGTTTTAGGAAATAATTTACTTCCATTTGTCCAGTTCCATCTTAATACATTATTTTCTTCCATATGTTTCTGAATATCCTTTTCCATTTGAGTAATTTTTCTTTCATAATTTTCATTTTCTTCCATTGTTCCCTTTTTAAAAAAAATACTTTTTTCCCTCAAACTCTCTATTTTTGAGGTCTTTTTTAAAGATAATAAAAATAAACTTTAATTTATTTTATTTGTTTAATATTTATTTAATATTATTTTATTAATAAACTTTTTAAAAAGTTTATTCATTTATTTAATTAATTTAGAATATTTTCCATAGTCACATGAATCATGTTCTTTCCGTGCCCTTCTCCCATCTTCCTCCTATAGCCAAAGAGCAATTCCACTGGGTTTTACATGTATCATTGATCAAGACATATTTTCATATTATTAGTATTTGCACTAGGGTGATCTTTAGAGTCTATATCCCCAATCATATCCCCACCAAATCATGTGATCAAGCAGTTGTTTTTCTTCTGTATTTCTACTCTCACAGTTCTTTATATGGATGTGGATGGTGTTCTTTCTCACAAGTCCCTCAGAATTGTCCTGGATCATTGGATTGTATCTAGTAGAGAAGTCTATTATAATCAATTGTGCCACTGTGTATCTGTCTCTGTGTACATTGTTCTATAGCTTCTGCTCCTGTCACTCTGCATCAATTCCTATAGGTCATTCCAGTTCACATGGAATTCCTCCAGTTCATTATTCCTTTGAGCACAATAGTATTCCATCACCAAAATATGCCACAATTTGATCAGCCATTCCCAAATTGGAGGGCATCCCCTCATCTTCCAATTTTTGTCACCACAAAGACTGTGGCTATACATATTTTTGTACAAGTCTTTTCCATTATTTTCTCTTTGGGGTACAAACCCAGCAGTGGTATGACTGGATCAAAGGGCAGACAGTCTTTTATTGCCCTTTGGGCATAGTTCCAAATTGCCTTCCAGAATGGTTGGATCAATTCACAACTCCACCAGCAATGAATCAATGTCCCAATTTTGCCACATCCCCTCCAACATTTATTACTTTCATTTACTGTCATATTAGACAATCCATTAGGTGTGAGGTGATATCTCAGAGTTGTTTTAATTTGCACTTCTCTTGAGGTCTTTTTAAAAGTCTTCTAAAAGCTCTTCTTGAGTTTGTGATCATTTGTTATTTATTTATTTATATTTCACTCTTTTTGAAGTAGGTGCTTTTACTTCACAGTGCTCTGAGTTTGAACCCAGTTTTTCTCTTTCCCTATAATAACTACAAATAATTTGGTTCTTCCCCTTTGCTTGCTAATTTTATTGATTTTTTTTTTAATTTTAGTGGTCTGGTCAATAGACTTATTTATTTTGCTGCAGTCCTCAGGTTCCTATTTTGTTGATGTGTGTTACCTCAGGTTTCAGGATTATTATTATTTTTTCATTTGTTTTTCCCTGGGTCTTATTTAGTAATTCCAGTTGTATATAGACCTGAGACCTTTATTGGTGAGACTGTTCTTAAATTTCTCCCTTTGGACTGATATGTGGTGAGTAAAAAGAGCTGACCCCTTTCCCATATTTTCTGAAGAGACTAGCCTCAGGAGAGACCTATCTTCTTGAGAGAGGCTCCCTGCATTCCCAGGTCCTTGGCTCAAAAGCCAAGGCCTCTCCAGTGAAGGACTAAAATCCACTGCCTAGTTTGAGCCAGGAGACAGAGCAAAATACTTAGAACTTAGGATAGATGTCTTACCTTATCTTCTCTCTGATTTCCTATTTCATTCTATTTATATTTTGTAAATAAATTGTAAATAAAATCTCTTTGGAATTAATTAAATTCCTGGTGACCCTACTCTTGAATAATCCAGTCAAACTTTTTATAAAAAGCCCTTATTTCCCCCTCACAAGTTGTACTTTGAGATTATACTTGCTGCTCTTGTTCTTCAGATGCTTTGAATCTGATCAGATTGAGGTATATACATATGAACTTAATAATACAAAGGAAGATGTGCTAAATACACAGACAAAAACCTGAGGTAGTTACTCAGTTCATTATTATAATGCCATTAGATTAGTTGCTTTTTGCTGAAATAGAACCTGATTTTTATCATCTTGGTATGTTTATAGAAATTTATGGACTTATCTATTGGGAACTGTTTTTTTGAACTACATATGAATATCATTGAAATCTCAAGAAGATGAGCATTGTGCGTTGGAAATGTATAGGAATGATTCTCTGACTTTTTATCAAGTATGCCCTGGAAATATTTGAAATATTCATCTGTTCTTAAAACCTATATGAAAGGAAAATCACCATTAGAAGTATTTAATGATGAAGGGGCTTAAAATCAGGTCCTGTAAACATTGTTTCTCTTTTCCAGACACATCTAGCTCTGGACAGAGGAGCCCTTCACCAGGAGTTTAGCCACTTTTTGAGGAAATTTTGGTCATAGAAATCTATTAAAAAGAGAAAAATACAAAATGTTCCCCTACCATTTTTGCCCCCACTTTTAAATGGATATAGCAATTTTGGAAAATTATCAGAAAGGGGGACAGATATTGGTAAAAATTCAAATAGTATGTGGCTTATCTAATAGAATCACTAATATAAATATCATTCTAATTGTTGCAACTCTAAATGTGTGATTCTCATTTAATGAAAAAGTGAACATACTAATAAGAGAAATGAGCCATCTGTGTGGTGGGGCTAACTCTGTCATTCCAGAATCATTTATTAAATATTCATTGTGAATATGCACACCTAAGAATTTGACAATTAGAACATATCACACTTTGATTTATTGTTTTGATAACTGTTTGGACATTAGAAAGGGTTAATAATGTAGATCAAACTTTTAAAAAATATTTGTGCATACTTTCTCCCATGGGGCTCTGGTTATTAAATATCCATTATAATAGCACTATATTGTTTTATAAATATGGAAGCCTCAGGGAAAGAAGGTGATTGTGGGATAATAATAGTAAAGGTATTAACCAGAAGGTTTTTTTTAATCTTTTGTCTCCAAACAGAAATATCATTATTGTAAGTGACTTGATTGATATCATCTTACTTATGTGAACTACTTTTAAAAAGTCTTCCCAAAAATAATTATAGCTGAGTATGAAGTACAGAAAATATTTATATGAAAAAGTATACATTATATTCCAGATCAAATCAATGCATATTTTTCAACTCAGTTATTCAGTGCAAAGGTGGGCATAGGAAAGAATGGTAAAAACATGTTGCAGATAATTGTTCAAAAGTAAAATATTCCAGAGGTGCTTAGATTAATAAATAAAATAGCAAATACTTATTAACTTGTATATGAGAACCATAATATGTATGCAAAGATAAAAATTAAACATTCCGCATTATCAAATAACATATTCAACTGGGGTCAGATATACATGCAAACCAATGTTGGTAGGCATATATACATTCTTACATATATAGCATTATGTATCTATATATTTGAGTAAATATTGATATATAAACAACATGTATGTATAAATACATGCATGCATATATGATTATACATATATATGAATACACAATACATAAATACACATGTAACCATTCCTATCAGCTTTTTCTGAAATCCTCTTGATTATCATTTCTTATAACACAATAGTATTGGGTCACCAACATGTACCGTGATTTGCGTAGCCATTCCTCAAATAATGGACATTCCCTCAATTTATAATTCTTTGCCACTACCAAAAGAGCTAATATAAGTATTTTTGTGTAAGTAGGTCCTTTCCTCTTCTACATTATCTCTTTAGGATACAGACCCAGTGATGGTGTTACTAGAACAAAGGATATGCACAGTTTTATAGTCTTTTTGCTATAAAAATTCCAAATTGCCCTCCAGAATGGTTGGATCAATTCACAACTCTAACAACAATGCATTAGTGTCCCAATTTTGCCACATCCCCTCCTGCATTTATAACTTTCCATTAATGTCATATTGGCTTATCTGCTAGGTGTGAATTGGTATCTTTTCATTGTTTTAATTTACATTTTAAGATATTTATATCAGTATTATTTATATCTCCTTTACTAAGCTGTTGAATTTTTTTCATGCTTTTCTTGAATCACTTCAATTTCTTTCCCAGTTTTTCTTCTAACTCTCTTATTTTATTTCTTAAAATTCTTTTTGAACTTTTCCATTATTTATTTTTGGGCTTGAGAGCAGTTCATATTATTCTTTGAGACTTTGTATGCAACAATATTGACTTTGTAGTCTTTGAATTTATGTTTTAATCTTCCCTTTCACCAAAATAACTTTCCATTGTTTTGTTTTGTTTTCCCATTTTCCAACTTATTTCTTTTCTTTTAATTAAAAACAAAACAAAACAAAACACTGCTAATGTTGTGCTTTGTATCTGTGGTGAAGTAGCATGGTTCCCAGCTTCAGTTTCTTTGTGCAGTTGCCTTCAGAGCTGACTCTGGGGAACTATAAGTTTTTAGGTATTTCCAGGTGGAATATTCTAGAAGTAGTCTAATACTCTCTTGACCTGTGCTCTGGTATGTGTGTAACCACAAGTACTCTTTTCTGTCTTGGAACTGTGATCAAGGTCCCTCAATTCCCTGATTCTCTGTGATTGCAAGTGCTGGTATGTACTAGTCCTCTTCCTCCTCCTGACACCCTACCCTTGGACTGTGACCTGGTTCTGTGTATGAGACAAGTCTTGTACCCAAAGCCAGAAAAAGGGCCCCTGTAATCTTCTCAGCAGTTATCTCAACCCTCCTCCCTTCCTTGGTGTCTGTGACTGAGAGCTCCAGAATTTAGCTGCACCCAAGGCTTCCTGCCAAGGTGGTGCCTTGCCTTAGCCTACAACTTGTCATTCCCCTTCTACACTATATCTTCTGTGCTGGTCTTCTAAGTCATTTTGGCTGAAAAAAATATTTATCTTTGTGTAATTTTAGATTATGCCACACCTGAATACTTCCGAGGCATTATAGCTTAGTTTTTTTGTAATTTGTTGAAAATTAGTTTGCTCTGTGTACCTTCACTGCCATCTTGGCTCTGCCTCCTGTATTAAATTTTAAACTATCTACTTTTTACCACTTTGGGAAATTGGGAGTCTATTTTTCCTTGCATTTCTGATTGGCATCTTCAAGTCATGGCAATTCTTCAGTTCTCCAATGGAAATTCTTAAGATACATATGCATATTGGGATATAGTTCATACAGGGTAGTTTACCTGAACATATTACAATGTTTTAATATTTGTTTTACTATTCAACATCTCTCTCTTCTCTGTCTCTGTCTTTGTGTTTGTGTGTGTGTGTCTCTTTTTCTCTCTTGGTTTAAGCAAAATCAGTGTTTTTCCTTTTTATCTTCATCCTTCCATCATTCTACAAACAATCAATATTAGTTCTTCCCCTCTTTTGATAATTTCCTTTGCAAAGTCTATCATAATTTTTGTCAATGACACTTAATATGACTCCTTTTATGTTGTCAGCAAACTTTTCTGAAAGTATATTTTATCATATTGTATGTTTCTGATATAATTTACACTTAAATCAAATTGATTCCAATTATTATATATGTAATATAAATTTATTTTTATTTTATGTTTATCAGACAAGTGCCTAGCACAGTTCTTGACATAAGATAGGTACGATAAAAATTTGGAACTTAAATTGAATCAAGTTTGTTATGGGCATGTCCTATTCAGATACATTGGTTTATTTAGTTGGCATTTACTCCTTCTCATTGGGATCACTTGTGATTACAGCACCATGATTTTTTCATACTTTTTCAACTTATTTTTGAGTTGACTTTCCTTTCATTTTCACTTTCAAATGTTTATGGATGTCTTTATATACAGTAATTTTTATCTATTTATCTATCTATTATCTATCTGTCTGTCTGTCTAGCAATCCCTTTCTATTAGTAAAGTTTCATTCATAATAATAACAAAAATTATGCCAAATGACTAATAATAAATTTTATCTGACAGCATCTATAATATTTCTTACCTATGCTTGACTTCTCTTTTAGAAAATTAAACCAAAAGATCCTACCTCATTTTTAGCTCTTTGAATATTTTTTTTCATTGGAAACTAATCAAGATGAGTTAGCAGTAAGCAATATATTTAGGGTCATGTTGGGGTCAAATTATATCAGCTTATATCAAATTATATCAGGTAATTGTTAAATTTTAAGAGCATTTTCACCTACAAAATTGACAAATGCTACAAATCATGGCTTTTTTATTATTTTATTGGTTGTCTAAATCTAACAAAGTGATGTTGAAGATTTAATAATATGAATTAGACATGTCATACATACATACCTTTTTTTGAGTTAAAAGAGACAATTTAATTTTTTTTAAGCATTTTTCAACACACCCCTGAGTATACACCAGCTTTTTCCTCATGATTAATTCAGCAATATCCAAATAAGAGTGCTAGCTCAAGTCCTGATGAATGAACATAAAAGGAAATTACAAGTTATTTTTATAGCCTAGTTCAACATACATAGGAGACTGGCAGATACTAAGGATAGGAAAGAATCTCTGGGAGCATCCCACTGTGGAGACTACATTAGGGAATTGTGATTTTAGCTTTAAACTTGAGCAATAAGAGATTCTGGGCTCAGCAAGAAGAACAAGAAAGTCAACACCAGCAATGTTGCACATATTGGAGAGCTTGTTTTCAGATCTAGTATAGAATAAGGAAGGGATTTCCACATACATGTGATCGACCAGGATTAGGAGTGGTCCCTACATTGCTATCACATACTGAGCATGGAGGAACTGCAGAAGGCAGCACCAGTGCACTTATGATCCTGAAGCATGGCCTTAGATTCAACTTCAACCAAAATCTGAAGCCTGCAGTAGAAAAATGAGGGCAAGCAACAGAGACCAATCGGGGATATACAGTTTCTTGGAAACTTCCAGCTTTCTGAAGGGTCTGAGTAGCACTCTACTGAAGTGTTAACTAGGGACAAGCTTTTAATTATGTTCTTGAGACTGGAACAAATTCAGATTTCAAAGCTCCAAACAATAGTAGAGACATAATTCTTTGTCTTTGATAAGACAATTTTGAGTGCTTGATAATGCTATCAAGTAGCTAGTATTTGCTTAATTCTTATTATATGTCAGGTATTCAAAAGAGGACTTTATTCTATTTATCTTACTTGAACTTCACAACAAGTAGGAAGTAAGTCATTGTATTATTCACACTGTAGAGCTGAGGAAACTAAGGCAAATAGAGGTTGCATGATTTGCCTGGAGTTACCCAGCTAATAAGTTTCTGAGGCTGAATTTGGACTCCAATCCTCCTGACTCTGGGAAGCTGGGTGGCACAGAGGATAGAATTCTAGGCCTGGAGGCAAATAGACTCATCTTCCTTGTGACCTTGGGCAAGTCTCTTAAATCCCATTTACCTCTCAGTTTCTCATCTGTCAAAAGAACTAGAGAAGGAAATGATACACCATTCCAGGATCATTGCCAAGAAAACCAGAAATGGCATCACAAAAAGATGGATATGACTGAAAAATGACTGAAGAGCTTCCATCTTACAAGCCTGACCTCTATTCATTGTGCCACCCAGTTGAAAATGTGACGTTTCCTAGTCTGGGCCACCAGTGAAATCTTTTCAGACCACAGCACTCAATAAGCAGGAAAAACAGCAACAGGATTTGAGATTATACAACAAAATAGTATGAATTCAAGATATTCCCTCCAGAAGTGAACAGAGCACGACCTAAAAAGCCTCAGTTGAGAAATGAGGTTAGAGAAATGAATGAATCAAAGAATAATCTCACCATATTTTAGAACTATTATGTTAATGAGGAGTAAGACAGAAAACCAGAATAAGAAAATTATTTCAAAATATCTGCAAACTTATCCTAAAACAAAAACATACCTTGGTCACAAACTCAATGAAAATTCTTATGAAAAATAAAGCAATCATTTACTCTTTTTAAGTGTAAAATTATTTTATAAATGAAATGTAAATATTACAATAAGGAATTAGAAAAGAAATAAGAGCAATGGATGACAGACTTGGAAGGAAAATTAAGAAATTGGCATAAAAAGAACAAAGCCTAACCAAAGCAATAAAATCTTTGAAAAATTGATGGGAAATTACAAAATCAATGAATTGAGGAGATTAAAATTAAAAGCATTAAATTTTTAGACTGAAATATATAAGCAAATATAAGGTATCTCATCTTTAAAACTGTTTTTGAAAATGGATCAAAAAGAGATGAGTTACTGTACTATCTAAAAGTGATGAAAGAAAAGCCATCCTATTTTAGGAAATCATAAAAAAGAAAAACTATTCAGATCTCTTAGAATCAGAGGGCACAGGGGAAAATATGATGAATACATTAATAATCTCCTGAATAAAAACCATCAAGGAAATTCTAAGAAATATTATTCAAAAATCTTGAATTTCATGTGAAAATTAAAATCACACAAAGCTTTTGCAACTATTTTACTATCAAAGGCAAAATACACAAGCTTACAACAAACTACTTTCAACTGTTTCTATAATAAAATAGATGTCTTTCAATAAATCCTGATGAAAAAGTCCAAAGCTGAGTAGAAACAAAGAGATTAAAAAATTTAGCAGAAACCTAATTAATCAGAATACAAAAAATAACTGGGAAAGACTAAGATTACATTATTTGTATAATAATTGGTTAAAATGAAGTTGTCCTCAGATTGCTAATACCAACAGGGTTCAGAGAGGTATTGAATAAAGATAGAAGTCCTCAGGACTTCCAGTCAAGATGGTGGCTTAGAAGCAGCAAACATTCAGACCTCTGAAAACCCTTCCTTACCAATCACAAACTAATGCTCCTAGGGGACTGAAATTCAAACTTAACAAGAGGACAGAGCTGGGGACCCCTCCTTCTGGACTCAAATCAAAAGGTATGCCCCCCAAAAGCCAGAATCCTAGAACACTCAGGTCTAAGGGGAAGTCAGAAGGAAGGTCCCAGGAACCCTCCCCCCAACCCAGAGAGCTGAGCCTGCAGCAGCAGTGGAAACCTCAGGGCCAGCAAAGGTGCTGTTCTGAAGGGTGTATCTTGAAAGCAACCTGGGCAACACAAACAGCAGGGAAGCAGCCTGAGAGAGACTGGGGAAGCCTGTGGCCCATGGCTGGGTCCTTCCATCAGAGTCTCACAATAGGTTTTTGCCTCTGGGCACATCCAGACCAACCCAGCTGAACATAATCCCATTAGGAGTCCTCAGAGCTCAGGGAGGCCAGGAACCCTCCCCCCTTAGAGGGCAGGGCCTTATGAAAGGACAGAAACCTCAGGGCCAGCAAAGGTGCTGTTCTGAAGGCTGCACCTTAAAAGCAACATAGGCCAGGCTCAGGGCGTCCAACACTGAAGGCACGGAAGCAGGTGGAGAGAGACTGGGGGAGTCTGTAGCCCCGGGGCTAGGTCCTTCCATCAGAGTCTCACCTGAGGTTTTTGTCTCTGGGCACATCCAGACAAACCCAGTTGAACCTATTCCCATCAGGAGCCCTCAGAGGTCAGGGAGGCCAAGACCCCTACCCCTTTAGAGTGCAGGAACTACTGAAAGGACAGGAACCTCAGGGCCAGAAAAGGTGCTGTTCTGAAGGGTGTACCTTGAAAGCAAACTGGGCCAGTTTTGGAGCGTCCAATACAGACAGCAGGGAAATAGCCTGAGAGAGAGGGGGGGAGCCTGTAGCCCTGGGGCTAGGTCCTTCCATCAGAGTCTCACTGAAGGGTTTTGCCTCAGGGCACATCCAGACCAACCCAGCTGAACCTAATCCCATCAGGAGCCCTCAGAGCTCAAGGAGGCCAGGACCCCTCCCCCCCGGAGTGTAGGGCCTCCAAAGGACAGGAACCACAGGACAGGCAAAGGCACTGGGGTAACTTGTGGACTGTGCTGTGCCAGGCTCAGAGCATGGAAGTAAGGCAGCAGAGAAGCAACTGGAGAGAAATGAGAGCAGTAACACCTGAAACACAGGCAAGCAGGGGAGGGCAGACGCTTGGCTTCCCGGGAAGACAGCTTAGCTTTGGAGAATGGACAATTTGCCTGGGGCTAAAGCCTCAGATCATCAGACAGATATGCAGAGAGCTAGTCCTCCTCACTCATATTTCTGACAGGAAAGGGGGGAAAAACATAGAGATGGCAAACAGTGCAGAAGTGCAAAAGCCTCTAAACACCAAGAAAAGCAAGAAGAAGGGGGTGAGTTTGGACACATTTTATGGAGCAAAAATACAAAATACAGAGGAGATAGAAGAGGAAACACAAACAAATGCTCTAAAACCTTCCAAAGGAAATAAAAATTGTCCACAAGATCTTAAAGAATTTAAATTGGAAGTTATCAAAAAGATGGAAGCCTTCTGGCATGAAAAATGGGAAACAATGCAAAAGGAACTCAGCAATCTGAGAGACCAAAATATGCAAATGCAGAAACAGCTTGAAGCCTCAAAAAAACAGGTCAGACCAAACTGAAAAGGAAAACCAGTCTTTAAAGGTCAGAATCAGGCAACTGGAAGACAATGATCTTGCAAAAGATCAAGAATTAATAAAGCAAAGACTAAAGACTAAAGAATTAGAAGATAACATGAAATATCTCACTGACAAGGTAACAGACCTGGAAAACAGAGGAAGGAGAGACACTATGAGAATCATTGGTCTATCAAAAAAGCCAGAAATAAACAGTAATCTTGATATCATAATACATGATATCATCAAAGAAAATTGCCCAGAGATTCTAGAACAAGGGAAAAAATATGCATTGAAAGAGTTCATAGAACACCCTCTACACTAAATCCCCAAAAGACAACTCCCAGGAATGTAATTGCCAAATTCCAAAGCTTTTAAGCAAAAGAAAAAAAGCTTACAAGGAGCCAGAAAAATACAATTTAGATATAAAGGAACACCAATCAGGGTCACACAGGACCTAGCAATTTCTACTCTGAACGACTGTAAGGCATGGAACATGATATTCAGAACAGCAAGAGAGCTTGGTCTTCAACCAAGAATCAGTTATTCATCAAAACTGACTATATACTTCCAGGGGAAAGTATGGGCATTCAACAAAATACAAGTTTTCCAAGTGTTTGTACAGAAAAGACCAGAGCTTTGTGGCAAGTTTGATATCCAAACACAAAGAGCAAGAAACATGAAAAGGTAAATATGAAGGAAAGGGAAAAGGAGAAAAATGTTATCTTTTTCTTTTATTCAAACTCTCTTATATAAGGACTACATTTATATCAAATTATATATATTAATATGTGGGGAAAATGTAATGTGTAACTCTCAAAAAGTGTATGCATCATTAGAGTAGTAAGAAGAATCATGCATAGGGAAAGTTTGGGGCATCAAGGCAATATGGAGAAAGGGAGGGATAGAAAGAAAAAAGCAGGCGGGAATTGTTGATTGTACTAAGATATACTCTAAGAAATAGAAAAAAAAAACTGAATAGAATAATCTTTCTCAGACAAAGTTACACATGGGAAGGGAAGGGGGAGAATTCTCCTATAAGAAGGAGAGGAAGAGAGTTTTTACTTAAACCTTACTCTCAGAGAAATCAACACTGAGAGGGAAGAGCATCTAGATCCATTGGGATCTTAAATTTTATCTTATCCAACAGGGTAAGGGAGAAGGGAAAACCAAGGGGGGTAGGAGGGGAGGGAGCACAAAAAGGAAGGGAAGGAGAGGGGGGAGGGGAAGGGAACAAAAAGGGAGGGGCTAGAAAGGGAAACATATCAAGGGAGGGGACTAGGGGGACTGATTTAAAGTAAATCACTGGCTTAAGAGGTTATAGCTAAAGAAGAAAGTTCAGAATTAGGGGAGGATATAAAAATGTCAGGGAGTCCACAAGTGATAATCAGAACTTTGAATGTGAATGGGATGAATTCACCCATAAAATGTAGACGAATAGCAAAATGGGTTAGAATCCAAAACCCTACCATATGTTGTCTTCAAGAAACACACATGAGGTGGGTAGACATTCACAAGGGCAGAATTAAAGGATAGAGTAAGACCTTCTGGGCCTCAACTAATAGAAAGAAGGCAGGAGTTGCAATCATGATATCTGACAAAGCCAAAGCAAAAATAGACATGATTAAAAGGGATAGGGAAGGTAATTATATTTTGTTCAAAGGGACTTTAGATAAAGAGGAAATATCACTAATCCACATGTATGCACCAAATAGTATAGCACCCAAATTTCTAATGGAGAAACTAGGAGAATTGAAGGAAGAAACAGACAGTAAAACCATATTAGTGGGAGATATGAACCAACCACTATCATATTTAAATAAATCAAATCAAAAAATAAATAAGAAAGAGGTAAAAGAAGTGAATGCAATCTTAGAAAAATTACAGTTAATAGACATATGGAGAAAAATAAATAGGGACAAAAAGGAATAGACCTTCTCAGCACCACATCGCACATTCACAAAGATTGACCATACACTAGGTCAGAGAAACATGGCACACAAATGCAGAAAAGCAGAAATAATCAACAACTTTAGCAAAGTCGCAGGATACAAAATAAACCCACATAAGTCATCAGCATTTCTATATATCTCCAACAGAGCTCAACAGCAAGAACTAGAAAGAGAAATCCCATTCAAAATCACCTTATATAAAATAAAATACTTAGGAATCTATCTCCCGAGACAAACACAGGAACTATATGAACACAACTGCAAAACACTCTCCACACAACTAAAAACTAGACTTGAGCAATTGGAAAAACATTAACTGCGAATAGATTTCTCTACTAGTAGCAATGCAATGACCCAGGACATTTCTGAAGGACTTATGAGAAGGAACTCTAGCTGCATCCAGAAGAAGAACTGTGCGAGTAGAAACCCAGAAGAAAAACATATGATTGATCACATGGTTCGATGGGGATATGATTAGGGTTTTGATGATAAACAATCACTCTATTGCAAATGAGAATAATATGGAAATCGGTTTTGAAAAATGATACATGTAAACCCCTCCAAAAAAAAGATAGAAGTAATGAGATTTCTTTGGTAAAATTTTAATTATCTCAAAAAATAAAAGGGAAATAAAGGGAAAATATATATATTAGGGGAAGAGGAAAGAAGAAATATAGGGTAAATTATTTCACACAATCAGACATGTTCTGAAATTGAGACATAAAAGACTATTCAAAAAAAGATGAAGAGAAGCAGCAACATGTGAACACATGAAAAAAAAATTATTGAATTGAATTCAATTAGAAAAAGAAAAGGTTCACCAGTATAATATTGAGAAGATCTCATTAAACTAAAAGTGTCCTGAAAACAACAACAAAAAGATCTATAGATTTTAGTGGTCAGAAAGTTTAATGTAATTTAGCAATGTGAGGTGGTGACCAAAAAAGTTAATTTCAAATTGGGGGATATTAAGATAATACCTTAGAGGAATCAAAATGCCATGCCACTGCTTTGACTTCATCAGACATCATATTGACTATTGTTCTCAGATTAAAAAATCATAGTTTAGGAAAAGTATTGCTAATCTGGATATTAACCAAAAGAGGCCAACCAGAATGTTAAAGCCCCTTGAATTTTCATATGATGATTGGTTGAAGTAGCTAGGCATATTTATACTGAAGAAAATGAGTCAGAAGGGATGAACATAATAGCTTTTTAAAGCTTTCATATGAAGTAGGTCTTTTATTTTAGTGAAAATAGAAGAAACAAAAGCAGTGGTCATAAGTTATGAGTTATATTTAGGCTTCATATTAAATGAACAAAAAGAGAAAAATCCCAACAAGAAATGCAACAATGTGCTTCCACTCTTTGGAAACTCTCAGTTAGGACCAGCGTAACCTCTTTTCTGATATATTATAGTAGGAATCCTTGTTATTTAGGGTGATCTATATAATAGCTAAAGTAGCTTTCTATATTTTGAATTGTATAATTCTATGAAGTGAAAAGAAAAAAAATAGCTACATTAAAAACAAACATGCTGACACAGAAATCTTGTTTGTGAATCTATGCATTTATTTTTATGGCATTATAACAATTTACTTGGGAAAAGACAAGAAATGTCCTATCAGAAAGTGAAGTGACAATTGTCAATATATTTAAAAGCAAGTGCATAACTCAATGACTTCAAACTCTACTACACAACAGAATAGGAAAAGATGACTCTTTATATTGCTGAGTAACTTCATAGCAAATGCTTCAAAGTCTTTAAATAGCTTCTCTTTGTACAATTTTCCAGTGACAAAAGTTTGTATTTTAACTACTGCTCATATAAAATGACAAACTGAGCCTTTGGAGGCTTCATGTTCCTTTACTGAAAGGAAGGATAAATTGGGCAGGTTCTCCAGTGAACTTAATTTTTATATCTTTCTTTGGTGAGTTTGGGGATAGGAGGTTGGGAAATATGCCTCAGGTTGGTGTTTTCAGTTAACAGATTTCATTCATTCAACTCCCTTTATTTACCTTAAAAATATACCATCTTTCATTTCTGCCTGTGAGAACAATTTTATTTCTCCTTTTCCTTGGCAGTAATTTCATGAGGTCTGCTTTACTTTCAATTGTAGGTCAAATTTATTCTACCTTCTCCTAACTGCCTACATTTCTCACCAGAGCACACAGTTTTATCTTATCTTAAAATTGCTTCTAGTTTCCTTCTGTGATAAAAAGAAGCCCAGAAAATCCTTGTTCCAATTTGCCCCTCACCCTTTCACTCCAACGAAGTTATACTAGCTGATTCTGGAGCTGTTTGGATAACTTTCTATGACCATTACTGAAGGGAGTTGAGGTTCACAATATAAACCTTATGAGTCTGGTTTCATTGGTATTTCCTCGCATTTCTACTACAGCAGTCTTTCTCCCAGGCTTGATTACTAGAAAAATATGCTCTCTGGAAAACTTGGAAATGTTATGATCAATTATAAGAGATGTGAAAAAGCTTTAATTATTGGATGCTTTTAAAATAATACCACTATCCTGTCCTCATGATGTGAAGAAATTAACATATCACTTTAACATAATTTAGTAATAAGGTTGCAAATGGGAAATTGTTGTGAAGGAACAAATAATTATTTGTTATTAATTATCCAAAATAATTATTTATCAAATGTAAACTCTATTTGCCATATCATTTTCCCATGGCTTCCTTCCAAGCATCATGAGGACAACAGCATTGGATATTTTATGAACAAACATCTTAGGCTTGAATGGAAGTTTTTGAATATCTAGTTACTAGATCTTTACAATGTTAGAAATAATTGATCCTTTCTTTAATAACAGCTGCTGTTCTCAATAATAGGAGTTCTTAATCTGTAGGTGAGGGTGTGTAGTATACAAAAATGTATTTTATATAAATATATTTCAGTATAATTGGTTTCCTTAGTAATTCCTTGTATTTTATTTTGTGTATTTTAAAAATATTTTTAGAATTGGTTCAAAGCTTTCACCAGACAAAGGAGCCCATCACACACACACACAAACACACACACACACACACACACACACACACTCACACTCACACACACACAGACCATCAATCTATATAAGTTTAAGGAGGTTGAGTTGTGATAGCCATAGAAGAGGAACAGTGGCTACAATGGACTATATTAAATTCCTTGGGGAACATGGATGGCTTAAGTGCCATGCCTTGAAATATTTGAAGTGCATTTTGTTAATCCCTGTACTAATGTGCAACTATAATGTTTCTTTATGACAGTGAAGTGAAAAGGGCTCATAAATATTATCTCATTTGACCTTCAAAATATTCCTGTAAGGTGGGGCCTATAGGGTGGGAGATTTCAATTAAATAGAGGAAGAAATGAAACTTTAAAAAGTTATTTGCTTGTGGTTACCAAAATAGTGAACATTTATATAAAGCTTCAAAACCAAATTCTCCTAAAGTTGAACACCTTTGAAATATACTAATCTAATTTGAGGCCACAGATAGATTTTAAGGGATCCATTAATTCAAATAGAGGCAGAAAAACAACTCATATTTATATTTGCTAAACTATTACTGAAATATATCATTTCCTTTAATCATATGAAAACAGAATCATAAAATTATAAAGAAGGGCCCATAGGCATCACTAGACTTTCAAAGACATTGATGACCAAAAAAAACAAAAACAAAAAACAAAGATTAAGAAATACTGTTAATTACTCCATGCTTCTGGAGAACATGGTCTAAAAGGTTTTTTCTTTCTTTTTTTATCAAGGTAGAAGAGATATAAATATAGTCCTCTTGACAGCATGTGTCTTTTGTCTGAGGCCATGTATAGGAAGTATGGAGAGGAAACATACCACCAGAAGGTTGGATAATGAATGTTAACATTTTTTGGGAACAGTGATCCATGAAACAGATTGAATTGTAAATTGGCCACCCAGTCCCCTATAGCCATGTTCTATTCCTTTAGTGAGATTAGGAGAGCAATTGAAAGTTAGCTAAAAATCACAGTTATTTGAAAGTTTATAAGCTATGATAAGGGTGACTGTACCAGGAATTCAGGATTAGTTAAACAAATGGATGGCTATAATAAGCCACACTAAGATTTGAATGATAAAAACTATGATTTTATGAATTAAATATACCAATATGTATACAGTAAATAGTACAGTGTCTACACTTAAAAAGGTTTATTGACTGAATAACCCAGAGATTAATGTAATTATAAAATTATTTTTGAAGGGAAAAAACAGATATAAATAATTTAAAAAATAATTGCTAATGTGTAGTATAACAATGACTATACTATCTAAATTAATTAACTTAACTTGTCATATAAATGAAACAACCAAAGGATTATTTTAAGAACTAAAAAAGATGATCCTAATAAAATAGGTCAAGATAACCAAAAATGATTTTAAAAATGCAGATGTTCTTTCAGTACCATATCTCAAATTATATTTTGTAATTTTTTTCTAGCTCGGTGTGATAATTTTGAGATAGTTTGATTGGTAAGGCATGTAATAAGTAAATAGCAGCAAAGAATTATTATTTTTATTATATTGGTATGGCCTATTCATAAGCAATTAATGTTCTTGCAATTATTTAGGTCTAACTTTACTTGTGTGAAAAGTGTTTTGTGTTTGTGATCATATAGTTCCTAGGTTTTTCTTGCCAGGTGGATCCCCAGAAATTTTATATTGTCTACAGTTATTTTAAATATTTCTCTTTCTACCAATTGCTGTTGTGCTTGCTTGGTAGTATAGAGAATGCTAATGCTTTTTTAGGGGTTTAGTTTATATCCCACATTTTTTAAAAAGTTGTTAATTGTTTTGATTAGATTTTTGGTTGATTCCCTAGAATTTTCTAGGTATATGATTATATCATCTGCAAAGAGTGATAGCTTTATCTCTTCATTACCTATTATAATTCTTTCAATTTCTTCGTCTTTTATTGCTTTTACTAGCATTTCTAGTATAATATTGAATAGGTGTTGATAATAGAGTTCTTTATTTTTTCTCAGTCTTATTGAGGCTTCTGCTTTATCTCCATATAGATAATGTTTACTGATGGTTTTAAATAAATTCTACTTATCATTTTGAGGAATATTCCTTTTATTCCAGTGTTCTGTATTATTTTTAATATGAATGGTATTGTATTTTGCAAAAGCTTTTATACATATATTGGAAAAAAAACATATGGTTTCTGTTGGTTTGTGTTCAATATAGTTAATTATTTTTCTAATTTTCCCAATATTGAACTATTCCTATATTCCTGGTATAAAACCTACCTGATCATAGTATATGATCTTTTTGATATGCTGTAATCTTCTCATAGTATTTTAACATATTTGTATTAATATCCATAAGGGAGATTGGTCTACAGTAATCTTTCTCTGTTTTTGTTTTAAAAAAAAATACTAATACTAATACTGTTTTCAAAAAAAATTATTTTGGTGGAGTTCCTTTTTTAAGTTATTTTTCTGAGTAGTTGATGTAGAAATATAATTAATCATTCTTTAAATGTACAGCAGAATTCACTTGTGAATCTATCTGGCATTGGGACTTTTTTCTTAGGGAGTTCATTGATGGCTTTTCTTTCTTTTTTATAGATAATTATTTATTTGTATCTGCATATGTGTTTATATTTTTATCATTCACCACCACTCTCATTTTTCTTATTCTTTCTTTTCCTTTCTTCCTTCCTTCTGATATGAGGGAATAGTTTTTCTCCTAGACACCCCGAATTCTGGAAGTGTTCTAGGTAAAAACACACACACACACAACTAAGGAAATTATTTTCAGATCCCTGAGAGGAACATTTTCCCCCTTGGACTTTCCCCTAGATCCTTATTTAATATAGATATACACTTCCCAGTTCCACTCATAAAAGCATTGAGTGGTACCTAATCTTATCATATATCTAATCCCATAGATCATCTTTTATCCCCCCACAACCTAATTAATTACCTCATTCTTGATTCATCCTATTCCCCTTTTCTTATCCTGTAACTCTGCTGGGAGCCATCAGGCCATAATGTCTTGACAAGGTCATTTGTAGAAGCCAGAAAGTTACAAAGTGACTCCTTGGGATGATGGAAATGCCCACTCAGCCCCCTCTGTATGAGTTCTTTCATTAACATCCCGTACTAATGGAATTGACATGATTGTTGTTCTCTCCCTAGTCTCAGAAAAAAAGTAATATAAGAGCAAAATGCTTGTACACTGATCCCCCAAAATATTACCAAAATATCAGATTCTCAAATCCAAACCCAAAAGACCATCATGGGTTAACTTTTGCTTAGGTACATAATTCCCAGCAAAAGCTGTGCCCATAAGCCAAGCCCAGAAAATCCTGTACTCCTCTGTAAAGAAATTATTCTCCTAAAGCCAGTACATAAATCAATCATAAAGACCTGTACAAAATGCTTTGGTACACCATGCTTCATCAAGCCTCAGTGATTTGAGTCTATCAACGAAAACCCTCCTTGAAAAACTCCCTAACAAACCCTGAGAAATGATCAGCCTAATATTAAATCTGAATTGTGTTCTCAGTACCTCTGAGATCTCTCAAACTTACTATGATTATTGAATTGTCTAGAATTTCTGATTGTTTATCTATGTGAATTAAAAGTAATAAGTAATTTTCCTTGATTGTCTGTAAGGTCAAAGCTCCTCACAGGTTAATGAGAAAATTAAGCCACCTGTGATGAAATCATTTATCTTTTTTAGAACCTTTGTGTTTCCTGGCAGAATCAATAGTTACCATACAAATGTATAGAATGATCTCAGAATGTTAATCAAACAATTTGTGAAAAGTTAATGTATCACTTATCCAATTATCTTTACTTGAACATGTGTGTTGAATGATGCAACTGTGTGCCAAGAAAATGGGTATAAAAATATAGACTAAACCTGGGCATGGTAAAACCAAGGGTTTTATCACATGAGACTTTGGGTATATCTAGGAAGCCAACCCCAGGCTTTTTTGTAAGAGTCAATAAATTCATAAATCCTGTATTCTCAGCCTTTTAAAGATAATCTGTAGTATATAGGTAGTCAGATAACTTTTTGGGGTCTAGATAAGATCAGGGAGTGAATAAGAAGAGCTTGAGAAGACCAGAAAAGCAAACCCCATTAGGGGGAGCATAGATTGATGGGACTATTGCTGTGTAGATTTAGGACTTTATTGAACATTTCCCTACCCTCAATGAAATATATATATATATATATATATATGTGTGTGTGTGTGTGTGTGTGTGTGTGTGTGTGTGTGTGTGTGTGTGTGTGTGTGTAGTTGCAAGGGTTGTGCTTCACTGGCCCTAGGAGGTTCCTAGTTGTTGTTTTTTTTTTCATTTACAATCCCTCTAGGTCCTTTCCATTAAACTATCTCCTTTTGGAGGTAGTTTTATCTTTCAACTGTCTCTAACCTCTTTTACCTTTCCATTATATTGGTCTTCTTCCCCCCTCCACCCTAATGTGCTTATTTATGAAATATAAAATTACTTCAATTTATTTCTTTTCTTATTTTTCTTAGGATTAGCTTCTTTTTTTACCCTTAGTTTATATATATATATATGTAAATATATATGTATATTAGACATTTCATCCTATACAGTTTGTCACTGTTCCCTCTAAGTAGACCTCTTCTAACTACCCTGATGATAATAACATTTTTAAAAGTTACCAATATAATCTTTTCTTATAAGAATGCAAATCATTTGAAATTATTGGGTCCCTTTAAAAAGTTTTTTTTTTCTTTTCTTAATTATCTTTTGGTGATTCTCTTGAATTCTGGGTTTGGACATCAAATTTTCTGTTGAAGTCAGGTCTTTTCTTTAGGAATGCTTGAATATCTTCTATTTTATTAAATAACCATACTTTTCCCTGCAAGAATATAGTGAATTTTGCTGGATAACTGATTCTTGGTTGTAGACCCAGTTCCTTTGCTTTACAGAATATCAAATTTCATGGCTTCTGGTGCTTCAGTGTGGATGCAGACAGGTCCTGTGCTATCCTAACTGTGATTCCATGATATCTGGATGGTTTTTTCTTAGCAGGGTAAAATGGAGATTTGAACCCCAGACTTCAATTCCCAGAAGTCCTTGGTAGTTCCCAGAATTCCCTATAATATCACCCTGAGTCCTTACCTGAGTGCAAGAACACAATTTATATTTAAAGTGACTCTCCACCTACTTGGCCCCTCTCTCCCTGCTTCCACTTCTAAGCATATGTGGCTCTCTACCTAGCAGGCAAGATGTAGACTAAGTGGTTGTGAATGGGCTGTGGACCTAGGCACATACTTTTCTTATTTTGTATTCCTTTATTTCTTAATTCTAATAATCTTTAATAAACCTCATAAAATATAACACTTTTAGCAGAGAAACTAATTTTAACTGCTACAGCAGTTTGTAGTATCTTTTCCTTGATTTGATAGTTCTTGAATTTGGCTATAAAATTACTGGGTATTGTCAATTGGGGATTAAATGTGAGAGATGACCTTTGGATTCTTTCAATCTCCACTTTTCCTTCTTTTTCAAGAATTTTGGGGCATTTTAATTGGATAATTTCCTATAGAATGATATCCAGACTTTTTCTTTTGTCATGATTTTCTGGTAGTCCAATAATTCTTAAATTGTCTCTTCTGGATCAATTTTCCAGATCTGTAATTTTATTAATGAGGTGTTTCATATTTTCCTCAATTTTTTCATTCTTTTGATTTTGTTTTATAGACTCTTACAGCCTTGTGAAGTCATTTGCTTCTAGTTGTTGGATTCTAATTTTTAAAGACTGACTTTTGTCTGGTTTTTGGCAATCCTTCTCCTTCTGGTCTTTTTTTTTTTGGTAGGTCCTCTTTCACTTTATTTCATTTTCAAACTGGTCAATTCTGACTTTCAAAACACTATTTTCTTGTTTTAGTTCATGTGCCTCTGTTTCTAGATGACTTATGTATAAATGGAGATTTTGAGCCTTTGAAATTCATCCCCGAGAAGTTCCTTAGTATTTCCCAAAATTCCCTTTTCCTGTGTCCCTGTGTTTTGTGTGATTGTATTTAAGTGGCTATAACTCCTCCCTCTTTTTTTTTTTTGACCTGTGACCAGGCTGAATTCAGGTATTTCTTTTGCCCTTGTTATTAGTAATAAAGCTTTTAAAATATAATATTTAGTTATTGAATATTACTTTTAAAACTCATACTTACTTTGTTTTTTAGGTTCTTTCCCAACTGTCTTCAGCCTCTCTTAATTGTTTTTTTTTTTTTAATTGTGTTTTGAGTTCTTCTAAATCCTGTGTCCAATTTGCTGGAGTTCCTGCATTTTTTCTTGGTGTCCCTTGGTCCTCCTCTGTTTCATTTGCTATTTGTTCAATACTTGGATAGAAGCTGTGGATTGTAATTTATTTTTTCTTTCTCTGTTTTTTACTCATATTTTTCTCTTCATTCCTCCCTATCATTGGTTGTAACCTTGCTCCTCTGATTATGTGATGCATCTGTGTGTTTGGACTATTCTGACCTAAATGGGGCTTCTTTATTGTTCTACTGATTGACTACTTTAGGTTGATGAAGTATTAATGAGCCCTGAGGTCATATCTTCCCCAGTTGGCACAGAAACTTAAGGTGTAGAGGTTGAAGGGAGCTATACTTCTATCAAGGTATCCTATCATGGTTGCAGCCTTTGCTCTGGAATCTGAGTCATCAGGATTCTTAAGGTATCACAGTCATGTGGGGGAAGGGTGTTGGCGAATGAGCTTCCCTGCCCTCTGAAGGCTTCTTATCTACCCTATAAATTAAGCCAAGTTGGAGCTGCTCTGTAGAGCTGAATGTGCCTTGAGGCCAAAACCTCAAGAAGTGGAGACCCAAGATGGAGAGTTTTGGCTGCAACTAGGCTGCTCTCCCCTCTGTGGCTCTCCCCAGATGCCTCCCTGCTGGCTGTGGTTAGAAACCTGAGCCTGGAACAGCTGAGGCAGCAAGGTACTCCCTCTAGGCTGGAGTCCTTGTCTGAGATTCCATAGACTTCCAGAGACTCAGCATAGTAGGTGGGATAGAGGTCCTGGGACCTCCCTTTTTCCTTTCTTTAAACCAGAGGACTGAGCCTTCTCTCTGTGCCTTTAAAGTTGAATCAATCAGGAGAATCCCTGGCTCTGTCCTGTTAGATTTGTTTTCTGTTCCCTCAAAGCAATTTGTTTTTGATTGGTATAGAAGGTTTTTTCACAGTGGTCTGGACTTTTACTGCTTCTAAGTGGTCATTTTGACTCTGCCCCACCCCCCTCATTAATGGCTTTTCAATTTATTTTTAAGTACTCTATTTCTTCTACTGTTAATTATTGCTATTTATATATTTTAAAAAATATTTACCTATTTCAATTAGATTATCAGAATTATTGGTATATAATTGAGGACAACAATTCCTAATAATTGCTTTAATTTTCTGTTTAGTATTTCCACTTCCTCAGTTAATTAAATATGTGTCCGTAGGCAAAAAACTTCACCAACCAGGGACCCAGGAGGTCATGATATATTAAATTAAAAGGCAAATAAAATTTCATCTACTTCTAAAAGTCCTCACATGTCTAAACCCCTGGTCTATTAAAGTTATCCCACCAATCCCTAACAGTATTCTCTAATTTATTATAATTACAAACATCTCTAAAGAGTGATTTAAAGTGTTTTGTTTTTTTTTCTCTTTGAATTTTTCACTCAAAAGACTATATCTCCTATTTTTAATATTTGTGCTATGGAATTAACTCCTATTTTGAATGTATTTTCATCTGAAGTCATGTTTTCACAGATCTGAAGTACTGTAAACTATTAAAGTTGGCCTTGGTCTATGCTATATTAGCTCTAGAAAGACAGTATTTAATATAAACAAATGTTATTTTCTCCAAAGCATTTAAAAAAAATAAAGATAAAAAAATAGGTCAATAGCAAAATTACTATTATTATGCACTAAAGTAGCATTGGTTTATATTATTTTTGTAATTCCAGAATTTAGAGCTTTTAACAGAGGACCAAAGAGTTCCAGCTAATCCAAAATACCCGATAATTTCTTCAATATCTCAGAGCAGGTGTTTGCTAATCATAATTTAATTCTAATCCTGTGTATGGTGTCAGATGATCTGGCATCTGCCTAAGGGGATGCCTGTTTGTGGAAGTATCTACCAAACAAATCATTTTACTTATTTGTTCCCATTCACAGACAACTTACATGCTTTTTAAAAAATGATTTGCTAAGTCACCTATACAAAATTCATTAATTAAGAAAAGCATGTAATAAAAGTGGTAAAACTAATGGGAAATGTTTTAATATAAACACGCATATTACAAACTTAAATTTGCATTCAAACTCTAGTCGCAGTCAATTTCAGATTGGCATCCATTTTTTCCATCTTCACCAAGCAGAAGCTCATTGTTTATAACTTCTGATTAGGGGCAAAGAATGGAAACTTTATGCTTTTCAGTCACTCATTATGTTTGCGATCAGTAGCTTTTTCATTTTTTTACTCTCTAGCAATAGTTCTAAAATTTATACACTTACTGTATAGCATTAATATCCTTAAGGAATTAAAGAAAAATAAATTTAGTTGAAACTATATGGAGACTGTTATATGCATAGTTTCTTCTCAGACTATCACTTTGGACAATAACACAAGATGAAGAAAAAGAATGGAGTAGATACACCATTTAAAAAAATTTTTTTTCTCTTTTTCAGAGAAGCGTTCAGTCACTTTATTGGATTCTCTTATTAGGCTAAGCTGGAGTTAGAAGCTAGGGAAAAGACAAAGACTGTAAATTATGATGTTTCTAAATCTCTTCAGATGATTTGCAACTATGCTTCTAGTCTTCTCCTTCTCCAGGAGACTTTTTAAACTCCTATTGTCCTGGTAGTACCACTCTCCATTCTCATGGTGGAACTTCTTAGTTTGTATGAAATATAACTCCTAGTGCATTTTGTGACTTAAATTTTCTTGTAGCTAAGCAGTATAGCTTTTTCACAATAGCTGCTAACATCTATAATACCTAGCAATGAAATAAAGAAGATAAGAATGGATGGGGGAAAGTATTAAGTGCTTACTAGGTACTAGACACAAGTTAAGTATAGAGATACAAATCCAAGTCCATAAAATTAGCCCTGTCTTTTTGACATTACATTCTAATTATTGAAGGCAAGTGACAAATAAAGGAGATATAGGGGGAAAAAAGGAGACAGAAAAACTAATGTAGTATCATGATCTAGAAATGCCTAGGAACTAAATGTCAAATGCCATAAAGCATTATGGGACCCTTGCAATAAAAACCAATACTCAACTGTCAGAGCTTCAAGGCCTTTCAAATTCAAGGGTCTAATGGGAAGAGAATAAGGAAAATCAATAAAATGCTAATAGACTATTATAATGATGAGACTCTAGAAGTGGTATATATGCCATATTGTAGTCTTAAGCCTTCAGAAAATCAGGAGGTACATTTTTGAGATATGGGTTATCTTGGGAAGAAATTATATATTATATATTCCAACTTCACCTAGATTCTAGGAATCTACAAAGACTCATTTGACTCAGTTTTTGTAACTTTGGGTGATGGTATTACTTCTAATGTGAAAATTAACATTCTGTTTCTGTGAAATTTTAATCAAATAAATTCTTTATTAAGATATTTCACTGAATATCAGAAGTCCAGAGCTGATTTTTCAGAGTAGATTTATATATATATATATATATTCATCTCATTAGTATGATGCTCTTTAATGGTAAATCATTTAGTAATTATGGACTAAACTTATAATAACATATTACTTTATGATTCATTAAGTGTTTTCAGATATATTACCTCAGCTGAACCATGCAAGTACATTATAACAAATTGTTTTTAACATCAACATTTTAATTTGGTACTTTTTATTCTTTCTAATTACTCTTAAAAGCATGTAGGTTATATTTTTCACTATAAAATGAAAGTGACTTAAGGCCACTACACTGAAAAAATATTTGGGGAGGGGAGTGAGTGGGGAGAAGCCTTGGCCTAGAGTCACAGAGGATGAAAAAATCTAAACAAAACAAAATCTCCATTAGTGGGGGGTGTACTCATAAACATTAGATTGAATTAAAAATTAAATGAAACATTTGTGTAATTTTTTTGTTTGACCAGAAAATACAATTGAAACTGAAGTAATTCCTATACACAGAAGTATCTGGAAAGGTTGTCTGTAGAACAAGCTACTTTTCTGAATCCTGCATAGCTAAAATCAACATTTTCCCAAATGAGTGAAAAGTTCAAATCATTATCTCATTTCCATACACATAATAGTTACTAAAGGAATTGTTTGGCAACCTGTGATATTTACTCTTAGTTTCATAAGTTTGAATCTACAAAGTTGAAATTCCAGAAACTCTTTGCCTTTTAGTCACTATTCCTTAGCCAGCTGCCTCCTGGGAATGACTATATTTGGGCTATGGTATTTCAGTCCATACAACATGCCTTCCTAAAAATGTAGCCAACCATCATTTTAAAATAATATATTGGACTATATTGCATTATGCTTTCTCAATCCATAAAAAAATTCTTCATGAACACAAGTATTACAATTAGTGTTAGCCTAACATAATATTTGTCAAACATGAAGACAGTTATCAATTTGGCTCTGGGGCTGAAGTCAGGAAAACTCAGCTTCCTGAATTCAAATCTGGCCAGCAATGCTTACTGATCTTGTAACTCTGGAAAGTCACTTAACCAACTTTGCTTTATTTTCTTATATGTAAAATAAACTGTAGAAGGAAATGGGAAACCATTCTAATACCTTTGCCAAGTAAACCTCAAATGTGGTGTGAATTCTAAAACTATTCCACCCTAATCAGACTGTACTTTAGAAGATCTGATTAAACTATTTCCTGATCAATAACAATAGAGATACTTGGACTAACAGAATAGGGTCTTGAGAACCCTGAATTTTTCCACCCTCCTTAGTTTAACAAGATTAGGTAGGTCTGCACCAAAATCAAGTTAAGTATCTATTGCCTTCAACAGACATGTGCAGAAAAAGCATACAGACCCCTTGGCGGTCCTAAGTCAAGCTAAGCTATCATTGGTACAGATGAGATGCAGGAAAGTGACATAAACCCATCTATATTAGGAACATCACTGGCTCTCTTCACCCTCTTTACCTGGAGAGGAGACTCTGGCTGGTAGTGTGCTAGGTGTTCCGACATCTTGCAGTAGTGACAGTTATTTGTCTGGGTTTGATGGTGAGTTTGCCCTTGAGCTGATTCAGGTTCGGGCATCTTGGCTGAGCCCCTTTTGGAGTTCAGTCTGACTCCTTCCTCCTTTATACCCCAAAACCTTACTTTCTAGATCTTCTAATTTTCCTGCCAGGTACTAGCCAGGCAGGAGAAAAACCTTACTCCTTTTCCTTCTTCCTTCTAATAATCTCCTCCACTGTCAATTAAATCACCATAAAATTTCCAGCTGACTTGGGTATTTATTTATTTGGGATATTCCCTGTTAACCAATTAAATTTAGATTTAAGTCACAATGCTAAAATTATCTTTACAGGGGTCGCAAAGAGTTGGACATCACTGGAATAATGGAACAACAATAACAAATAGTGACTTATAATTTTAAATAAATTATAAAATTCAGGACACAAAAAATGAAAGAAAGAAAATCCACTGGATATAAGTTGATAAATGCCTCATGAGCCTCTAATAATGATGATGTAATACTAATATTCTATAGTTCAAAAGCAGCAAATATTGAAAGCTAGTCATAAGGGTTCTGTTAGTTAAAAATGCATAGTGATAACTGTCTTGGCTTCTTCTCAGCTACTGAGCTGAGCCCATATTTTTATTTCCTATCTCTTTCCATTATTAATGACTTCCTCTGTGCAGCATAACAGAAAAGACAAATATGAATTGTTGAAACTACATGATATTTGGACTCTAGATACTTATCAAAATATCAGTCATCTTTACACCAAATTATCAGAATAGTTAAAATCAGATGTCACCTCTAATGGCCTCACTCAATATAAGTTCCTCTCTAGACCATCTCTGCCGCTCATTTTTCCAACTGTCTGAGGAAAATTCTCCAAAGAATCCTATTATTGATGCATTACTCAAAAAGATAAACATCATCTATCTAAAACCATAAGTAAGTATTATCTGTAAGGGAGATGAGCTAGAATCCTTCCCAATAAGAAGAGGATGCCTATTTTAATAATAATTAAATAATCTTGTTCCAGAAATGCTCTTTATAGCAATAGGAGAAGAAGAAATTAAAGGAATTTGAATAGGAAATGAGGAAATAAAGCTATCCTTTTCCAAGATTATATGATAGTATATTTAGAGAATCCTAGAGAGTCAACCAAAAAGTTTATTGAAATAATTTCACAGATTTGGCAAATTAGCAGGTTATAAAATAAATCCAAATAAGTAATCAACATATCTCTATACTACCAATAAAACCCAATAGCCAGAGATAGAGAAATCTCATTTAAAATAAGGTGGACAATAAAGAATACCTGAGAGTCTACCTGCTAAGTCAAGCCCAGGGACTATATGATCACACCCACAGAACACTTTTCCTACAAATAAAGCCAAATAAAAACAATTAAAAAATAACTTCAAATGCTTGTGGGAAGACTGAGCCAATATAATAAAATGACAATTCTACCTAAGTTAATTAATATTTTCAGTGCCATACCAATTACATTTTCTCAAACTGATTTCATAGTTAGAAAAAAAAATAAAATTCATCCAGAAAGACAAAAGGCCAAGTATATCAAGGGAAAAATGAAGGAAGGTTGTTTCGGTGTACCAGATCTCAAATTATAACATAAAGTAGTAACCATTAAAATAATCCAGTCCTAGCTATGAAATAAAATAATGGATCAATAAAATAGATTAGTCACTCAACATGCAGCAATAAATGACCACAGTAACCTCGTATTTGAGAATTCAAAGATCCCAGGTTTTGGGAAGAAGAAATCACACTTCAACCAAAAACTGCTGGAAAAACTGGAAAACAATATGGCAGAAACACGGCACATATACACCCCTTTAGTCACATAGCAAGGTAAAGTAAAAAAAAAAAGGACATATACAAATAAATTAGGAAAACACAATTTTGTTTACTTTGAGAATTTACATTTTATATACTGTTTTAATTTTTGTTTTCTTAGTAAGAATTACTATATATTTCTCTGTCTAGGATCTGGGTCAGAGATACCCTCTAATCTGCTTTTCATTTTGCATTTTCTTTGTCCTTAGGAATCCAAAATATATCTATACCTATATCTATATCTATATCTATATCTATATCTATATCTATATCTATATCTATATCTATATCTATATCTATATCTATATCTATATCTATATCTATATCTATATCTATATCTATATCTATATCTATATCTATATCTATATCTATATCTATATCTATATCTATATCTATATCTATATCTATATCTATCCATATCCATATCCATATCCATATCCATATCCATAAACATATCCATATCTATATATGTATATATTATTTTTAATAGAATTTGTTTAATGAATGGAAGAGATCTGATTTTTTTCTGGCCTGGGTGAGCTGGACATCTGTGGTGTTGAGGTGAGGTGGATAGATTGATGGACTATCTCTTAATTAGCTATCACCAATTAAAGTTATTCTGGTATGTTCAAGGCAGTCTCTGAATAATGAGCTTCTAATAATCTATTTATTGGGTTGCCTGAGTCAGGTCAGATCATTCTTGGAGTAAGAGAGCCATGGACACCTATATTGCTTTATTGGTTATGATGCTGATTTAACCAATAAACCTGATTTAATCAATAAACATAATCTTATTCAGAAATCAGTCTTTAGAGATAATTTTCATTGTAACAACCCAACAAAGCTATGAATAAAGAAAAATTTTATGGCCAAACAAGACAGGAACCATTATGAGATGTAAACAGAAAACTTTGACTATATTAACTTTTAAAAGTTTTTGCATAATCAAAACCAATGCAACCAAGATTAGAAGTCAAACAACAAACTGAGAAAAATATTTATAGCAAGTGTCTCCAACAAGGACCTTTTTTCTCAATTATATAGAGACCTGAGTCAAATTTAGAAAACTTCAAAATATTACCTATTTTAAAAATGATCAAAGGCTATGAAAAAGCAATTCTCAGATGAAGAAATTAAAACTATCATTAGTCATATAAAAATGCTCAAAATCAAATCCCAATTAATTAGATGAATGTAATACTTCACATTTACCAGACTAAAATGCCAAAAATGAAAATTATAAATATTAGGGGGGGGGATGTTGAAAAATTAGAGCACTAATATATTGTTGGCAGGGGCTACTACATAGACCAGAATATATAAATGCAGGCCTGGAGGCAGGAGGTTCTGGACTGAAATGTGGTCTCAGACATTTCCTAGCTGTGTGACCATGTATAAATTATTTAACCTAAATTTTCTAGGCCTTCTTACTCTTCTGTCTTTGAACTATACTTAAGTATCTTTTCTAAGGCAGAAAATAATAGTTTGAAAAATACACTCTTGTTTGAGCTATGGACTGTGTAAACCTTAAATTTTTTTAGACTTATGAATGTTGGACATTTCCCCATTGGGAAATCTCATACTGGAAAATATTTCCCACTGATAGTAAGAACCCCCTTGGCATGGGAGGTTCCTTCTCCTCCCTACTTGGGACTGCTTTAGGACAGAAACCTTTTGCTGAACAATGGAAAGGGCTTTGACCTATGCTTAAGCATAGAACAGGAAGTTCTTTGAGTCATGATTGATTTTAGAATTGATACAATAGAGATACTTGTAATGACAGAACCAGGCCTTGGAACTTACAATCTCCACCCTATTCAGCCTAACAGGATTTAGGAAGGCTGCAGCATAGATCAAAATTTAATTATTTGAGAATATGACCTTCAACAGACATGTGCAAAGGGTGGCAGACCTCTAGGAGGTCCTGGGTTAAGCTAGAGCCACCATTGGCACAGGGGAGATATGGACAGTGATTGGTAGATGTGAGAACTGAGGGGAGGGAATCTAGATGGTTTCCTTAAAGATAGCGGGGTCTGAGGACTGAAGGTGGTTGGAGAGGTTTTGCTCTGAGAGGTTGTGCTCTGAGAAGCTTGCTCTGAAGGAGGCTGGAGGTGGAGGCCCCTGAGACTGTTTCTCCATTTTGGTCACATGAGTGATAGGGACTGATCTCTTTTCTTTGCCTCAGCTATCTAAGGGCTTGGGCCTTTTGGCCCAGCCTAAACAGAGGGGGTATTTAAGCCGTATTCCCTTCTCTCCCCTTTCTCTCTCTCTCTCTCTCTCTCTCTCTCTCTCTCTCTCTCTCTCTCTCTCTCTCTCTCTCTCTCTCTCTCTCTCTCTCTCTCTCTCTCTTTCTCTCTCTCTCTCAATACCTTTCTTCCTCCTGTTTGTAATTAAACTCCATAAAAGGTTGACTGCTGACTTGAGTTTTCACTTAGGAATTACATAGCTGAATTCCTTGGCGAACTTAAATTAATATATATCAGTCTTTTAAAGTGATTTCCTTGTCACAACTGTTCTAACCAATCTGGAGAGCAATCTGGAACCCTGCCCAAAAGGCTGTAAAACTGGACGTACCCTCTTATCTAGTAATACCACTGCTAGGCATGTATTCCAAAGAGATAAAAGATAGGGCAATAAATCTACTAATACAAAAATATATATAGCAGATCTTTTTGTGGTAGGAAAGAACTGGAAACTAAAGGGATATCTATAAGTTGGCTAATGGGAGACCATGATGGCTGTATGATTGAAATGGAATACTTTTGTGCCATAAAAAAATGACAAACAAGGTGAAACAAAGTGAAGTGAGCCCAATGGTATAGGGTAATCAACTGGGAAGGACAAATATTTTTCAACAATACAAAGATCGGAACAATTTTAAAAGATTCACGATGAAAAGCAAGTCATCTAGAAAATTTTTTAATTGAAATGTTTATGAATTAGTCAAACATTATAATATATGAAGTTCATAAAGATGGTAGTAGTCTCTCCGAAGCCAAGAATGACAATTGTCTTTGTGCAATATCATCTATTGATGTACCCTCATGTGCCTTTGAAGTCCAAAAACAGAGGCGCAGAGTTTGTGGCACATGGGGCATGGAACACCAGTTGTTACAGGAGGTGCAGTTGTGGCCTGGTGTCGGCGTCCACGCACAGTGGCAAGACATTGACGTCGTTCATCTTCAAAGGTGGTGGCGGCATGGTTAATGTGGGTTTGCCAGCTGCTTCTGTCAGAGGCAGCAAGTTCTAATTGCTTTGGTGACCTGTGTATGCTAGCAAGTGACAAATCAGAAACAACTGACTGACCCCCTGGGCTATCCTAAACCAAGTTTAAGCCATCATTGGTAAATGTGAGACACAGGAAGTGATGTAAAGAATGGCCTTTATATTTCGTGTCACTTTCCTGTGAGGGTGTCTTTGTGGCTTTTGCAGGCTTTTGTGGCTTTGATGGATTTTAGAGCTTGATTTAGAGGACCTGGAAACATGGGTCTAGGTGGGGCTACTGACCTTAGGCTGAGCGTTAAGGATGACTTCTCTTTCCCTTGACCCTTCTGGAGGTTCCAGCTTCCAAGGAGGCCCTTCATCTTGGAGGAGGTCTCCTAGTTGGAAGCTGAGCTTGATTTATTCTTCTGGGAAGGCCTCTTAGCCTCCTGGCTCAGGCCAGGCTGGAGCAGATCTTCTACCCTTTTCCATCTATCTCCCTCATTCTTAACTTCTTCCTTCTATTGAAAATAAACCACCATAAAATTCTATTCTGACTTGAGTATTCCTTTGGAATTTAGAATTTAAATCCCTGGTGATTATTAAATAATATATTGAGTCTCAACCTTAAAATTTTCCCCTTAACACCCTTATGAGGGTAGAGAGTCTTTTCCAGCATGAATCCAGTATTCTTGCATTGCAGATAATATAATAAATTCTTTCACAGTTGATCATCATACATATTGCTCAATTATATACAATATTCTCCTGGTTCTGCTAACTTCACTTTGCATTATTTCATTAAAGGGGTATTATTTCAATTAAAGGTGGTATGGGGTGCTCAGGGAGAGGTAGTATCTCTGGTATGGAGGGCCTGTCATTCTCTCCTAGGGCAACTCTCCAGCCTCTGACCCCCACCTGACACCCAGCTCTCACTTGTGGCTCCCAGTAGCTGCTAGCATGTGGCAGCAGCCACACCCCGGGCAAAGGCTTCGACAGGCCAGCCAAAACTTGTGAGGGTAGCCATCGGGTCGTCGACCCCTGGTGAACCAGGGCTTTGCTCACCCAGCATGTGAAGACTGCTTCGGCTGAACAGACAGAAGAAACCAATAAGAAGTTTCAACGGCTGAGAGGGCGACGCAGGAAAGCATACTATGGCAAAATAATCCAAACTCTGCTCCTAAAAAGAACAGATTAAAGTCTCTCCAAGCTACAGCACAGTGTGAGATCAGGAAGATGCCAGACCGATGGTGGGAAAAAAGGCAGAAGAAATCCACCTCTTTGCTGATACGAAAAACTACAAACAATTTTTCAGCGCCCTCAAGACTGTCTATGGGCCATTAAAGTCCACCACGGCCCCTTTGCTATCCTCTGACGGTGACACTCTCATAAAAGACAAAAAAGGCATCAGCAACAGGTGGAATGAACACTTCAGTGAGCTCTTCAAACTACCCTCCTCAGTTGACCAAAGGGCCCTTGACCAGATCCCCCAAAACCACATCATCGAGTAACTTGATGTCTCTCCTTCATTAGAAGAAGTCCAAAAAGCCATTAAACAAATGAGTGTAGGCAAGGCACCTGGTAAAGATGGGATCCCAACCGAGGTGTACAAGCCCTTAAATGGAAAGGTTCTTCAGGCATTCCACATAGTGCTGACCAGCATATGGGAAGAGGAAGACATGCCTCCAGAACTCAGAGATGCCTCCATCGTAGCCCTGTACAAGAACAAAGGCTCACGAGCAGCCCATGACAACTACAGAGGCATCTCACTACTCTCCACTGCTGGAAAGATCCTTGCCCGTGTTTTACTCAACAGACTCCTGTTATCTGTTTCAGAGAAGAACCTGCCTGAATCACAATGTGGCTTCCGACCAGATCACAGCACCATCGACATGGTCTTCATGGTGAGGCAAATGCAGGAAAAATGCCTTGAGCAGAACCTGAGTCTCTACATTGTCTTCATAGACCTGATGATGGCGTTCGATACAGTGAACAGGGACGCATTGTGGGTGATCCTTAGCAAGCTCGGTTGCCCAGCAAAATTCATCAAACTGATCCAGCTCTTTCATGTTGACATGACAGGGGAAGAGACTTCCGATGGCTTCAACATCTCCAATGGCGTGAAACAAGGCTGTGTCCTCACTCTGGTACTATTCAACCTATACTTCACCCAAGTATTATGACATGCTGTGATGGATCTAGACCTGGGCTTCTACATCAAATACCGCCTGGATGGCTCACTATTTGACCTTCACAGCCTGACTGCAAAAACAAAGACAACAGAGAGACTCATCCTGGAAGCTCTCTTTGCAGATGACTGTGCTCTCATGGCCCACCAAGAAAATCATCTCCAAACCATTGTGGACAGGTTCTCTACAGCAACAAAACTGTTTGGTCTGACTATCAGCCTCAGCAAAACAGAGGTGCTGTTCCAACCCACACCAGGGAGGCCAACTAACCAGCCATGCATTACAATCAATGGCACACAGCTTTCTAACGTCAACACTTTCAAGTACCTGGGCAGCACCATCGTCAATGACAGGTCCCTAGACCATGAGATTAATGCCAGGATCCAAAAGGCCAGCCAGGCAGTCGGGCAGCTGCGCTGCAAAGTCCTCCAACACAGCGGTGTAGACACTGCGATGAAGCTCAAAGTGTATAACGCAGTGGTCCTCAGCTCGCTCCTGTATGGTTGCGAGACATGGACACTATACCGGAAGCACATGAAACAGCTGGAGCAATTCCACCAATGCTCTCTCCTGTCAATCATGAGGACCGAATCACCAACCAGGAAGTCCTTGACAGAGCCAATTAAACCAGCATTGAAGTCATGGTCCTCAAAACCCAGCTATGATGGTCTGGACACATCATCCGCATGAACCCACAGTGAATACCAAGACAGGTATTCTATGGTGAACTGTTAGCTGGACTCAGGAAATAAGGTTGACCAAAGAAGAAATTCAAGGATCAGCTAAAGTCAAACTTGAAGTGGGCTGGCATTACACCAAAGCAACTAGAACTCGCTGCCTCTGACAGAAGCAGCTGGTGAACCCACATTAACCATGCCACCATCACCTTTGAAGATGAGCGACGTTGACGTCTTGCCACTGTGCGTGAACGCCGACACCAAGCCACAACCGCACCTCCCTTAACAACTAGTGTCCCATGCCCCATGTGCCACAAATTCTGCGCCTCAGTTTTTGGACTTCAAAGGCACATGAGGGTACATTAATAGATGATAATGCACAAAGACAATAGTCATTCTCGGTCACCGAGAGACTACCACTATTTCATTAAAGTCTTTGCAGTTTTTTGAAAGCTTTTAGAATTCCTTATTTCTTATGTCATAATAACATTATATTATAATTTTCTTAGCTATTCACCAACTGAAAGACAATCTTTATGTTTCCAGTTCTTTGACACCATAAAAATAAATGTTATAAATAGTTTGGTAGAAGTAGGTCCTTTTCTCCTATCATTGATCTCTTTGGGATACAGACCAGGAGGTGGTATTGCTGGATTAAGAGGTACACACAGTTTTTTGACCCTTTGTGCATGGTTCTAAAATGCTCTCCAGAAATAGTATCATTTCTGTTTTTTTTTATATTATATCTCAATATATTGCTTTTCTAATCCTTTTGATCATAATGATTTTTTCAAAGATATTCTTGGGTCCAGTATAACATACTGTGACTTTTGTCCTGCCTCTAGAAGACAGAGTAAGTCTGATGACTGCACCACTCTGCTTCACTTAAATCCCACTCACATAAAAGTTAAGATGTCATTTGTCCTCCAAAAAAGTGAAGGATGAGAAACAATGTACAAATTGATCATTTGAATTAAATTAACCCATTCCCAACTATTTTAAATTTGCTGACATTTAAGATGTTGATGTTTCACTTTCCATCCTCTGAGACCATATCCAGATTGCCTTGATTCATAGATTATATATTCCAGGTTCCTGTGCAATATTGATCTTCATAGCATTGATTTTTCCTTTCACCACCAAATATAGGTAATAATATAAAAACATTAGAACTAAACATATAAAAATTTATTTTAGATTGCATTAATAGAACCACAGTATCCATGACTAGAAAAATAAAGAGGTGGAAAGAAAGCAGAGAATAAGCATGTATTAAGCAACTACTATGTGTCTGTATGTGGATGAAAAGTTGGACTTATTGTTTTCAGGGGAGAGAACAAAGAGGATTAGTGAAAATTATGGGAAGGTCAATATAGGTTCAATAAAAATAAGCACTAACCATTAAAACTATTCACAAGCGGAATAATGTTCCCAAGATCTTCAAGTGAAATTTGGGTGCTATATTTTGATGAATATTATGGAGGAAATTCTTCTCAAGACATGAGAAGATAACCTCTGAAGTCCCTTCCTACTGCAAGATTCTATAATTCTGGGCATTTATGAAGGCCATTTAATGATGATCATTCTTCCCCTGATAAAAATCAAATTCACTAAATCTAAACCACAATTATATTGAATGATTGGAAAGATGAACAAAAAATAATACACGAGGGACTTATGAAAAAAAATGCTCTCTACCTCTAGATAAAGAATGGTTGGATTACAAATGCAGATGAAAAGTATGATTTATAACTTGTTTATTTGGGTATATGATTTGAGAATTTCATTTTATAAAATTATTTACTTATAAAATTGTAATAATACATAAATATGCTTTGATTGATAATACATGTATAACCCAGGTTGAATTGCTTGTCATCTCAGGGAGGGGGAAGGGAAGAAGTGCTCAAGAGAACATAAATCATTTAACTTTGGAAAACTTAGGTGGAAATTTGTTTCTAAAATAAAATAAAGATAAAATAGACAAAAAACAATACTATGTGGTGATATTTAAAAATACAAAAAATAAAACTTATTGTTTTAATTAACATTCATGCTAAGGGCATTAGCATGTGGTAAAGGGAAGAAAAGCTGTACTTTGTGAAGATGAAATAATGTTCAAATTCAAATAAAAACATTTGAAAAAGATTTATCAATAAGAAATTCATTCATAAAGTCTCAGATTTTACTTAGCTACAAATTACATGTGTTGACGTAACTCATGCATGTATACTATGGAAAGGAGATAATGGAAAGTAGATAGATTTTCCATATTGTAATCCTTCATTTGGATTTAATTACCTACATTGTTCCTTCTTGAATCAATGAGAGGGCCACTTGAACATTAATATTTTCTTGAGTGCTTTTTTTCTCTTCATATGAAATGAAACATTCAAGAAAGGGGAAAAATTTCCCCTTTTCATCTGTTTTTAGTATATTGTTAAGTGCTAATTAGTTGGAAAGAAGAATATATAGCTGAATGCATAAAGAAAAAAACAGCATCCATTATAAACTCTTAAGTGCTTTTGCCTTTGAATATCCAAATGAAGATCATGTTTTCTTTAAAACATTGTTGTTGCCATATTAATTCCATGCTCATTGCTTCCAAATAACATTTCACATTTGTAAAGTGTTAAAGTAATTTATATAGTGACTACCCTCATGCATCCAAGCACTCAAAAATTCACTTCAATTAAACAAACATTTTTAAGTGACTGTTCTATACAGAGCTAAGCAATTATAAGTTTTGTGTGAGACAAAGAGTTAAATAAAATATCATCCCTACTCCTGAGCTTGTAGAGCTATGGTACATAGACAAATACCTACCTTATATAATTGAAACTAATAATTAAAATGACTACAAACAAAACACTATATAAAGCCTAAAGAAAGGCTATTAGTACATGGCATTTTGGGCTGGGCCTTGGAAAAGCTACCATCTTTCTCCAAATGGAGATAGAGTGAATGCTAAGTCAATCACCTTAGTTTTGTTGTTGATGTTCATTCTTTTTGCAATCTTTGTGACTCCAATTGGTGTTTTCTTATCCAAGGCACTGGAATGGTTTGCCATTTCTTCCTCAAGCTTGTTTTACAGATGAGGAAATTGAAGCAAATAAATTTTAGTGATTTTCCCAAAGTTACAGTTAGTAAGTGTCTAAGGTCAGATTTAAACTCAGAAATGAGTTTTCTTGATTCCAGGCACTGCATTCTATCTACTGGGCCATGTACCTATCCCAGTATGCTAAGATTAGTGTTATATCAGCAGTATTAACTCCTTTGAACCTAAGTTTTCTACTGGATCTAAATTTAAGATCTTATTACTCTAAATATATTTGCAGTGGAATTGGAGGGGAGGTAGCAAGTGCAATACATTTTGTCAAAAAAGGAAAGAATTTGCAAATCATTGGTTAGGGCCTGAAAGAGAAGGAAGGGTCAAAGATGATATCATAGAAATGAAAATCAATTACTGAGAAAAATGCTAGTGTCTAGAATGAAAATAGAGATTGAGAGAAAAGAAAAGATTGTAGGATAAATTAACTGTACAGTTGTTGGGATGTTAAGTTTAAAGTGTTGTTGGTAGATCTAAATCATAAATGTAGTAGGAATTTATATAGGACTGGGTCTATGGGGAAAGACTGGCATTATAGTTCTAAATTTACAAAACAATAAAATGGATAATTGTTCCTATTATAGAAAATGAGATCATCAACTAAGAGAAGAAAAAAGTGATTAAAATGGAAGTAATCACTGTTTTTCAATTTGATATTTAAAAATTAATGAACTAATACATGAACATTTCATAAGAAAAAAAAGAGGCTTATTTTAAACCATATGCTATTGTGTACATCTTGGTTTTAACATATTTTTACAATTTAATATTAAAAAAACTTTCCTCTGTACCTTTGTGAACTTTCATTGTTTTTCTGCATATTGTTTAATGATTCATTAGTATTCTTATTCTTTATTTGTTTGTGCATAATTTTTACTACAATTATGCCACCCCAATAGAAGTTCTTCCTTGAAATTAATCAAAACAAGTCACTTAACCTCCATTGTCCAACCCTTACCAATTCTTCTGTCTTGGAACCAATACATGATATTGATTCTTAGACAGAGAGTAAGATTTTTAAAAAAGAAACTAATCAAAACAAATTAACATATTGGTGTCTGAAAACTTATCTTTTTCTATATCTCTATGCCAACAATTATTCTGTCAAGAACTGATAAGCATGCTTCATTATTGTTATATAGTCACATGATAATTGCATTCATAAGAACTTAATATATCAATTTTTTTATACTTCATTATAGCTGGAGTATATTTTCTGAGTATTCTGAGTACCTCTGACATACACACAACACACACAGCATGGATCCTACAGTGGGTAACTCTTCTCTAACATCAAAATACAGTTATCCATTTAACATCATGACTTGCCTCATTGCAGTTTCAATTGAATAGGAATTTTGGTATATCAGCCTTTAAGTAACAGTCAGTGGACAAAATTACCTCAAAGCAAAGGAATTTTTTAGATAAAATCTAATTAATAATATGTATGCAATATGAACCACTAAACTTTTAGCATATTCTCCCAAAAATTTACAGGACATCTGTGGAAAGAGTGAGCATAAATATCAAAAGAACTAGTAAAAGGTACACACTTGGGGAACAAATGTGCTTAAGATAAGTCTTAGGAATTTGATGTCTTTTCTCTTCTCATGTCCTCACACAAAACTACATCACCTTCAAATGGTATAGGCCCACTGATAAGCAAATCACCCTCTTAGACTTTTTGGGCTTGTTTACTTTTGGAGCTTGGAATTTTTGAGATCTACTATTTCACACAAAACAATAAACATCATTGGAAGATACCACAGTCAACTGTGGCAAGATCAAGGGATGAATAATAACTCTCTCTCAAGAGTTGGGTTCATCTTACATATCTTACTTCTTTTTAATTTTTATTTTTTTCAGATTACATTTTGATAAAATTTTAATATTCATTTTGTGACATTTTGCAATTCAATTTCTCTCGATCTTTCCCATCCCCTGCCTCTCCAAGATACCAGATAATATAAGTTGTATATATGTATATATTCTCATGTAATGCATATTTCCATAATTGTCATGTTTTAAAATAAGGCACAGATTACTTACACTAGAGAAAATTTGAGGAGGAAATAAAAGGAAGAATGATAGATACACTGGCATTCAGATTCTATCTATTCCTTCTATGATAGTGGATATCCTTTTTCATTATGAGTCCCATGGAGTCATCTTGGATCCTTGCCTTGTGGTTAGTAGTTAAATCATTCATTTGATCATCATACTTTATTGCTGTAACTGTATATACAATGTTCTCCTGGTTCTGCTCACTTCAGTATTCATCAATATGGATAAGCCTTTTCAGATTTTTTTCTGATCATTTGTTTGTCATTTCTTATGGTCCAGTAGTATTCCATTACTTGGATACATCACAACTTGTTTAATTATTCCCCAAATAATTGACATATCCTCAGTTTTTAATTTTTTCTACCACAAAAGATCTGTCAATACTTTTGTACAGAAAGAATCTTTCTCCCTATATTTAATATCTTTGAGGCATAGACTTAGTAGTGGTATTGCCCTGTCAAAGGGTATACACATTTTAACAGCCTTTGGGCATAGTTCCATAATTCTCTCCAGAATGGTTGTAACAATGTGCAGCTCCATCAGTAGCATATTAGTGTCTCAGTTTTCTCACATTTTCTCCAATATTTTTCATTTTCCTTTTTTGTCATATTAGCCTGTCTGATAGGCATGAGATGGTGTCTAAGAACTGTTTTAATTTGGATTTCTTTATACTTATCAATAGCAATATGGACCATTTTTCTCATATGAATGAAGGCAGTTTTAATTTCTTCATCTGAGAATTGCCTGTTCATATCTTTTGACCATTTGTCAAATATGGAATGCTTTGTATCCTTATAAATTTGATCCAGTTCTCTATGTTTTTGAGAAATAAAGCTTTTGTCAGAGATACTTCCTATAAATATATTTTTCTGGTTGTTTTTTGTTTTTTTGTTTTTGCCTTTTAATCTAGTTGTTGGATTTCAATTGTGCAGAATTTCTTAAATTTAATTTAAACAAAATTTTCTGTTTTAAATTTCAGAATGGTTTCTATGTAGTGTTCTGACCTTAATGCTTCTCTTTTCCAAAGGTCTGAGACAAACTATCATGCCCTTCTCATGTATTTATTGCATCATTCTATTTCTAAATCATTTAACCATTTTGATTTTACCTTGGTAAATGGCATAAGGTATTGGTCTATTCTTAATTCATGCCATACTATTTTCTAATTTTCCCAGATTTTTGTCAAATAATGAGTTTCTTCCAAAAGCCTGGATTTTTAGGTTCATCAAACATTAGATTATTATGGTCATTCATCACTGAATGCTGAGTGTTTAATCTTTTCCATTGGTCTACCCTCTTTGTTTTTTAGCAATTTTCATATCTTTTTTGTTTTTGCTTCATTATTAAATATTATTTTTCAAGATTTCAAATCTTGAAAAATGCAAATTTAATATTTCTTTTTGCTTACAATCCATGTTCTCTGTCTCACTTCTACCCTTTTCCCCCTCAATGAAGACATGTGATATGAGATAAATTATGCACATATTATCACATAATGCAAATTTTAATATTCAACATGTGAAACAAGATATATATTGCTTACATTAGGAAAATCTATGAAAGAAAAGAATGGTATGTTTCAGTCTGCATTTAGAATTCATTTTTTCCTTTTATTGTTTTGGATATCTTTTTCAGTCATGAGTCTCTTGGGGTTTTTCTGGATGCTTCTCTGGTTGTTAATAGTTAAATCACTCAGATTTGATCATTATAGATTATTGTTGTTACTGTGTACAGTGTCCTCCTAGTTCAGTTCAGTTCGTTTTGCATCACCTCATATATGTCTCTCCAGTTTTTTTTTTTATGAACAGCTTGTTTTCCACTTCTTATGACATAATAATATTCCACTATAAGCATATACCACAAGGTGTTTAGACATTCTCCAATTGATGGATATCATTTCAGTTTCCATTTCTTTGCCACCACAAAAAAGAAGGAATAAATATTTATGTACAGATATGTTTTCCCCCTATTCTTAATCTCTTTGGCATATAGATGTAGTAGAAATATTGCTTGATAAAAGGGTATGTACAGTTTGATTGAACTTTGGGCATGGTTGCAGATTTCTATCCAGAATAGTTGTGTCAGTTCACAGCTCTACTAGTAGTATATTAGTGTTCCAATTTGCAATAGTGTTTCAGTTTGCATTTCTCTAATCAGTAATGAATAATAGAATTTTTTCATATGACTAAACATAATTTCAATTTATTCATCTAAGAATTGCCTGTTCATGTCTTTGGACCATTTGTTACTTGGGAAATGCTTTGCATTCTTATAAGTTTGACACAATTATCTATATATTTAAGAAATAAAGCTTTTATAAAAGATACTAGTTATGAAGATTAGTTTTCCATTTTGTTGTTTACCTTTTAATCTTAGTTGCATTGAAATTTTTTTCGAGCAGAAACTTTTAAATTCAATGTAGTCAAAGTTACCTCACTTATGTCTCATAATATTCTTTATATCTTATTCTAACTGAAATTCATTCCTTATCTGTAGCTTTAATAGAAAAACTACTTTTTGTTCTTCTCATTTGTTTACAGTATCACTTTATTTCAAAGCCATGTATCAATTTTGACTTTACCTTGGCAAATGGCTTGAGATATTGGTCTGCCTCCAATTTATGCCATATGACATTTCAGTTTTTCAAGCAGTTTTTATCAAATATCAAATGAGTTATTTCAAAAGCTTAGTTCTTTAGGTTGGTCAAATACTATATTATTATGAACATTTTTTACTGCATACTGAGTGCCTAATCTATTCTATTGGTCCTCAACTCTATTTCTTAGTCTTTCCCAAAATGTTTTGATGTTTGCTGCTTTAGCATATAGTTAAAGATCAGGTATAGCTAAGATACCTTTATTCATAATTCCAAATTGCTTTATTGAATGGTTGGATCAATTTACATCACCAGCAATGCATTAGTGTCCAAATTTTGTCACATCCTCTGCAGCATTTATTATTTTTCTTTACTGTCATACTGGTCACTCTGCTTGGCAAAAGGTGGTGCCTCAGGGTTGTTTTGATCTGAATTTCTCTAATCATAAGGGATCTAGAATATCTTTTCATATGATTATTGATAGTTTTGATTTTTGTCATCTGAAAAGTGACTATACATATCCCTTGACCACTTGTCATTTGGGGAGTGATTTGATTTCTTACAAATTTGACTTAGTTCTTTGACTATTGGAGAAATTCTACCTTTGACAGTGAAATTTGTTATAATATTTTTCCCTCAGTTTGTTGTTTCCCTTCTAATTTTGGTAGCATTGGTTTTATTTGTAAAAAATTCGTTAATTTAATATAATCAATTTTATTCATTTTATATCTTATAATGTTCTCTATTTCTTTCTTAGTCTCAAATTCTTCCTTTCTCCACAGATTTGATAGGTAAACTATTCCATGTTCCCCTAATTTACCCATAATATCACTCTTTATGTTTAAGTCCTATACCCATTTTGAACTTATCTTGGTATAGGGTTTGAGATTTTGATCTAAATCTAATTTTTGCCATACAATTTTCCAATTTTCCCAGTAGTTTTTGTCAAAAAGTGGGTACTTATACCCCAAATTGGGATCTTTGGGTTTTTTGAACACTAGATTGCTCAGTTCATTTACCACAAGTATATTCCATTAATCTACCCTTCTATCTCTTAGTCAGTATCATATTGTTTTTATAGTCACTGCTTTATAGTACAATTTAAGCTCTGGTACTGCTAGGCCCCAATTCTTAACACTTCATTTCATTAGTTCCTTTGATACTCTTGATCTTTTATTCTTTCAGATGAATTTTGTTATTACTTTTTTTTTCTAATTTTCTAAAATATTTTTGGTAGTTTCAAAGATATAGCACTGAATAAGTTAATTAATTTAGGTAATATTGAAATTTTTATTTTATTAGATCATCCTACTCATGAACAATTAATGTTTTTCCAGTTGTTTAGATCTAATTTATTTATATGAAAAGTGTTTTATAGTTTTGTTCATATAATTCAGGTGTTTGTTTTAGCCTATAGATTCCCAAATGTTTTATATTTTCTAGAGTGATTTTAAATAGAGTTTCTTTTTCTAACTCTTACTGCTGACTTTTGTTGGTAATATGTAGAAATGCCAATGATTTGTGTGGGATTATTTTGTAGCCTACAACTTTACTTAAGTTGCTAATTTTATTTCAACTAGCTTTTTGGATGACTTTCAAGGATTCTCAAAGTATACCATCATATTATCTGCAAAGAGTGATAGTTTAGTTTCCTCATTTCCTACTTTAATTCCTTCAATTTATTTTTCTTCTTGAACTGCTAGAGCTAGCCTTTCTAGTACAATAATAAATAATAGAGGTGAAAATGGGCATTCTTGGTTCACTCCTGATTGTATTAGGAAGACTTCTACCAACCCCATTGCTGATGAAACTTGCTGCTGGTTTAAAAATAAATGCTACTTATTATTTTGAGGAAAGGCATTTTATTCCTATGCTTTCAAGTATTTTCAATAGAGAAGGTTGCTGGATTTTGTCAAAGATTTTCTTTGAATGTATTGAGACAATCATGTGATTTCCATTAGTCTGATTACTGATATAGTCAATTATGCAGATGGTTTTCCTTTTATTGAATTATCCTTACATTTCTACTATAAATCCAAACTGGTCATGGTAAATAATCCTTGTGATATATTGTTTTATATCTTTGCTAGTATTTTATTTAAGATTTTAGCATCTATGTTCATTAAAGAAATTATTCTATAATTTTCTTTCTCTGTTTTTGGTCTTCCTGGCTTAGGTATCAGTTTGGTATTTGTTTTATAAAAAGAATTTGGCAAGACTCTTTTTTTGCTAATTTTGTCAAATAGTCTGTATAATTTGAGGATTAGTTGTTCTTAAAAGTTTTATAGAATTCACTTGTGAATCCATCTGATTTGGGGGCTTTTTTTCCTAGGGAGTTCATTAATGGTGTGTTCACTTTCTTTTTCTGAGATAAGTTTAAATATTTCTTCTTTTGTTAATCTAGACAATTTATATTTTGGTAAATATTTATCTATTTCACCTAGAACCTCACATTTATTATCATATACTTAAGCAAAATTGCTCTTAATTATTTCCTTAATTTTCTCTTCTTTTAGAGTAGGATTCACACTTTTGATTTTTGATACTAGTAATTTGATTCTCTTCTTTCTTTCTTAAATCAAATTAACCAGTATTTTAACTCTTTTATTTTTTCCTGAAGACCCAGCTCCTAGTCTTATTTATTAGTTCAATAGTTCTTTTATATGCCATTTTATTAATTATTTTCTCCATTGTTTTTAGGAATTACATTTTAGCCTTAAACTGGGGGTGTTTAATTTGTTCTTTTTTCAAGTTTTTTAGTTGCACACCTAATTCATAGACATCTTTTTTCTCTATTTTGTTGTTATAAGCACTCAGGGATAAAATGTTTACACTGATTACTGATTTGATAGTATCCCATGAATTTTGATATGTTGTATCCATATTATTATTTTCTTCAATTAAATCAGTGATTGTTTCTATGATTTGTTCCTTGACCCAATATTTTTGATGAATTAGATTCTTTGGTTTCCAATTAATTTTTAATTTGCTTCCCCATGAACCCTTATTAATTATAATTTTATTGAACTATTATCTGATAAAGTAGCATTTATTATTTCTGTTTTCCTGAATTTGTTTTTGATTTTCCCCCATAGTATTTGGTCAGTCTTTTATATATGTACCATGTGTTACTGTAAACAAGGTATATTACTTATTATTCCCATTCAGTTTTCTCATGATATCTATTAACTTTACTTTTTCTAAAATTTAATTGGCTTCCCTTACTGCTTTCTTATATATTTTTTGGTTCAATGTATCTGGTTCTGACAGAGGAAGGTTGAGGTTCCCACTAATATACTATCTATTTCCTCTTGAGCTCTTTTAGTTTCTCCTTTAAAAATATTAATGCTATGATGAATCAGAAACAACTGACAGACTCCTAAGCTATCCGAAGTCAAGCCTAAGATATCATTGGAACATGTGAGATGCAGGAAAGTGATGTAAAACCATCTATATAAATTGCATCACTTCTTTTCTTGGGCCTCTTTGATGGCAGAGTGTTGGCTGGCAGCAGCTTGCTGAGTGTGTCAGCATCTTGGTGTGGTGACTGCTATTGTCCGGGTTTATCTGTAATTTTTCCTTGATAACATACTGGAGGAAGCCTAGTACCCCAGTTGGGTGAGGCTCTTCTCTGAGATCTCTCAGAGTTTAGGTTGATTTTTCTCTCTTTTAACTTCCAAACACTATCCTCTTAGAGAACCCTATAATCTTCAAGGACCTCATGGCTCACCTGACACAGGCTGGGTGGGAAAAATCCTATACCTTTTCCCTCTCTCTTCTCCTTGATTTCTTCCATATATTTTGATTAAACCACCATATATTTCCAAACCGACTTGGGTATTTTATTTGGGATATCCCCTGGTGCCCCAAAATCAAATTTAGATTAGGTCACACCCCTAAATTATCCTTACAGTCTAGCTAATCCACAAAGGGTGTCATGAGGAGCCTCAAATTTCTGTGAAATTTCTTTCCTTTATCTCTTTATTACTTGCTAAAATCAGTCAGTATTTTAAACAGCTAAGTTGGCTTCAAAACACAGCTGCTAGAGCAAGTGAGTATAAAACATCTTTTTTTCTCTCTTTTCTCCTTAATTTGAATTAAAAACAGCCGTGTTTTGTTTTTTTTAAACCCAAAAGCAGCAGGACTGGGGAAGCTGTTTACCTATGAATCCCTTTTCCCTCAGGGAACAAAGAACCCAATTAGGCAACCTGCAATGACAATACTGCCTATATTACTCTTAATTAGCACTGAGAGAAACCTGAAGAAAGTTTTGGCCTTGTCCTGCTCCCCACATATGTTGTGAGGCCATAACTACAAAATATATTTAAATGATTACTACATTCACCAACATTTATATGGTGGTTGAAGAATTAAGAACATTAAGGAATTCAGGATATCTCCAATTTCTTATGTTATTAGGTAATGTCATTTTTGTACTCCTCAATACTGTGTTAAGAAATGCTAACATAAAAATTTGAAGCTGAAATGCAGAAAAACAAGCAAAAATCTGAAGCTAAATCCAGGTAACCCTGAAAAAATCTGAAGCTAAAATACAGGAAATTATACAAAAATCTAAAGCTAAAATACAGGAAATTATGTAAGAATCTGAAGCTATAATAAAGAAAATTATGCAAAAATCTGAAGCTAAAGTACAAAAAAACGTTAAAAAAACTGATGATAAAACAGAGGAAAATATAACAAAATTGAGGCTAAAACACAGGAGAACATGCAAACCCAATTGGATAATTTAAAATGCTTCTTACAGGATCAATTGGCAAATATCCACCCCACCAAAAACAGGTCTGAACCTGACAAACCTGTTTCTGAAGCTCTGAATGAGGGATTCCCTTCCCCAAAATGGAGATGGGAAACACCTTTCCTATAGCTCAGCTAAAAGACTTGTTCTCTGATGGTCTGAGAATCTTGGCTGAACTTAATCCCCAAGACCTTGCTCCTAAAACCCAAACTTCTGAAATCCCATTTTCTCATGTTCCTCCTCCTACCCAAAAACCAATTCCAAGCCCTAAGAAATCTCATCCTTCTAAAGAAACTAATTCTAGTCAAATTGACCCACAAGTACCAAATTTAATTACAGGCCTTTTCCCTCTAAGTGAAGTACCTGAAATAGGACGCAACGGGAATGTGGTGACTTTAAGGCACAATATATCATTTACTCCCCATGAAATGAATGAATTTACACAAAATATTCCCACATATGAACACGATCCCTTTCTGGTTACAAAAATGTTGACAGAAATATTTTTTCAATATAATCCATCTTACAAAGATGTGGAAAACTTGCTACAGGCTTTTTAAACTGAAATGTGAGAAAAATAAAATAATTACACATGTCAATAAAACTCAGTGACACGATGCAGCACACTGACCATCTCTGGATCCCAAATGGAACTATAACAACTCTGAGGATTATTTACAACTATACCATTGTAGGGAGGCCATCTTAACAGCAATAAGAGAGTATAAAGATAGTACAGAAAAGTGGACAGAATTTGAAAGAATTAAGCAAAATGAGGAAGAGACACATTCCAGATTCATGGATGGAATAATTGAGTTTGGGGATACATACCTGGATTTTTACCTATCTAAAGAAAACTACATAAGACAAATTAGAAGGCCCTTTGTCAATAACTCTTGCAAAGTGATTAGGGATTATTTTATAAGACAATGACCAAGATGGCCTGAGATGGACCTTGAAGAATTGCTGAAAACAGCTCTATATGTTTCAAAGGAAAACAAGGAAAAGGAGGAAGAAAATAATGATCTCATGGAGATAATTAAGAAAGAATTGAGATATTTAAAAGATAAGATTGCTAAACTGGAAAGTGGGCATGATACTCAACCAATGGCACTGGCCCCTCTACAGGAATCTAATTATCAATGCATTACCTGCCAATTCTTGAGAAGAACGGCCAAAGAATGATAGAGTGTAGAACTTTATTCAAGGCAATCAGAAGGAATATCTAGTATAATAACAACTACAGAAGTGATAATTATAGAAATAACTATAATAATGATAGTGGAAACCACAACTTTAGGAATGATAACTAGAGGAATAGATTTTGGGGAAATGATAACTCAAACCATATAACTCCACAATATAAATTAAGTGGTGCTCATCCAAAAAAATACTCAGGGTGCTAATACCCCTCAGGAAGATGCCCTTCAGGCCAGTGCTCAAGGAACTTCCCAAATATAATGAAGGTGTCAGGGGTGGGGGGAGAGGAGGCTGGGGCACAACAATCAGAGGAGACAGTCTTTGATTTTCTGGACCCTGATGTCCTATTCTTGTCCTATCCATTGCCCACCCTATACACTTGAACCCCATGTTACCTTAAAGGTGGGTAACACATATTATGGTTTGTCTTTTATACACTGGAGCTTTCAGGTTTGTATTAAAGAGTACACCTGATTTACATTGCTATTCAATTTGCTCAGAGAGTGTAATGGGCGTGTCAGGAATACACCAAAGAGTTAAACAACTTTCCCCTAGAATGGTGTCTGTAGGACCCCTAGAAGTACAATATTCCTTCCTTTTGATGCTTGACTCCCCTTTAAATTTGCTGGGGAGGGAGCAAAAACAGAGCCACAATAACTTGCTCCCCAGATGGTTCCTTATCATTTGAAATACCTGAGGAATCTTAAAAATTAATCCCCATACTTTTCTCAGAGAGTCATGAGGGGAAAGAGCATCCCAATTTTGTAATACCTGCAGATATACCAGAGTCTCTTTGGACCACATCTTCTTCTGATGTAGGCTTACTTAAGTCTGCTGTTCCTGTGCAGATAAAAACTGAATCTAGCCCACCTCCTTCTGTTCCTCAATATCCCCTCTCAAAATAGGCAATTGAGGATATTACCCCAGTAATAAACTCATTAATTGTCCAGAGAATAATAATAAATATGAATACAATTCTCCAATCCTGACCATTAAAAAACCAAAAACAGGGCCCAATGGCAAGCACCTCTATAGATTCATACAGATTTGAGGGCTGTGAACAATCACATTATAAAGAGACACTCTGTAGTTTCCAAAATTCATACAATTATTTCATCTATTCCTAGCACAGCTACATGCTTTTCAGTAGTGGACTTCTACTCAGGCTTCTTTTCCATACTCATATGTGAGAACTCCAGGCATATCTTTGCTTTCACCTGGAAGAGCACTAAATTTACATGGAGTCATCTGTCATAAGGGTTCATGGAAAGCCTGAGTTTATTTGCACAAATTTTGAGCCAAGACAGAGATAATATGACATTTACAAATAGCAAATTAATCAAATAAATAGATCTACTGTTGGCTTCAAGAAGCAAGTCAGGAAGATAGTAAACACCTTGTTTTGGAATTGCACAAAAGAGGGCATAAGATCTCAAAGAATAAAGTTCAGCAGTGTCTAGCTAAAGTAGAATATTTAGGGTTCATGCCAACTGTGGGTGCCCACTCTATTTCTCCCAAATGAATTGAAAATATTAAAAATTTAAATGATCCTACCACTAAGAAACAGTTGAGAGCAATTTTAGGAGCAACAGGGTTTTGTAGACAATAGATTTCTTGCTAAGGGGGAAATTACTAAATGCCTTATAGCACTAACAAGGGATTCGGTTCCTGAACCCCTCAAATTAGAGCCAGAACACTTTTCAGATCTATCAGATCTAAAACAGGTTATCCTGTCTGCCCCTGCACTAGGCATCCCAGATTACAACAAGCCATGAGCAAAGAGGGGTAGCTACAGGTGTTTTAACTCAGACTTTGGGACCTTCTCAGCATCCAATTGCATATTATTTGCCCAAGTCGACCCAGTAGCATCAGGAGCATCATTATGTCTTAGAGGAGTAGCTGCTACAGCCATACTAGTGACAAAAACTGTTGATCTAGTATTGGGATGCCCATTAACAATTATGTGCCCAAATGAGGTAGAAGCATTGTTACTAAGGCATAGAACAAAGTCATTCTCAGATCAGCGAATTACAAAGTATGAAACGACCTTAATAAACAGAAAAAACATTACTTTGAAATTCTGTACAACCTTAACCCTACCACTTGTTTCCAGATTTAACAACTTCAGGAGAACCATTACATCGTTGTGAAACAATAGTGTCCATGGCAGAAAAGTCTCGAGATAATCTCTTGGACACTTCCTTAGAAAATCAAGATCTCGTCTTATTTACTGATGGTTCCTCTTTTATGAGGGATTGCATATGCTGCACTATAGCTACTGTAGTCACAGAATTTTCCACTGAGTGGTCAGCTTCACTGTCCTCTAATATTCATGCTCAAGGTGCAGAACTCATAGCTCTGAAACATACCTGTAAAATTGCCAAGGATAAAAAGGCAACAATTTATATGGATTCCAGATATGTTTTTGGCATCTGTCCCTCAGTCAGGATGCTATGGATCCAGAGAGGATTTTTAAACCCAGCTGGAAATCTATAGATAATACAGAAAGTATTAATGAAGTTCTTTCTGCTCTCCAACTGTCTGAAGCCCTAGCTGTAGTTCATTGCTCTTTCCATGCAGGTGGTACTGACTTTGTCTCTAGGGGAAATGATTGAGCAGATGCTATTGCAAAGCTAGCAGCCATAGAAGGGCCTGAATTAATTTTAACATTAGCAACAACTGATGACTTAAATTTGTGACGTTCCTATAATGAAAAGGAAGTGGAAAAATGGAAGCAAAAATTCAAAGCAAAACAGATTAATGGAGTATGGGTGTCATCTGAAGAAAAACCCCTGCTCCCTAGAAGTTTCTATCACCAAATTTGCCAATCTATTCATAAAAATGGTCACTTTGGTACACAGGGCATCATAGACTCTGTTAAGAGAGTATGCATAGCCCCTGGTATAACTACTGTAGCCTCTAAAATATGTACAGCCTGCTCTAACTGCCAAGCATATAACCAACATGAATTTCATGGCAAAGCCTTTGGTGGGTGTCCTCTGACTTAGACATCTTTTAAGCACCTATAGATAGATTTCATAACAATGCCAAAGGCTGGACATTATAAATTTTGTCTATTCATAGTAGATCAACTGACCAGATGGCCAGAAGCATTTCTTGCAACTCAAGCCACAGTGTTTTTTGTTGCTATGAATTTTAAAATAATTCATTCCTCACTTTTGCCTGCCAGCATGTATTGATTCAGATAGAGAAAGTCATTTTACTGATTCTATCCTAAATCAGATATATTCTTGCTTGGGGATAACTCCCAATTTTCATGTAACATATCATCCCCAGAGCTCAGCCCAAGTTGAAAGAATGAACAGATAATTTAAAACTATGATTGGCAAATTATGCAAACATTTAAAATGGCCTGAAATTCTCCCTCTGGCCCTATTTTATCTTAGAAGCAGGCCTAGAGGAGACTTACACATCTCACCATTTGAGATGCTTTTTGGATATCCATCTATACAGGCTAAGCCTTTCCCCCCCTGCATATAAATCACTATTAGGGGAAGATTCTACTATTGCTTCCTATATACAGGAGTTACAGCACAAACTGTGTGAACTCCATGAATCTAGAGCTGCAATAAAGGATGGGCCACTAGACTTTTCACTTCACGACCTGAACCCATTAGACAAGGAGTATATTAGGAATTTCCAGAGCACTAGAGCAACTCAACCTTCCTGGAATGGGCCATTCCAAATATTGTTAACTACTCCAACATCTATAAAGATTGGAGAGAAGGAATCTTGGATTCATTGCTAACATGTAAAAAGAGCATCTTATGCTGAGACTGATTGACTGTACCCTATGACATGCATTGGAGATAATAATCCATTGACAAGTGGATGGTGTTTTTTGAGAACACATTGAATTCCTGATTTTTTCTTCCCCCCCTTATTTTTATTATTGCTTTTCTTTAATTTTGATTAGAATATTTGATATTTTCCCTTTTCCTCATTTCTTGTACTAAAGGTACATACAATTAATATTATTTTTTTCTGTAGAAATATAAGCTTTATATATATATATATATATACTTGCTATAATATTAATACATTAATGGCAACTTCCTGTAGTCTTGGCTGCAAATAGGTAAGTGAAATATTACTGCATTCTGTTCTATACACTTGTGGTATAGAAATTTATTGAATCCTAATACAAGGGCATATTATGAAGTTATTCTTGCTTACTCAACATTTTATATACATAGAGTTTGGTATTTTTAATTCTGATTTTGAATTTTTATTTCTACCAAAAGTTTAACCTTCTTCCATTTTTTTCCTTCTTTAAAATTTTGGGGTATTTTTCCTCTTCTTTTTGATAATTGATTCATATATCCACATAACTCAACATTGCATCCTGATCTGAACTGGATTTTTTTTTAAACCTACTTCACTGGGGGAATGTATTTAAATAAAAATCCAAGATTTTGAAATTTTTTTCAAGAAAAGATCTTCAAGGAATAAGCTTGCTAATTCCTAAATCCAGAGAATGAACTGTTGCAGAAAAATGCCAGAAAACCTACACTACATCAAGAAGATCCAGAATGATTTTTGGGTGTGGTTGATTGAACTGAAGTTTGATTGATCATATATTTGAATGTATACTTATATGCCAAAAGGGGACTACCCCCTAATTGGTTTTTGTCAATGCGCCCAGAAAACATTGGTTTTGATGTCTGTCTTTTTTTTTTATTTCCCTCTTCTATCTAACTATCGTAATTTCCTTTTAGAAGGTGAAATTATGTATGAACCTTCAGTTAGAACATTTGAAGGTACAAGATGATTATGTTAATGATCAAATGGGGGAAAAAGTCTCTCAATCATCATCAGGGGGGATTGTGAACTTTAGATTACTCTACCCTACTTAGTCTAACAATATCGAGAATGTCTACACCCATACTTAAGGATTAAGTATTTAGGAGGATGGCCTATGACAGACATGTGCTAGCAAATGACAAATTAGAAACAACTGATAGACCCCTGGACTGTCCTAAGTCAAACCTAAGATATCATTGGTACATGTGGGACACAAGAAAGTGATGTAAAACTGTCTATATATTTCACGTCACTTCCTCTCTTGGGCCTCTTTGACGGCAGAGAGGTGACTGGCGGCAGAGAGGTGACTGGCGGCAGTTTCCTGAGTGTGTTGGCATCTTGGCATGACAGCTGCTATTGTCCAGGTTTAGCGGTGAGTTTTCCTTGATACCATACTGGAGAAAGCCTAGTACTCTAGTTCAATGAGGCTCTTCTCTGAGATCTCTCAGAGTTTAGGCTGATTTTTCTCTTCATTACTTTCCAAACTCTATCCTCTTAGAGAAATCACTAATCTTCAAGGATCTCAAGGCTTGCTTGGAACAGCCTGGGTGGGAGAAATCCTATACCTTTTCCCTCTCTCTTCTCCTTGATTTCTTCTTTATATTATTGATTAAACCACCATATATTTCCAACCTGACTTGGGTATTTTATTTGGGATATCCCCTGGCGACCAAAAATCAAATTTAGATTACGTCACAATGCTAAATTATCCAGAGAGAGAGAGAGAGAGTGTACTGATATTGCTTCATCTTCTATACTGCCATTTATCAATATGTAATCATCTTCCTTATCTCTTTTAATAAAATCTATTTTTGCTTTAGCTTCATCTGAGTTCATGATTGCTACTTCTATCTTTTTTTCCCTTGTTGAAGCCCAATAGATTCTGCTCTATCCTTTTATCTTAACTCTATATTGCCTACCTGCCTCAAAAGTGTTTCTTGTAAACAATATATTGTAGGATTCTGGTTTTTAATCCACTCTGCTGTAGACTTCTATTTTATAGATGAGTTCATACCATTCACATTCACAGTTATAACTACCATCTATGTATTACCATCCATCTTGATTAACTCTTTTAATCCTACCCTTTCTCCTTTTATTCTTTCTTCCACACCAGTGTTTTGCTTATAATCACTAACTCCTTCCCCCTCCCTTATTTGATTCCCCTTATCACCATCACCTTTCTTATTCACCTCCTATTTCTTTATAGATTCTTTTAAGCATCCCCCTATTGCTTTTCTCTCTTTTATGTTACTTTCCTCCCCAAATCCCCCTTCCTTATACTCCTTCTGTTTCTCTATAGGGTAAGATAAGATTCTATATTCCAATTATTCTGGCTGTCCTCTGTGACAAGGAAATCACTTTAAAAGACTGATATATATTAATTTAAGGTCGCCAAGGAACTCAGCTATGTAATTCCTAAATGAAAACTCAAGTCAGCAGTCAACTTTTATGGAGTTTAATTCCAAAAATGAGGAAGAAAGGTATTAGAGATAGAGAGAGAGAGAGAGAGAGAGAGAGAGAGAGAGAAAGGGGAGAGAAGGGAATAGGGCTTAAATACCCCTTCTGTTTAGGCTGGGCCAAAAGGCCCAAGCCCTTAGATAGCTGAGGCAAAGAAAAGAGATCAGTCCCTATCACTCATGTGACCAAAATGGAGAAACAGTCTCAGGGGCCTCCACCTCCAGCTTCCTTCAGAGCAAGCTTCTCAGAGCACCACCTCTCAGACCAAAACCTCTCGAACCAACCCCTTCAGTCCTCAGACCCCTCTATCTTTAAGGAAACCATCCAAGTTCCCTCCCCTCAGTTCTCACATCTACCAATCACTGTCCATGTCTTCCCTGTGCCAATGGGGGCTCTAGCTTAACCCAGGACTGCCCAGAGGTCTGTGGCTTTGCACATGTCTGTTGAAGGTCATATTCTCAAATAATTAAATCTTGATCCTTTGCTACAGCCCTTCCTAAATCCTGTTACCCTGAGTAGGGTGGAGATGGGAATAATTAAATTTTGATCTATACTGCAGCCCTTTCCATTGTTCAGCAAAAGATTTCTGTCCTAAAGTAATCTTAAGAAGGGAGGAGAAAGACCCTCCCATGCCAACGGGGTTCACATCCCAATAGACTATCAGTAGGAAATTTTTTAAGTATGAAATTTCCCAATGGTGAAATTTCCAACATTTATAAGTCTAAGAAATTTTAAGGTTTACACCTCCCCTCTCTCAAACAATTCTAATGAGAGTAAAATTTAAGTATTACTAATCACCACTTTCATCTTTCTATTCTTGTAATAGTATTCTTCCCCACATGCTTCTTTTTGTGATATAGTTTACCTCATTTTCCTTCTTCCTTCCCCTTTTTCTTAGAACAATTCTTTTTTTAACCATAGTTTTTTTTTTACTTATCCTAAACAGCTTAGTCACATACCCTCTGTCTCTGTATACTTCTTTTCTTCTAACTACTATGATAATGTAAAAAAAAAATCGGAGTTACAGATACCAGCTTTCCATATTAGAATATAACAATTTGACCTTTTTGAAGGCCTTAATTTTTTTCTTTTTATTCTTTACATTTTTATGGTTCCCTTATTTTTTTCCTTTGGACATCACATTTTCTGTTTAATTGTGGTCTTTTCTTCAGGAATGTTTCATAATCTTCTACTTTATTAAATGAGCATACTTTCCTCTGAAAGAATATAGTCAGTTTTGATGGATATGTGATACTTTGTTGTAGGCTTAATTTCATTGCCTTTGTAATATCATATTCCAAGCCCTCCAGTCCTTCAGTATGGAAGCTATCAGATCCCAGGTAATACTGACTGAGATTCCATGATATCTGAATTGTTTTTTTTTCCCAGAGGATTACAGTATCTTCTCTTTGGACTGGGAGCTCTTGAACTTCATTATCATATTTTTTTAGAGTTGTCATTTGGGGGGTTATTTTATTTTTACAACTGAAACCATTAGTTTGTATATGTTTAAAAATTCTCTTCTTTCTCCTCTCAAGTCAGTACATAAGTAACAATGAAAACAGGAAAATTTGCATGACAAAATGAGAAGACATTCTTTTAAAAATTAAAAAAAAATGAAACTACAAAGCAATTATTTCTATGCTGGTGTATTCAAAGTCTTCTCTTCTGGGTGCTTATATATAACACATTGTTTCCTCAAATAAATGTATCCCCATATTTATTCTTTAGTTGTCTATTTACATATTATTTTGTTTGGTTCAGAGTTATATTCATGCCATACAAGCAAGCCAGGACACCTTGATAATCCTTTCCAGAATTTAACTTTAATACTGATCTTCCTATAATCTGCTTTAGGAATTCACTTGGAGTTTGCTTTCATAGTCTAATTTTAGCAATTCTTTAAGATCCTTGTAATAACCAAGGCCACAACCTCACCTCCACCTCCCAGTAAGCATTTGTTGATTTATTTCAGGGTATGATGTGTGAATTCTTTCAATCTTTATTTTACCTTCTTGTTTGAGAATATCAGGACAGTTTTCTTGGATAATGTTTTGTAATATGATGTCTAGCTTTTTTTCTTTTTTTTGGTCATAACTTTCAGGCAGTACAACAATTCTTAAATTGTTTCTCCTGAATCTATTATCCAGGTCAGTTGTTTTATTCAATAAGACATTTCATATTTTCTTTTATTTTTCCATACTTTTGATTTGATTTGATTTTTTCCTGATGTCTCATGAAGAAATTAGCTTCTAATTGCCCAATTCTAATATTTAAGACATTATCTGTTATCATCTTTTGTCTGTTGTTTACCCATTTTCAGCCTTTTGTTTTATTTGTTTTGTTGTGGTGGTACTGGTTTTTATTTTCCTATGGACTATAAGCTTGTCAAATCTCTGTCCTCTGCTGGTTTACTGAATTAGTTAGGTTTTCTTAATCTGCCCTGGGATAAGTCTTTGAAAGTTTCTCTCCTCTGAGGGCTTCTTTTGTAGGTGTAGCCCTTGCCCTGGGATCCATGCATTGTCTGTGCCCTGGTTCTCTGAGTTATACCCTGGAATTGTCTTCACTTTTCCAGCAGAGGCTTGAGAGCTCATAGTGGGGTATGGAACTCTGAACCTCACTCCCAGGGTGTTTTGTTTTAAGTGGTGATTCTGAGGTGCTTCTCCCTAGGTGTGACCCCAGACCCATGATCAAGGAGTTATCTATACCCTAGTTTTATGTCTGCTATGGTATGTAGGGAGTTGGTCAGCCTGTGTTTTTCCCCATGCAGTTTTGCTTTAAGGACTCCCCTCTATCATGGAAACTCACTTTCTCTACTTACATTTCACATTGCTTTCAGTAGGAGAGCCCTCTCACTTGTTTTGTTCTGACTCCTGTCCTTTTGAGGTTTCTTTTAAGGACTGGTTTGGAAGGTCATTCAGAATGGTTTCCGGCTTTCACTGCTACCCAGCTGTCATCTTGGCTCCACCCCTTCTATTTAAGATTTTTACATCTATATTTATTAAGGAAATTGGTTGGTTATTTTCTTTCTCTTGTTTTTGGTCTTCCTGATGTGGTTATCAGTACCATAATTGTGTCATGAAAAGAATTTGGTAGGACTCTTTCATTGCTTGTTTTGCCAAATGTAATGTAAAATATTGGGATTAATTGTTCTTTAAAAGTCTGATTGAATTCACTTGTGAATCCATCTGGCCCTGGGGCTTTTTTCCCAGGGAATTCATTGATGGTGCATTCAATTTCATTTTCTAAGATGGCATTTTAAATGTATTCTCTTCCTTCTTTTGTTAATCTTGGCAATTCATATTTTTTGTAAATATTCATTCATTTCACCTAGATTGTCATATTATTGGACAAAAGTTCCTAATAATTTCTTTAATTTCCTTCTTCTTTAGAATTGGATTCACCATTTTTATTTTTTATACTGGTAATTTGATTCTCGTCCATCTTTTTTAAATCAAATTGACAAATATTTTATTTATTTTATTTTATTTTTCATAAAAGCAGCACATAGTCTTATTTATTAGTTAAAATTGATTTGCTTTCAATTTTATTAATTTCTCCTTTGATTTTTAGTATTTTCTATTTAATGTTGAACTGGGGATTTTTAATTTGTTCTTTTTCTTGTTTTTTTAAATTGCATATCTAATTCATTGATCTGTTTTTTCTCTTTGTTGTTGATATAAGCACACAGGTATAAATTAAACACCTTACTATTCATTTTCTTATTAGTAATATACTTAGTTACTCTTTTGCTTTGAAATTTTGGAATTTGATGATAATAGTCTTGAATTTTTAAATTGGATTTAAATTTAAATTTTAAAATTTAAATTCTTTGTGGAGGTGACAAGGAAAGGAAATTCTTTCAATTTCTATTTTTCCCTTTTGTTTAAGAATATTAGAATGATTTTATCTGATAATTTCTTACAATCTGGTATTCAGATACTTTTTTTGATCCTAGCTTTTAGGTAATCTTGTAATTCTTAGATTATCTCTTCTGGATCTACTTTATAGGTAAATTCAGATTTTCTTTTATTTTTTTCATTCTTTAAATTTTTATTTTTTTCCTTCTGTCTTATGAAATCAATAGCTTCCATTTGTCCTATTCAATTTTTTTTTGGAGGGTCACTTTTTTCTTTGAGATTTTGTATTTGCTTTCTTAGAGAGTTATTTTCCTGTTTGAGGAATCAAATTTCTATTTTTAGGCAACACTTTTACTTTATAAGTTTTTGTTACAAGCTTTTAATTTTTTATATCATTTTCTTTTCCAGTTCTTCTTCAAAGTTTCTTCTTATCTTTTTTCTATTTAGATATCTTCCAGGATTTCATTTTGTGTTTGACATCATTTCATATTTCCTTTGAGACTTCCCATATTTTCATTTTTGTAGTGCTGTCCCCTTTTCAATTTATATTTTGATCATCTCTTTTGCCAAATATTTTTCTACTGTTTTTTGACCATGTCAGGAGTTACTTTTTCCTTCAACTTCTGCCTGCTCTACATTGCATTATTTTTCACTCTTGCTCTGATAAGGATGGTTTGAGACTGCTGTGCTTTCTGCTGCCACTACCAGTATCACTCCAGTGCTCTCCTTGGGCTTGTTCTGTGCTCTCTCTTTGTATTCCAATAAGATGAGTTCTCCTTACTGTCTCTCTACATTATTCTGGACAAGATTATTATTCCATCCCTCCTTCTGTGGGTTCTGTTGCTCCAGGACCTATTTTGAAGCATTTTAATTCTTTTTTTTTTTGAGGGTGGTTGTCAAATTCTACATGATTCTAAATCAACCATAAATGCCTGTGTTTTTAGAATTGTATCTGTTTTCTTTTCAATCATTAAAATGTAAGTACTATGGCATTCTTTATTCTTCTTTGTCAAAGTTTAATTTGGTATAGTTGTCTTCTATTTAGACTAACTCCTTAGAGAGTATATTTTCCTAAACTACCAAGGTGTGTCAGTTCTTTTAGTCAGTCAATACCTAACCACAATATAATACATTCAAGTTTGATTGAAGAACTTCATATCTTATAATGGTTATAAAAACCTATTAGCACTCCTTTCAATTCCTTCAAGATAATAACATCTAATAGTCTTGTCATTTACTTATTTTATAATTTCTTTAAGTGGGTTAGAGTAAAATAAATTTATTTTTATTCCCCTAATCAATCTTCCCAACACACTTGATACATACTCATTTTTAAAGAAATTTCTAAGTTATCTTTTAGAGACAAGATGACTCTGCAGAAAATATGAATGAAGAAAGACAAGCAGAGAACTATGAGGATACAATCTCACCAAAGCCAAATGAGAAGCAAATATTTAAAAATATATTAAAGGGAGTGGTTCATGGAGTCAAAAGTCATAAAGATGTCAAGGAGATAAAATTTTAATAAGTAGAGATAAAGAGCAATGAGTTTCATGATAAAAGATAATAAAATATCTTATGATAAAATATGTAGTCAGGGACTAAGTCAAAACAAGGTAAAACTTGCCCATTTATTTGTTTATTTGAGAAAAAGGAATAGTACAATGAAGTTATAGAAAAAGGTGATGGAACTGGGAGTTTTGGTGAAGCAGTTATATATGGCCAGGTAAAGATCCAGATCATCCTCTGTAATTGGAGAGAAGGAAGGCTAAAGAAGTGAGTTTATTGAAAGGTTAAAGATTTTGATAGAGGGAAGTTGAGGGAGGTCATGTAAGATTACCTTTATATTCTCAACAAATAAGTAATGAAATCATCTGCATTTGAAGATGGTGGCTTAGAAGGAATAGAAGTTCAGATTTCTAAATACCCTTCCTTACCGACCACAAACTGAATGCTCCTAGGGGACTGAAAATCAAACCTAACAACAAGACAGAGCCAAGGAACCCTCCTACTAGACTCAATTCAAAAGGTATGCCCCCCAAAAAGCCAGAATCCAAGAACACTTAGGTTTATGGGGAAGGCAGAAGGAAGGTCCCAGGACCCATCCCCCTAACCACCTAGAGCTCTGAGACTCCAGTGGCAGCAGGAACTTCTGGGTGGGCAAAGGTGCTGGTCTGGAGGGTGTACCTTGTGGGCAGGGCTATGGCAATTTCAGAGCTTCGAACATAGGTGGTGTGGAAGGAGCTAGAGAGGGAGCATAGATCTGGAAGCCTGACCAGACCAGTGGAAGTCCTCCATATTTTCTGCAGCCTTCCAGGAGGTTTTGGCCTCAGAGCACACCCAGCCCAACCAAGCTGAACTTAATCTCATCAAAAGTCTTCATAACCAGGCTTCACACCCCTCCCTCGTTGACTGCTGGACTTTAATCGAATCAAAAGTCTCCATAGGACAGGGAAGCTCAAACCCCCAACAAACCTCCCCCAGAGACTGCACTGAGAGAGCTTCTGTCAAAGCTCCAAGAGGGGAGACTGACAGAAGTCCCCAAAACCAAAAAAATGAGAGGACCAAGAGCACAGACAAATATGGGGAGCCAGAAAAAAAGAAGAAAGAAATTATAATAGACAGCTTCTAGACAGTGAACGAAACAGAGGGGAGAGAACAGCAAAAGATAAATCAGAATTCCCAGTGAATTGGATACAGACTGTGGAAGAACTCAAAATGCAATTCAAACACAATTAAGAGAGGCTGAAGACAATTGGGAAAAGAACTTGAAAACTAAGATAAGTAATCTTGAAAAAGCAGAAATTGAACTAAAATGAGAAAATAAATAAAAAACTGTCTGCCCTTTGATCCAGCCATAGCACTGCTGAGTTTGTACCCCAAAGAGATAATAAGGAAAAAGACTTGTACAAGAATATTCATAGCTGCACTCTTTGTGGTGGCCAAAAATTTGAACATGAAGGGATGCCCTTCAATTAGGGAATGGCTGGACAGATTGTGGTATATGTTGGTGATGGAATACTATCTTGCTCAAAGGAATAATAAAGTGGAGGAATTCCATGGGGACTGGAACAACCTCCAGGAATTGATACACAGTGAGAGGAGCAGAACCAGGAATACATTATACCCAGAGACTGATCCACTGTCATACAATCGAATGTAATGGACTTCTCCATTAGTGGCAATGCAATGACCCTGAACAACTTGGAGGAACCTATGAGAAAAACCACTTATCCAATCGAGAGGAAACACAGTGGGAGAAAAAACACAGAAGAAAAACAACATGGGTCAAAGGGATGTGGTTGGGGATGTAGACTCTAAATGAATATCCTAGTGTAAACAACAACATGGAAATAGGTTCTGATCAAGGACACAAGTAATGCTTAATGAAATTGCGTGTTGGCTGCAGAAAGAGTGGGTGCAGGGAATGGGGGAAATAATGTGATTATTCTAACCAAGTAATAATGTTCTAAATTGACTAAACAAACTTATTCAAATGGAAAAAAAGATCATCAGCATTTAGAATGTATAGTTGAAGACTTGAGAACAGAAACTTTGTTATAGTCATTGGAATAATGTTTTTAAAAGTTCCATATTTATACATTTGTGTCTCTGGAGAGATTATAAATTTCTTAGGGACAGTAATAATTTCTGTTCTTTCATATCAAGATAGTGCTAGAGCACAATGTTAATGTTAAGTACACATAAACCTGTACTGATTAGTGGTTGTTTTTGTAATAGATTACTAGTTCCATTGACATTATTATGATACCAAATATCATTTAAACATATTCTTCCTAAAATGTAAATATTCTTTATTAATTAATCTTTATTGATATTTATTTTACCATTTTTATTTACTGACTGACCTTTCCTTCCTGAGTGGAATCAATACAAATAAGCATGAGATTGTAAGATACATTTTCATTCATTGGATCTTTGAAATGTTTTTTAGCTTAATGTTTTCTGACACACTGAGTTGTTACTCCTTTTCTAGATTCCTTACCTATATTTTCTCCTTTTTCAGATAGTAAATTAAAAACTTTTTAGTTCAATCCACCATTACATCAAGTCCTGTTCCTAAAGTACACAGCTTGACTGAAAGTGAATACAGTACTGTCCTTTTCCTATCATTCTATCTTTAATTGTTTCTATCAATTTTCACTTTTTAAAACAAAAGCTATCTGTGCTCACTTGCCTTTTTAAATTTCTTAACATGTTTTCAAAATTCTTTATTGTCATCGAACTAATATTTGACAGTATGAAAATCAACACGTATTTATTATAGTCTAATTATATGCCAGGAACTGTATTTGACTGAGTCCTGATTCATTGATTTCTTTTTTAATACAAAGAATATTCATTTACTTCGGGGGTCGGCAGTAAGAATAACTAAATAATGTTTTGTTTTAATTCTTTAGAATAGCAATAATATTTTTGTGAGGTAACTGAGGTAGGAAAGTGCACTATCTTTTCTACATTAGTATCTCCAAATTGTAATTCCCAATGAAAGGGATATTTGGGATCATCTAGTCCAATAGAATCTTTTACTAGTAAAAAAAAAAAACTAAAAACTAAAGGACCAGAAAAGTTAAGAAAGATATATTAGTAACACAATTAATTGACTATTGGCTTGGCATAAGGAAGACATAGTTAAAATCCCATATTAAACTAACTGTATGACTGGTTAAGTAGTTTAACTTCTACTTGGCCTATCTCAGTTTCCTCAACTATAAAATGTGGATAATAATAGCACCTAAATATCAGCATGGATCAGAAGATCAAATGAGATAAAAGGTAGTTATGTAGCACATTGAATGGAGAGTCAAACTTGGAATTGAAAGTACCTATATTCAAAAGTGGCCTCTGAGACTTCCTCATTGCATGACCCTGGACAAGTAACTTAAGCTTGATTGCCATGTCTGTGATACTTATTTCTTAAAGTTGATACTAAAACAGAAAGTGAGAGTTATTACAAAAAAGTAAATGAAATAATCTTTGTAATGTACTTAATAAAATACCTGACACATAATATGTACCATATAAATGTTGCATTGAAAATGTTACTCTTTGCCCAAGGTCTTATCCTCCTGCAAAGTTTCATTAATTCCATTAACCCATCTTATCTAAACTTCCCTTTTCTCCTAATGCCCAGCATTGGGCTCTGCACACATTAGAGCTTACCTAATATTTTCAGAATGGAATTTAATCATATCAGAAGGCCATTCTGTGAGGCTCATTGGGAGTGACTCAATCATACTCAGTACGGAAACTGTCAAAATAATTGAGTTTAGGAAATAACTACTCATAAATCAAACCTGGAACAAAGGTGAAAAGGTGGGAAACTATTTTAATACATAATATTATAGTGCTAGGAAGACCTATTGAATGGCTAGAAGGGCATATGAATAGTGAGGTGTGATTCTTTCTCCCTCTAGATTGGATGAAGAATTCAGGTGGAATTTATAGCATGAGCCAAAGTACAATATTGAAAACTATGAATGACCTATTTATTACTGAGACAATTACCATAAAATAGCATCATAACCAATATAACAAAGTATACATGGACAGATCACATGTAATCTTAATTTAGTATTTAATATTGATAAACATATTTTGAGAAGGGAAAAAAAGCATTCCAGGAAGCCAAAGGCATTTTTTTCCCCTCATAGACTATCAAGTTTAGTGAAAGATTGCTAGTAATACTGATACACATCAGAAATGATTTTCAAATGAAGAGGTTTGTTTCTCTCCTCAAGATATTCCTTATCTGGTAAGTAAAAAGCAATTAATGACTGGCTATCTACAAAATTTATCATCAGGGATTAATTTAGATACTCTGAAGATTGCAGAACAATTTGTAGGCAATTAGTAATTCCATACACTACACTTCTCACTCAGGGCAAAGCAACCACAGGTAGACCAATCAATATAAAAGAGGATGAATGGTTATCTACTGTATTGTTATTAGAAAAATGTCATTTTAATAACAAATTAGAAGTTTTGAAATTATTGAAAGTTTCTTATATATCTGTCCTGAAAAAAAAAAGGAGTCAGGATTGCAACAGTACTTAGGGTTATGATTTCATCCCTCTTCCAATGCAGTTTTTCACTTTCACTGCAATATGGACAGGTTGGTTTCATAAAACATTTTTATAAACAATTTATTATGATACATAAAATGTAAATCTATTTTAAACTTGAAGAATTAATATCACTTTCTTTGTTTATTATTGTTGGTTTTAGAAGGTGTTAGACTGTGTGATAGGATCCAAGGAATACTCTTTAGGTACCAACTAATAAAAATAGTTAGTTCTTTTAAAGATTTCTTGAATTAAAAATGCAAAGTGAAAAAATAAAAGTCGTGATTAAATTAAAGCAGAAACAATTTTATTTTTTTCTTTAATCTGAGGAACATAAATTAGTATACTTAATAGGGAACAGATACTTCATGTATGCATACATTCATCCCAACATATTTATATACATGGTATTTATAAGTCATGGGACAAATCTGGTAGAAATATTAAGATTTATAGTACATGGACTTTACCCTCAAAAATCTTTCAAATTACTGAAAAAAGTATTGAAATTATACCCTATGTTTTAGGGAGAAGTACACTTAATAGTTTTCTTTACTATTAAACTTTATTCTCAATAAACCAATTGTGACTGGTTGATAGAGACAATTGAAGAGAGATTTCCAAAATAGCGTAGTTACCACATGCATTCTGATATGTCTCTCAGTGAAAAAAAAGGAACATTTATGGGAACCCCAAAAAAGAGAAATCACAATATGAAAATACAATTTGGCATTAATACAATAAACCCCAAATGGTTGAATAACAATGTCACCATCCCATTTTCGATTGGACCACTTTCCTGAAATATTCATGGATTTCTCCACAGATGTCTATTGAGAATAGTTTCAAATTAGAAGTCTTTTGGGGGACTTCCCTTTCACTGGAAGGGTCTGGCAAGTCCCTTGAGTAAGTCTTAGCCCTATTTTCTTCAGATGTAATCATTGTTGTAAACCAAATAACAATTATTCTATCTTAAAAGGTTGGCTACTATACTTATTCCATTTCTCGAGGAATACTTTTAAATTTTAGACTTATCACCTACATTTCCAAGTGCTTGATCCCAGAAATCCTGAAAAAGATATAGAGAAAAATACTTTTCACTATATTTTTAGTATCACTACAAGGATGATTTTTAATTTGATTTCATGAATTCATTAAAACAGATAAAAGTCTTGTAATAGAACACAAATGTACTCATCACTATTATAAAATTTAGTCTAGATGATGTGACTTTTTAAGTTTGTGTTTCTTTAAAGATTTTATTACTCCTGATTTTATTTCAAGATGACAGATTGGAACATTAATAGATTTTTGGATTAATTCTGTTACCTTTCAGTAATAAATTACATTCAATTCTAACAGTAACAATGTCAACAAATACTATCCATCTAGAACTTTAAATCTAATAGAACCCTTTTACCCAAGTCCAAGTATCCATGAAGGCCTGGGTTTTCTCCAACTACATCTGATTTCCAGGGCCTGAACTAAAAGATATTTCTCTTTAACTAATTATGTCCCTAAACCAGAGTTCATTTAGGAATTCTGTAGATATGTTACATCTAAGTATCCAGAATTTTTGTAAATAGTCTCAATTTGTTTTTCAAGGTAGAAATTGCACCTCAGATGAAAGACATTCTTTATTTCACTATACAGAAAAAAGCAAAGGATTGATAGGAACTTTTAAATAAATATGGAAAACAAAGAATTCATAGTCGGTCATAAACTCTCTCTGGAAAAACAAAAACAAAAACAAAAATAACTATACTTTTGGGCCACCTTTTGTTTTCTGATCTGTTCTTTCTGAATCACTAATAGAAATAACAAGGGTCAAGGTACAAATATTCTCACCCTGTAACTGACTATCCTACATTTGGATTTAGTTTTTTATTTTTTTTTTACTTCTCAGCACCAGCAGGGGTTATATAGGTAACCATCTTTGGGCACACTGACAAAAAACTCTCATTGATTCTGAATTCCTCAAACTTGGAGTTATTTATAAGGCAACCCTCAAGACTCTCTCTCTACAATATATTTGATTACTGCATTAGAAAATTGTATTCTGAATTATGCTAGAGAGCACATTCCCTTCCTCCTTTACTCAGGGATTTACACCCAAGAAAATCACTTAATACATATAAATATCCCTTGAACATCACTGGATTTGGGTACACAGCACTCCCATGATGTGGAAAAATTATGTAATTTTTTTGGCTTTTATGTTCTTTTTGTAAACTTTAGCTTTTCTTTACAGTAACTTTATAATATTAAAAGATAAAACATTGATATTATAAAATACTGTTCATATATGTTATGTATTTCTGAATTTCTAAAAATTTTCTATGTAATCTATGTAATCACATGTGATCTACAGCTTTCACAAACCCCCCCCCAAAATCCCATTTAATTTGTTATGCTAATCCTCAATATATCAAAACCACAGTGAAAAAAATCATGATGTCAATAGGACAGCTATATTTTCTTAGGTAATGACACTGTGATATGCTTCTGAAAAACATTTAAAAGTCAATGAACAATAATCTGAAATTATATTTTTAAAACTATATGCCTTTTCACCCAGTAATACCACAAGTAGTTTTATTTACTAAGGTGATCAAGAAAAAGGGAAAAAAATAAATTACATGTTCTTTTTTAAAATTTTCATTTAGAATATTTTCCCCATGATTCATGATCCATATGCCTGCTGCCACTTTCTCCTCTCCCCTTCCAAAGCTGACAAGGAGTTCCAATGGGTTAAAGAAGTATGATTATGCAAAATCTATTTCTATGTTATTTATATTTGCAGCAGAACAATTCTTTTACATCAAGACCCTAATCACATTCCTATCACATTATATGGTTGATCATATATTTTTCTAATGCATTTCTGGTTCTACAGTTCTTTCTCTGGATGTGAATAGCATTCTTTCTCCTAAGTTCCTTTGAATGGTCTTGGGTCATTGAATTGCTACTGGCAGAAAAGTCCATTACATTCAATTGTGCCATAATGTATTAGTCTCTGTGTAAAATGTTCTCCTGGTTCTTCTCCTTTCACTCTGAACCAATTCCGGAGTGTCATTCCAGTTCACATGGCATTCCTCCATTTCTTTATTCCCTTCAGCACAATAATATCCCATGACAAACATATATCACAATTTATTCAGCCATTTCCCCAAATGATGGACACTCTCTCATTTTCCAATTTTTTGCCACCACAAAGAGAGTGGCTAGAAATATTTTTGTACAGTCTTTGCCTTATTATCTCTGGGTACAAATGTGGCAGTCGTATGGTTGGATCAAAGGGCAGGCATTCATTTAAATCCCTTTTTGCATATCTCCAAATTACATTCCAGAATGGTTGGATCAATTCACAATTCCACTAGCAATGTGTTAGTGTCTCTCAATTTTGCCACATCCCCTCCAACATTTATCATTTTCCTTTGCTGTCACATTGGCCAATCTGCTAGGTAAGAGGCGGTACCTCAGAGTTGTTTTAATTTGCAATTGTCTAATCAGGAGGAATTTAGAACATTTTTTCATGTGCTTCTTGAAAATTTTGATTTCATCTTGTGAAAACTGCCTATTTATGTCCCTTGATATTTTATCTATTAGAGAATGGCTTGATTTTTTGTATTTTTTACTTAGTCCCCTATATATTTGGGAAATTATACCTTTGTCAGAGGTTTTGGTTATAAAAACGTTCTGCGTTTGTTGCTTTCCTTCTTATTTTGGTTGCATTGGTTTGGTTTGTACAAAACAATTTTAATTTGATATAATCAAAGTCATTCATTTTACATTTTGCAATGAGCTCTTTCTCTTGCTTGGTCTTAAATTCCTTCATTTCCCACAGATCTGACTTTACTAATCTATGTCAATCTATTTTATTTATCATTTCACTCTTTATATTTAAGCCATTTAGTCTAATGAATTTAACTTGGCATAGGGTATAAGATGTTGATTTAAACCTAATTTTCCTTGTCCTGTTTTCCAATTTTTCCAGCAACTTTTGTCAATTAGTGACTTCTTGTCCCAAAAGATGGGGTCATTGGGTTTATCTAACACTAGCATACTGAGGTCATTGACCCCTATTCTATTCCATTGATCCACCCTCTGTCTCTTAGCCAGCATCAGATTGTTTTGCTGACCACTGCTTTATAGTACAATTTAAGATCTGGTACTGCTAGGTCCCCATCCTTCACATTTTTTTTTTCATTATTTCCCTTGATATTCTTGACCTTTTCTTCTTCCAGATGAACTTTGTTATAATTTTTCTAATTCTATTAAAAAAAAGATTTTTGGTAGTTTAATAAGTATGGCACTGAATAAGTAGATTAATTTGGGTAGGAATATCATTTTTATTATATTAGCTCATCCTACCCTGGAGCAGTTAATGTTTTTTGATTGTTTAGATCTATTTTTAATTATGTGACAAGTATTTTTTTAGTTGTGTTCATATAATTCCTGTGTTTTTTGGCAGATAGATTCCTAAATATTTTATATTGTCTAGAGCAATTTTAAATGGAATTTCTCTTTCTAACTTACTGCTGATTTTTGTTATAAATATATAGAAATGTTGATGATTTGTGTGGGTATATTTTGCATCCTACAACTTTCCTAAAGTTCTTAATTTTATTTCAACTAGATTTTTGGATGACTTTCAAGGATTCTCAAAGTATATCATCATATCATCTGCAAAGAGTGACAGTTTAGTTTCCTCAATGCCTAATTTACTCCCTTCAATTTCTTTTTTTTCTCTAGTTGCTACCACTAGTGTTTCTACTACAATATTCAATAAAAGAGGTGATAATGGGCATCCTTGCTTCACTCCTGATCTTATTGGGAAAGCTTCTAACTTGTCCCCATTGAATATGATACTTATGGTTTTAAACATATACTATTTATCATTTTAAGGAATGACCCTTCTCTTTCTATACTTTCTAGTGTTTTCAATAGGAATAGGTATTGTATTTTGTCAAAGGTTTTTTCTGCTTCTATTGAGAAAATCAGGTGACTTCTGCTATTTTTATTATTGATATGGTCAATTTTGTGGATAGGTTTCCTAATATTAAACCATTTACATTCCTGGTATAAGTCCTACCTGATCATAGTGAATAACCTTTATGATCACTTGCTGGAGTCTTACTGCTAGCATTCTATGTCATATTTTTGCATATATATATATATATATATATATATATATAATTAAGAAGACTGGTCTGTAGATTTCTTTCTCAGTTTTTGGTCTGCCTGGCTTAGGAACCAGTACCATATTTGTGTCATAGAAGGAATTTGGTAAAATTCTGTCTTTGCTTATTTTGTCAAATAATTTGTATATTATTAGGATTAGCTGCTCTTTTAATGTTTGACAAATTTCATTTGTAAATCCATATGAAGTGTGGATTTTTTCTTAGGAATTTCCGTTATTGCTGGGAGCCATCAGGCCATGACACCTTGACAGCGTCACGTGTGTTAGCTAAGGAGACCACATAGTGGCCCTTGGCAAGATGTGATTGCCCACTCAGTCCCCTTTGCATAACCTCTCTCATCAATATCCCTTACCTAAGGAATTGACATGATTATTATTCTCCCTAGTCTTAGAAGGAATAATGTAAGAGCAAAATACCTGTAGCCTAATTCTCTAAAATATTACCAAAAGATCAATCCTTAAATCCATTACCAAATGACTATCATGGGTTAACTTTTACTTAGACACATAAGCCCCAGTAAAACTGTAGCTACAAGCCAAGCTCAGAACTTTCCCACTTACAGAAACTTATTCTCATGAAGCCAGTATATAAATCAATAATAAAAATCCATACAAAACGTACAGGTACACTAAACTTCAACATGCCTCAGTGACTTGACTTCACAAACCAGTAACTCACCATTGTTGTAGTGAAAATAAAATCTTTTAAGATGGTTATAATATTGAACAATGGCCGCTAAGGAATTTACTTATGAAATTCCTAAAATGAAACACTCAAGTCAGAATGGAGTTTATGGAGCTTTAATCACAATGGGAGTAGGGAAAAGGAGAGGGAGAGAAGGAGAGAGGAGAAAAGGGAAAGGGGTTACTCAACCTCTGACCAAGGCAGAGGGAGTTTAGGCCCAAAGGGCCAAGGTGGAAGGAATCAGTCCTTGACTCACATAACCGATCTGAAAGGAAGCTGTCTGCGGGCCTCCTCCCTGTCCAAGCTCTTCACATGAACTGTCTTCTAGCCCTGTCCCCAGGAAGTGAGTAAATTTCCTAGGCTGCTCTCTCTGTCACTTCCTGTGCCTCACAAGTGCCAATGGTGGCTCAAGCTTGGCTTAGGACAGCCCAGGTGGGCAGTTAGTTATTTCTGATTTGTCATTGACTAGCACATGCCCGTGTAGTGTGGGTGTGCACAATTTTTGGGTGCTAGACCAAGATGGAGATTTTAAAATTCACACCAGTGAGAAACTCCCTAGTAAACCCTGAAAAATGATCAGTCTAATATTAAATCTGAATTGTATTCCCAGTACCTCTCAACCTCAATGATATGATTGTTGAATTATCTTTTAAGAACTCTTTATTGATTATTTCTTTTCATTACAAGTAATAAGTAATTTTCCTTGATTGTTTGTAAGCTCAAAACTTCTCACAGAATAATGAGAAAATTAAGCCACCTATGATGAAATAATTTATCTTGTGTGAAACCTTTATTCTGTCAAGAATCTGTAATCACAATACAAGAATATAGAATGTTAATCAAATGATTTGTTAATAGTTAATGTATCACTTTTCCAATTATCTCTATTTAGACATGCATGTTAGATAATGTATCTGTGTGCTAAGAAAATGGGCATAAAAATAAACATCAATCCTGGGGATGGTGAAGCAGGTATCAGATGCAAAACATCCCCATAGCCATAAAGGATACAGCTATCTTCTGTTTGTTATTTTCTTAACTGATCGTTCACCACCTGTTGGGTACCCCTGGTGTGAGAGGTGAAGTTGGACCTTGTCCATGGCACATTGTGGCTAGTTCAATTTCTTTTTCTGAGATGGAATCGTTTAAGAATTCTATTTCCTCTTTTGTTAATATGGGTAATTTATATTTTTGTAAATATTGATCCATTTCACCTAGTTTGTCATATTTATTGTCATTTAATTGAGCAAAGTAGTTCTTAATAAGTGCTTTAATTGCCTCTTCATTAGAGGTGGGATTTCCCCTTTCATCTTTGATACTGTTTATTTGATTTTCTTCTTTATTATTTTATTATATTGATTAGTACATTATCTATTTTATTTGTTTTTTCAAAGTACCAGCCCCTAGTCTTATTTATAATTTCAATAGTTCTTTTACTTTCAATTTGATTAATTTCTTCTTTAATTTTTTAGGATTTACAATTCCTTTTTTATCTGAGGTTTTAAAATTTGTTCTTTTTTCTATTTTTTTTTCAGTTGTGAGCCCAATTCATTGATCTCTACTCTCTCAACTTTGTTGGCATAAGCACTCAGTGATATAAATTTTCCCCTGAGTACTTCTTTGGTTGTGTCCCATAGGTTTTGATATGATGCCTCCTCATTTTCATTCTATTTAGTGAAATATGTAATTTTTTCTATGATTTCTTTTTTCACACACCTGTCCTGAAGAATTCAATTATTCAATTTCCACTTAACTTTAAATTTTCCTTTCCATGGACCCTTCTTAATAATTTTTGTATTATGATATGAAAATATGGCATTTATTATGTCTGCTTTTCTGCATTTGTGTGCAATATTTCTATGCCCTAATACATGGTAAGTCTTTGTATATGTACTAGGTACTACTGAGAAGAACGTATATTCCTTTTTATTCCTGTTCCAGTTTTCTCCATATATCTATTAACTAATTTTTTCTAGTATTTCATTTACTTCCTCTACTTCTTTCTTATTTATTTTTTGGTTCAATTTATCTAATTCTCAGAGGGTAAGGTCAAGAAACTCACTAATAGAGTCTTATTATCTACTTCCTCCTTTAATTTCTCTTCCCTACTTTTCCTCTACCTCTCATAATTGATTTTTTATGTCATTTTTGAGCTCTTCCAGAATCGGTGTCCAAACCATATTTTTCTTTTCGACTTTGGGTGTGTTTACTTGGCTTTTACTATCCCCTTCTGTGTCTGCACCTTATTCTTTGTCTCCATAAAAAGTCTTTAGAGTTACATGCTTTTTTTTGATTTTTTACTCATTTTTTCTAACTAATTATAGGCAGTCTCTATGGGGATTTGGGATACCCTCTGAAGCTTCAGTACTTCCTTGATGTTATTTTTTGCTTAGTTTCTGTGTTGTTGCTAGTTAACCAGATGGTCTGAAGTCTGAGAGTTCTGAGAGTCCTCTCTCCCTGCTGATTCAATTGACCCTTGAGATGCTAATACCATAAAGACTTTCCTCCAGCTTACCTATAAGCTTTTGATCTCAGTCTGAACTTTATCAAGTCAGTTGCTAATCAGATTCTAGAGTCAGGCTTGTGCTTAATTTTTTCAATGGGATTCTTGATTCAATCAGGCACACCTTTGATTGTCTTGTCTTGGAGCTCCACCCTTAATTTTTGGCAAAAAGATTACCGGGAGGCTTCCCCTGAGAACTGTGTCCTAAAGCCAAAACTGTATATTAAGTCCTCAACCCAAACCCAGACTGGGATTTCTGACTTTGCTCTGGGTCCACACAGATTGGCCTCCTTCAGCCTAGATTTCCTTGCATTGGGATTTCAGACTTCTACACAGGTTTGCAATTTCAAGGGGTGTTAGTTGGCTTGGACCACTAATTGTCCAGCAGGATCTCAGGGTCTGACTTAGCTTGGGATTAAGTTCAGAACCTGTGAGTGCAAATGTGTGGGTCACTGGGTGTGTGTGTGTGTGTGTGTGTGTGTGTGTGTGTGTGTGTGAGTGTGTGTGTGTGTGTGTGTGTGTGTGTGTGTGATTTTATCTTAACTTGCTCTTCACTAGATGCTATGCCTCCTCCTGGTTCTACTCCCCTCTCACCTCAGTTCTGCACATGAGCTCTGCCTTACATTTTTGGGGTTTTCTTGTTTTGAAGGTTGTTTTCCTCTGTCTCTTTTGGTTTTTTCACTCCTAGATTAGTTTTTTGGTGATATTTTACTCTTGATCTGATAGGATTTTTGTGGTCAAACTGTGAACTGCTTCCATAGTTACTCGCCCACCTTGGCTCCACCTCTGGAAACTAACTTATATGTTCTAAAATATTTATAGCAATTCTTTATAAAGTGACATAGAACTGAAAACTGAAGGGAAGTCAATAAATTAGAGAATGGCTGAAGTTGTGGATTGTAATGGATTGTTGATGGATTGTAATGGAATAATATTGTTCCATAAGAGATGACAAACAAGATTTTCACGAAATATCTGGAAAGACTTATTTGATATGATGCAAAGTAAAGGAAGCAGACCCAGGAGGTAAACAATAATAGCAATAATATATGATGAACAACTATGAATTACTTTACAATTATCTACAAGCTAAGGTTTCAAGACAACTCATGATGCAAAAGGATATCCACTGCCTTAAAAAGAACAGATGAAGTCCAAGTGCAGACTGAAACATTCGCTTCTTTACTTTATTTCCTTCATGAAAGTTTCTTTAGTTTAAACAATATATGCCTTGTTTTAAAACATGATGAACAGGGAAATACATATTACATAATAATACATGTATGACCTATATCTATCGTATTACCTGCCTTCTTGGGAAGTAAAGAGTAGTGGGAAGAGGGAAGAAAAAAATGAAACATACATTTTTGTATAGAACTAGTGTCAGAACTTGGATAAACATATTTATTATAATTCATTACATATTTACAATAAATCATGTGTCATATTATTATTGTATTATATGTTATGTTTTATATACATGATTACATATGTGTGTGTGTATATATATATGTGTGTGTGTGTGTGTGTGTGTGTGTGTATGTAAAAAAATCTACTTCTTTCCAGAAATACTTTTGGAGGGAGAATTAATGGATTAAAACCTAAACAGAAAATGAAAAAATATAAGAAAGCTTCTGACAATTTAAAAAAGGGGATGGAAAAGATGGAACTAAACATGTGTTGATTGTAATATAATAATTTTAATGTAGGAAATACACAGACGTATTTATTAAAAGCAAAAGGTGATGCTTTCTTTTAAATGACTTTCAGTATCACATTATATGCAATTCTAAACACTATAATCAACCTCAGTATCCCTTAGCAAGGGAATTATCAAATTAACTATGGTATATTACTGCAATAGAATACTATTGTAATGAAGGCCTGAAAGCCCATTTAAGTAAGACTGTCCTCATCAGAGATATTGATTTTTATTGTCTCGTGACTACATGAGGGACAGAGTTGGTTAGAGCTCCAGAGAGAAGAGTTCTTTCATTTACTCGTTTCCAAACTGAAAAGAAAATAAAGGATGTTTCAGATTCTCTCCAAATAATTAAAGACTCTGGGAAGGTGAACTTTAGAGGAGCTGACAACTATATTATATCTTTAGCTCCAACTTATAAAATTAGAGACTTTGGAAATTTTCCCCCTTGCATGAGTTCCAGGACTTCTTCTTTGAGCTGAGGCATATCTTTCCCAGGGGGAGAGTTTATTCACTCTGTGAATTGTCTGTATATTCTCATTCATATAATTTCTTTCAATTATGTTTTCTATAGTCTTGGATAAGAAAGTTTATTTATAATTCACTTAAGAGAAGAGGAATCTATCCATGTCTCCCTATGAAGCATATCTAGATAGTCCCATTTAGACATACAAAAATCTACAAAGCCAATGCACATACACACATAAACACACATACATGTATTGGGGAAAAAAGATTAGCTGGAGTCACATTGTGAAGAATACTAAATACCAAACAGCAGTTTGTTTTTATTTTACAATAGAAGCAAAGAGGAACAACTGGAGTTTATTAAGAAGAGAGTGGCAGAGTCAGATGTCCTGCTAAAGAAAATCACTTCAGGAGGTCAGGTGGGGGATGCAATGGAGTTGGGATAGATGTTATACAGGGGAGTCTAATTAGAATGCTAGTGCAGTAGCACAGAGAAAGGAAATTAGAGGCTGAAGAAAAGATAGTGGGTATTTGAGTACAGGGGAGTAGTAAGTTACCATACATTTTGTGGAGTCAAAAACAGCAATATTTGGCAACTGAATGTATAGGGAGCTGATGGAGAGCAAATTGTTGGCGTTAACATTAAAGTTAAAAAACTTAATAGAATGGAAAATTGGTGTTGCCCTTGACAAAAATGTGGAAGTTAGGAAAAGAATAATTAAAATGAATTCTGTACTCTGCATTAAGATATCTATGGCATATCCTTTTTGATATATTCAATAGAGTATAGGATTAAAGTGTGAGAGAGAGAGAGAGAGAGAGAGAGAGAGAGAGAGAGAGAGAGAGAGAGAGAGAGAGAGACTGAAACTTATGTGTAGATCTATGAATCATTTGTGTCAAATTGGAAACTGATTAGGCCACATTATAGAGATAAGAGGGCATAAGACAACACCTTGGTAAACCCAATGTTTACACTTCTCTAGTAAAATATTAGAAGGAAAAATAAAACAATGAATGAGGCATTTAACTTCTTGAAAAAGGAGGAGAAAGATCTGTGGACTAACAAACAACAGGAAGAATATGTTGTGTCAGAAACTAAAATGGTGGCTGTGAGTGGAAGAAAAGGGACAAACATGAGAGAGAAAAACAAGATTTGGTAACTCACTTTTTTTGGAGTGAGTGAATGTGTGGAAGCAAGGATAGTACTGGGGTTGCCATTCTGGGTAATTTGAATGGTGGAGACTATTTCCCCAATATACATGTACTTTAGTGGGCCTTGTCCCCAGAAGATCACTTACTACTTCTACTCTCAAACTTTTAGTAATTACCATGAGATTACCATGTTTCTAAGAGTGTTGCTTATGTACTTTCACTCTTGTGCATCTTTTTAGTCATCAGCTTGTTGCTGCAACTAGCTTTTAGCATTGGTATTTAATTAGATGGCATAATAAGAACAGATGGAATGAACTAACACTCCCTCCCTAAAAAGTGTGTGGGGCATAATTATCTCATAAAGGCACAGAGAATATAGAAGAAGAGTAGCCTAATTTTGGAATACAATGCTAGAGAGGGATTCATGTAGAAAAAAGTATGGTTTACAACTCTCCATTACTATAAATAATTTCTTGAGTACTTTGCTGGAATGCTTTCTATTCAAAAGTTCATTGACCTTGAATTTGCTTTTACCTGAGGTGTGTGTGTGTGTGTGTGTGTGTGAGAGAGAGAGAGAGAGAGAGAGAGAGAGAGAGAGAGAGAGAGAGAGAGAGAGAGAGAGAGAGAGAGAGAGCAGGTCTTCTTGGTTGAATGTGTTCTTTCACTTGTCCAATCTGTCTGATGACATGATCAATGGGAGGAAATTTTAATATATCTAGTAGGTTAGGTCTTCCTTCTCCTACTTCTTGTTGCAAACTGTTAAAATATATATGGGGGGTGTAAAAGGGAGGACTCTGAAGTGAGGGGTTTGAAGTTATCATTAGAGATAGTTAATGAACAAAACCCCTCCGGACTTCCCTCTCTAACTGGGCAGAGGGCTGGTCCTTTCTCTCTATCCCATATAGCCTCCCAATTGAGAGCAGAAATATTAAAAGGAATGGCAGGGGGGTTCCCTAGAAAATGTTATTTGGCCCTAGTACTGGTGGATTGACTAGTTGACTTGTAGGGAAACATCTTTCCTTCTGTTAAAGAGACAATGTCTGCCGTAACAGTGCCAAGTGTGATGACTATGAAATGGCAAGCAGGACTCTGGCCAAGTGGAGATACTGAAGGAAAATAGGAATTTACTTTTTGTCAGGACTTGGCTTATGCATGTCTGATATGGGGATATGGACCACACACCTAAATTCTTACACTAGATTCTTTTTCAATTGGTCAGTCTAGTCAGAATTTTCATGACCCCATATTGGATTTTCTTGGCAAAGATACTGAAGTGGTTAGCCATTTTCTTCTCTAGTAGTTTATGGCAAACAATTTAAGTCACTTACCCAGGGTCACACAGTGTAATAGTGGGATTTGGTAGAGGAATGAACAAGAAGGAAAGATATAAAAATCAGGTTTTGGGGGGGAGATAGGGCAGAAGAAAAAGGGGTAAGCAGGATTATTACAATTAATCTTAAACCCTAATTTCTATAAACCTATCCTAACCTAACTTATCTAAGCTAAATAATGTTTTCCCAACAACAAATCTCACAAGTGGAGTCCAATCAAATGGGCCAGGATCTTCAGATGAAAAATTCCCAAATCAGGTCCATTGAAGAAGTAGGTCTTCAGTCCTCTGTTCTAGCTGCCAGCAACCAGTTCAAAAGATTCCTCTCTTCAGCTGGTATCACTTAAAAAAAAAAAACTGTTGTCAAACCTCCAAATCCAATGTCTTTCAGGAAAGAAGTGCCAAGACTGTTGGGACCTTAGAATCTTTACCCAGATCTTGACCCTTAGGCTCCTATGTGACTCTCTGTCACATGTTCCTGTCAATCACTCTAACGCTTGCATTACACAGTTCTTTTGCAAACATCTTCTTCTGATTGAGACACGTTAACAAAAAGCCAAATAGGGGGAAGTCCCCTTTAGCATAAGAGTTTACATTCAGAATAAGTATGTTTAGTCCCCTTAAATTCAGTTCACTAATCCCAAAGTTCATTCTGGATCTTTTGATGCAATGTGTAGCTTCTTCAGACATTTTTACAGCACCTTCTCCAAAAGGATCCACTTTCTTGATTTTGGGGTGTTGGCACGTTTCTTTTCCTGAAATTTCTCCAAAAAAATTAAAATCTTGGATTTTTAGGATAACACCACAATCCCCTGAGGAGGATATTGACAAACACCAGAATTACACTGGGATACATGACTGAGAAATGAGGTATATGAAACAATTGTCAAAAGAAAAACAAATGAAAAACAAAGACAAACCACCCTAAAAAAATCCTCAAAATAAAAGAGTAAAAATTATATTCTGTATAAAAATAAGAAGCACAAAAATGATAAAAAATAAAATAAAAATCTTTCAGGTATGAAAATCCTGAGTAAAAACTAAACCTGTAACAGGTTCTTGAATCACAGCAAGGATCAATTAAAGTGACTTATATATACATATAATACATGCATACAATATATACATGTATGCTATACATATGCACATATATACACTTATGTACACTTCATATTTATACACATTTTACATATATACATACACTATAATACAATTAATTTACCATCCTATCATACATTCTATTTACATATATTTATAATTTTGTTTGATATGTGATGTCATATGTTGTTTGTGTTGTGTAATGTATGATGTAGAACAAGTCAGTATCTAATTTTCTTATCTTATTTTCCTTAATCCTACCTAACCAATCCTTATCTTTAAAATTTTTCTAACTAGATGTCTATACTTTAACTAAATCTAAGTATCTAACTACATTTTGTTAATAAATAACTTATCTATAGCTAATTATAACACTGTTAGTACTATAACTATACATTTTTTCACTCATTTAAGTAGTGATTCAATGTAACCTAACCACATTTATGTTTTGTGTTTATGTTTTGTTATGTTGTTACTTTTGCTATGTCATGTTGTTTTGCTATTTTAATATCACTGTTACTGTTATGTAAGTTTTATGTTACAGTAGTATACGACATACTTAACCCTACCTTGGATCTTTCTTTTTCTTCTCTCCTCCTTCTTGAAGTATTCTTCTTCTGTAATTTCATAGTAGTAAATACATTTCTGTATGTGTATGTATGTGAATAAATGTTATTATTTTTTATTATAATACATTACCCCGAAAGTATCAATTCATTAGTTCATTTATCCTGTAATCTTCTACATTGTAAATTTCTCAGTCTTTAAATTTATAAATTTTCAGTCTTTTAATAATGTCCATTAATTCCTGAGTTTTCCTCTTCATCTGCACTGTCTTCTTCTATCCTCTTCTGCAGGAATGGACCTCTTCTTACTGATCTTTTTGACTATAGATTCAATTTGACTGATGATTCTAACTTTCTGCAATCTCTTCTTCATTTTCTTCTTCAATGATTATAACATTTTCATTATTAACACCATGTGCTAATTTTATATGTGAACAATTATACCATGAATCTCTACCTAAAACTTTTACTGAAGATGAAGAGACTAACAGAATAGTTTAAGGACCTAACCACCTTTCTTGTGTTGTTGATGTTTTAGCAAAATTTTTGACATATTCCATATCTCCTGGTTTGTAAATATGAAAAGAATAATCCAAAGGATCAGTTTGAATTAATACTCCCATATCATGTAATTATTTGTGTCTTTGTTGTAAAGCACTTAAGTAAGAAGCAAGTTGACAATCTCCTCCTAAGAGAGATGTATAGACTGTGTTACAAGTTTTTGCTCATAGCAGAGCATGTCCAAAGAGCATTTCATAGGATGATATAAGTAAATCTGCTCTTGATTTTGTACATGGGTTAAACAAAGCTATGAGAACAATCTCTGGCCATTTGAGAATAGTTTCAGCACAGATCTTCCCCACCATAGTCTTCAGTTCCTTATTTACATGCTTCACTTGCCCTAAACTTTGTGGATGTTAAGGAACAGGATATTTTAATGTTATCCCTAGACTTTCATAGACTCATCAGGATGTCATGAGTAAAATGAGATCCCTTAAGTGAATTTTAGATTTATTCCACCCTGCTTAGTCTAACAAAACAGTAATGTCTACACCCCTACTTAGGATTAAGTATTGAGAAGGATGGCCTATGACAGACATGTGCTAGCAAATGACAAATCAGAAACAACTGACAGACCCCTGGGCTGTCCTAAGCCAAGCTTAAGCTACCATTGGTACATGTGAGATTCAGGAAGTGATGTAAAAATGGTCTATATATTTCACATCACGTCCTCTCTTGGTCTATGTTCACGGAGGGGTGGTTCTGGTGGTAGTGTGCTGAGCATCTTGACATCTTGGCATGGCTGCATCAATTGTCTGGGTTTGGTGGTGAGCATCCTTGATACAATACTGGGAGAAGCTTAGCAGCCTAGATCAGGTGAGGCATCTTCACTGAGCTCTCTTGAAGTTTAGGCTGATTCATTTTTCCCTTTACCTTCCAAAACACTATCCTCTTAGGAAGCCTCTAATCTTCTGAGGACATCTCATGGTGGAGGTCTTTCAACTCCCCCTGTCATAGGATAGGCCAGAAAAATCCGGTACACTTTTCCTTCTCTCTTCTTCTTAATTCCTTACCTGTATATTGATTAAACCACCATCAAATTTCCAAATGACTTGAGTATTTTATTTGGGATTTTCCCTGGGGAATGGTTAAATTTATATTCAGTCACAACCCTAAATTTACCTTTACAGTCTGACTAATCCACAAAGGGTGTAATCAGGACGCTCAAATTTCTGTTAAATCTCTTTCCTTTCTTGCTTTATTGCTCAAATCAGTCAGTCTTTTAAAGAGCTAAGTTGGCTTCAAAACACACCTGCTAGAGCAGGTGATTATAAAACATCTTTTTTCTCTCTTTTCTCCTTAATTTGAATTGAAAACAGCCATGTTTTTTAAAACCATAAAAGCAGGAGGACTGGGGAAGCTGTTTACCTATGAATTCCATTTCCCTCAGGGAACAAACAACCAATTATCCCACCCTCACTGACAATACTGCCTAGATTACTCTTAACTAGCAGTGAGAGAAACCTGGAGGAAGTTTTGGCCTTGTCCTTCTCCCTATGTGTCTCTGGTTTTAAAATTAAGTGAGGAGTAAGAAAAAACAAAACAAAACAAAACAAGCAAACAAACAAACAAAACCTGTGAGGCCCAGTAAGAAAAGCAGAGGCTTTACTCAAAGAGAGAAACTGTTTTACCCTGAAGGTAAAGTAGAGGAGGCTTGTGACCACTTCCAAATCAAACAAAAACTCAGTCTTAGCCTCAGGCAAAAGGCTTTGTTTTCTGTCTCCTTTTGGCCTAGGGTTCTTGATTGGATTAAAAGGCTCTTTACTTTTGCACTACACTCAAATATTTTGTTTTCACTTGCTGAATTTTAAGCCCTAGCCAGTAGCAACATCTACTGAATAAAACCAAAATTTTAAATAATTATAAAATATATAAAAAAATGAATACTACATTCTATGACATTTGTATGGTGGTTGAAGAACCAGGGACATTAAAGATTCCAGAATACCTCCAATTTCTTATGTTATTAGGTAGTTTCATTTTTATATTCCTAAATACTATGATGAGGAATGCTAACTTGAAAAAAATTGAAGCTAAAATGCAGGAAAACATGCAAAACCAATTGGATAGCTTAAAGTGGTTCTTACAGGATCAATTGGCAAATACTGACCCCACCAAAAATATGTCTGATCCTGATAAACCTAGTTCTGAACCTCTAAATGTGGAAATTCCCTTCCCTGAAATGGAAATGAAAAACACCTCTCCTAAATCTCAGCTAACAGATTGGTTCTCTCCTGGTCTGCTAACCTTGGCTGAACTTAATTCCAAATACCCTTCTCCTGAAAACCAAACTTCTGAAATCCCAGTTTCACCTACCCAAAAACCAATTCCAGTACCAAGGAAATCTTGTCCTTCTAAAGAAACTCATTCTAGTCAAATTGACCCATAGGTACCCAATTTAATTACAGGCCATTTTCCTCTAAGAGAAGTACCTGAAACAGGACCCAACAGGGATGTGGTGACTCTAAGGCACAATATGCCTAGCAAGCTGCCAGCCAGAGTCACCTCTCCAGGGAAAAAGGAAAAGAGGAGAAGTGACATGCCTTATATAGATGGTTTTATGTAACTTTCCTGTCTCTCATTTGTACCAATGATAGCTTAGCTTGACTTAGGACAGCCCAGGGGTTTGTCTGCTTTTTCTGCACATGTCTGTTGAAGGCCATTTCCTCAAATAATTAAATCTTGAGTTTGGTGCAGATCCTTCTAATTTTGTTAAACTAAGGAGGGTGGAGAAATTCAGGGTTCCCAAGACCTGATTCTGTTAGTCCAAGTATCACTATTGTTATTGATTAGGAAATAGCTAAATCAGATCATCTAAAGTCCTGTCCCATTAGGGTGGTATAGTTTTAAATTACACAACTCTGAGGATTATTTACAACTATACTATTATAGGGAGTCCATCTTAATAGCCACAAGAGAGTGTTTAGACAGTACAGATAGGTGGACAGAACTTGAAGGAATCAAGCAAAATGAGGAAGAGACAGCCTTCAGATTCATGGACAGAATTACTGAGTTTGAGGGCTGATACCTGGATTTTGACCTTTCTAAAGAAAATTGCATGAGACAAATTAAAAGGCACTTTGTCAAAAACTCTTGCAAAGTGATTAGGGATTATTTTAGAAGACATTGCCCAAGATGGCCAGTGAGGAACCCTAAAGAATTACCGAAAACTTCTCTATATGTTTCAAAGGGAAAAAAGAAAAGGAGGAAGAGAATAATGATCTTATGGGAAAAATGAGAAACAATTGATATATTTAACAGATAGGATTGTTAAACTGGAAAAATGGCAAGATACTCAACCAATGGCACTTGCCCCTCTCCAGGAATCTAGTTATCGATCCATTACCTGCAAATTTTGTGAGAAGGACCACAGAATGATAGAGTGCAGAACTTTATTCAAGGCAATCAGAAAGAATATGCAATTTAATAACAACTATAGAAATGATAATTATAGAAATAACTATAATAATGATAATGGAAACCACAACTTTAGGAGTGATAACTATAGGAATAGATATTGGGGAAATGATAACTCAAACCAAATGACTCCACAAGAATATAACTTAAGTGGTGCTCATCCAAAAAATACTCAGGGTGCTAATGACCTTCAGGGGGGTACCCAGAGAACTTCCCAAATACCATGAAGGTGTCTGGCAGGGCCTGGGGCCCAGAAATCAGAGGATACAATCTTTGATTTTTTGGACCCTGATGTCCTACTATTCATTGTCCCTATCTACTGCCCCCTATGCTGAAAATCCCCATGTTACCTTAAAGGTCGGTAAAACGTATTATCATTGTCCTTCAGACACTGGAGCTTCCAGGTTTGTATTAAAGAATACACCTGATTTACATTGCTATTCCATTGGCTCAGAGAATGTAATGGGAGTGTCAGGGATACCCCAAGCAGCTTTCCCCTACAATGGTATCTGTAGGACCCCTAGAAGTAAAACATTCCTTCCTTTTGATGCCTGACTCCCCTTTAAATTTGCTGGGGAGGGACCTTCTATGCAGATGGTTTCTTATCATTGGAAGTTCCTGAGGAATCTTTAAAATTATTCCCTGTACATCTCTCAGAGAGTCAGGAAGGGAAAGAGCATCCCACCTTTGCAATACTTGTAGATATACTGGAGTCTTTTTGAGCCACATCTTCTTCCTATGTAGACTTACTTAAGTTGGCTGTGCCTGTGCAGATAAAAACTAAATCTAGCCCACCTCCTTCCATTCCTCAGTATCCCTTCTCAAAAGAGGCAATTGAGGGTATTATCCCAGTAATTTACTCATTAATTGACCATAGATTAATAACTAATAAAATCTGAAAAGAATTTGCCCATCCTGCCCATTAAAAAAAACAAAAATAGGGCCCAATAGCAAACATCTCTATAAATGCGTACAGGATTTGAGGGCTGTGAACAATCACATTATAAAGAGACACTCCATAGTTTCCAACATACATAGAATTATTTCTTCTATTCCTAGCATAACTAGATACTTTACAGTAGTGGACTTGTGCTCAGCTTTTTTTTTTCCTTACCCATACATGAGAACTCCAGGCATTTCTTTGTTTTCACTTGGAAGGGCTCTCAATTTATATATAGTCATCTGCCACAAGGGTTCAGTTTATTTGCACAAATTTTGAGCCAAGACACAGATAATATAACACTTAAAAGCACTAAGTTAATCAAATATGTAGATGATCTACTCTGGACTTCAACAGACTCAGAAGCATGCCAGGAAGATAGTAAACACCTTCTTTTGGAATTGCACAACAGAGGGCATAAGATCTCAAAGGATAAAGTTCAGTGTCCCCTTAAAGTGTCTCCCTAAAGTATAACATTTGGGGTTCATCCTGACTGTGACTGCCCACTCTATTTCTCCCAAATGAATTGAAAATATTCAAAATTTAAGTGCTCCAACCACTAAGAAACTGTTGATACCAATTTTAGGAGCAACAAGGTTTTGCAGGCAATGGATTCCTTGCTATGGAGAAATTACTAAACCCCTTATAACACTAACAAGGGACTCAGTCCCTGAACCATTTAAATTAGAGCCAGAATACCTTTCAGCACTATCAGATCTAAAACAGGCTATCCTGCCTTCCCCTTCTCTAGTCATCCCAGATTACAAGCCATTTACTTTGTATGCACATGAGCAAAGAAGGGTAACTTCAGGTGTTTTAATTCAGACTTTGGGACCTTCTCAGCACACAATTGCTTATTATTCTGCTCAGTTGGACCCAGTAGCATCAGGAACACCACTATGTCTTAGAGGAGTAGCTGCTACAGCCATACTAGTGACAAAAACTGTTGATCTAGTATTGGGATGCCCATTAACAATTATGTGCCCACATGAGGTAGAAGCATTGTTGCTAAGGCATAGAACACAGGCATTCTCGGATCAGAGAATGACAAGGTATGAAATGACATTGTTAAACAGTGAAAACATTACCTTGAAAGGCTGTACAACTCTTAAGCCTGCCACCTTGCTTCCAGATTTACCAACTTCAGGACAACCATTATATAGTTGTGAAACACTAGTGTCCATGGCAGAAAAGTCACGAGATAATCTCTTGTACACTCCCATAGACAATCCAGATTTGGTCTTATTTACTGATTGTTCCTCTTTTATTAGGGATAGCATATGCTACATTGGAGCTGCTGTAGTCACAGAATTTGCCACTGAGTGGTCAGCTTCACTACCCTTTAATATTAGCACTCAAGGTACAGAACTCATAGCTCTGAAACATGTCTGTATAATTGCCAAGGATAAAAAAGCAACAATTTATATGGATACTAGATATGTTTTTGGCATTTGTCACTCAGTTGGGATGCTATGGCTGCAGAGAGGATTTTTAAACTCAGCTGGAAAATCTATAGGTAAAGCAGAAATTATTAATGAAGTTCTTTCTGCTCTACAGCTGTCTGAAGCCCTAGCTGTAGTTCATTTCTCTTCACATACATGTGGCACTGACCTTGTCTCTAGGGGAAATAAGCAAATGCCTCTGCAAAGCTAGAAGCCATAGAAAGGCCTGAATTAATTTTAAAATTAACAAGCACTGCTGACTTAAATTCATCACTTTCCTATAATGGAAAGGAGTGAAAAAATGGAAGCAAAAATTCAAAGCAAAACAGATTAATGGAGTATTGGTGTCCTCTGAAGGAAAACCCCTGCTACATAGAAGTTTTTATCACCAAATTTGCCTCTGTATTCATAAAAATGGTCACTTTGGTACCCAGGACATCATGGACTCCATTAAGAGAGTATGGATAGCCCTTGGTATAACTACAATACCCTCTAAAGTGTGTACAGTCTGATCTACCTGCCAAGCTTATAAACAACATGCCTTTCATGGTAAAGCCTTTGGTGTGAGTCCTCTGGCTTACACACTTTTTGAGCACCTACAGATAGATTTCATAACAATGCCAAAGGCTGGACACTATAAATGTTATCTATTCATAGTAAATCAACTGACCATATGGAGGAAGCATTTCCTTTTGCCCAAGCCACAGTGGCTTTTGTTGCTAAGGTGCTTTTAAAAGAGATTATTCCTTACTTTGGAATGCCAGCATATATTGATTCAGATAGAGGAGGACATTTTACTGATTCTTTCCTAAATCAGATATATTCTTGCTTGGGGATAACTCCCAAATTTCTTATACCATATCATCCCCAGAGCTCAGGTCAAGTTAAAAGAATGAACAGAGAACTTAAAACTATGATTGACAAAGGATGCACTGAGACCTATTTAAAAATGGCCTGAAATTCTCTCTCTGGCCCTGTTTCATCTTAGAAGCAGGCCTAGAGGAGACCTACACATCTCATCATTTAAGATGCTTTCTGGACATTCATCTATACAGGCTAAGCCTTTCTCCCCTGCATATATATATATATATATATATATATATATATATATATATATATATCACTATTAGGGGGACATACTAGTATTGCTTCCTATATACAGGAATTATAGCACAAACTGCATGAACTCCATGAATCTGCAGCTGCAGTATAGGCCGGACCACTAGACTATTCACTTCATCACCTGAACCCAGGAGACAATGTGTATAGTAAGAATTTCCAGCATAATGGAGCAATTCAGCCTTCCTGGAAAGGACCATTTCAAATATTGTTAACTACCCCAACATCTATGAAGATTGATGAGAAGGACTCTTGAATTCATTGCTCACATGTACAGAGATCATCTTCTGTTGAGACTGATTGACTGTATCCTATCACATGCATTGGAGATAATAATCCATTGACAATTGGATGCTGTTTTTCGAGAACACATTGAATTCATGATTTTTTCTTTCCCCCTTATTTTTACTATTGCTTTTCTTTTCTTTTGATTAAAATATTTTATTTCCCCCCCTTTTTTCTCATTTCTTGTACTAAAGGTACAAACAATATTTTTCTGCAGTAATATAAGTTTAATATATATTAATTATCATAATAATTAATTATTATCATATATAATAAAATGTACATATAAACATATAAAATAAAAATAATAAATTATATATATATATATATATATATATGTACTTGATACAGAGCCCAAAAGCTTTAGACTGTGGGAACCTGCCAATAATTGATAAAATATTATGAGACTATGATTAATGTTTGTGTCTGATTCCAGTAAAAGGGATAAAAACAAGGAGTAAAGACTTAACCTGAATAGTGTCAAAAAGAGCACACAGGAAAAACTATTGTGAGACTTGAGGTTGCCATGCTTGAGATATGTTAAGTCATAGGACTTTCTTGTATCTACACTCTTTGTGAAATACTCACAGACAAGTACTGAAGTTTGGTTGTCATCCTGGCTCCCCATATCCCTGAAAATAACAAAAGTCAGACCAAGGAATGACACTTCCCTATCAAAATAAAATTCTAGTTCTTTTTGTTTCTTATAGTATGGCAACTTCCTGTCATCATGGCTGCAAATGGGTAAGTGAAATATTACTGCATTCTGTCCTATAGACTTGTGCGATAGAAATTATTTTAAATTGAACTCTAATACAAGGGCTTGTTAGAAATTTATTAAACCCTAATACACGGGCCTATTATTAATTTATTCTTGCTTACTCAAAATTTTATATACATAAATTTTGGAATTTTGATTCTAATTTTGAATTTTTTTCTTTCTTTCTCCCAAAAGTTTAAAGTTTAACTTCCTTCAATTTTTTCTTTATGTTTTTGTTTTTTTCCTCTTCTTTTGATGATTGACTCATACACCCACATAACTTAACTATGCATCCTGAGCCATCCAGAGTCTATTGTTAGTGGTACTCCAAATCGAGGTATAATTTCCTTAATCAACACTTTCACCACAAAGTTTAATATATTTGTATTTGATGGAAAAGCTTCAGTCCATTTGGTTAATCTATCAACAATTACCAAGCACAACTTGTATCTCCCAGCTTTTGGCATGCTGATGCAATCAATCTGCAGCCTCTCAAATGGACAATACACTAAAGATCTACCACCTAAACCTTTCTGTCTGAATGCCCCTTGATTGAATTTTTGGCAAACAGAACTGGAACAGATCTTATTTGCTACAGTACTTATTCCAGGAGCTACCCATTGTCTCTTTACAGTTTCAATTACAGCTTGAGAACCAAAATAACCTTTTGTGTGAATGGCCTGACATAAATATATATATAGGTCTTTTGGTAATAGCAGCTTTCCAGTATCTGCTAACCATATACCATGTTCTTTTCTTGCTCCAAACGTGTCCTTTAATTTTTGTATTTCTGAGTCTATGTAAGCTTTTTCTAGATCATCAGATTCAATAGTTGATATATTTACAACATACAATGGTTCATTTCTGGCTGCAAATTTCACAGTTATATCAGCTTTATGATTTCTTTTAGCAACTGAGTCTCTGTCTTAAGTATGACTTCTACAATGTATTATCACCAGCTGTTTTTGCTTCTGGATAGCATCCAACTACTCAGTTATTATTTCTGCAGGAGAAATTGATTTTTCCCATGTAGTAATAAAACCTTGTTATTTCCCGATTTTTCCTGTATCATGACACACTCAAAAAGCATAATGGGTGTCTGTGTATACATTTGCACTTTTACCATCAGCCAGAACACATACTTGCTTTAATGCAACTAACTATGCACATTGAGTACTAATGTTACTTGGAAATGATCTATACCATATGGTCTCAAATTCTGTGACAACTATAGCACCTGTACATCGAATTTTATTATACAAATATGAAGAACCATCTGTGAATAAAATCAAATCTCTATTTTCAATAGGAGTGTCTTTTAAATCCATCCTCACCATATCCACTAGATCTACTACTTCTACACATTCATGTAATGGTTCACCATTCTTTGGCAAATCAGAAGGAAGCATAGCCAGATTTAATACACTACATCGCTTCAACTTGATGTTTTCACTACCTAGAAATATAATCTCATACTTAGATATTTGTTGGTCTGAATATGCTTGAGTACAAAATTTCCTCATAAGAGCTTCTATTTGATATGAACAAAATAACGTCAATGGACACCCCAAAACTAAGTCTGATGACTTCTGAACTAACACAGCTACAGCAGCTACACCCCTTAAACAAGGAACTGTACTTGCAGCAATTGCATATAGCTGACAACTATAGTATCCAATTGGACAATAACTTTGTCCTAAAGTCTGTGTCAGTACATCAGATGCAGTTCCTTTCCTCTCATTCACAAATAATTGAAAAGGTTTGGTATAGTCTGGGGTTCCAATGTCTGATAAAATCTCTTCCTTAAGCTTACTTAAGGCTTGCAAATGTTCAGGTTTGAGTTTCAGAGGTTCTAGTTCTGTGTTCTTGGTTAGATCAGTTAAACATTTAGTAATTTCACTATACCCAGGTATCCATTGCCTATAGAAACCAGTTGTTCCAAGAACAGCTCTGTGTTGCTTCTTGATCTTAGGTGCACTCAGTTTCTGGATATCAGCTATTCTTTTCTAAGTGATACTTCTGGAACCCTCTGACAACACAAAAGCAAGATATTCAATAAGAGGCAATACCCATTGAAGTTTTGCCTTAGAGATTTTATGTCCACATTTATATAATTCAATCAAAAGAATCTTGCTATTTTCTTAAAAATATTTTGGCAGATGGAGATACTAAGAGGATATTGTAAACCTTAAAATTTATTAGACTTATAAATGTTGGAAATTTCACCATTGGGAAATTTCATACTTGAAAAATTTCCTATTGAGAGTGGGAACTCTATTGGAATGTGAACCCCATTGGCATCGGAGGTTCCTCCTCCCTTCTTAAGATTACTTTAGGACAGAAACCTTTTGCTGAACAATGGAAAGGGCTTTGACCTATGCTTAAGCATACAACAGGAATTTCTTTGAGTCATGATTGATTTTAGAATTGATACAATGGAGATACTTGGAATGACAGAACCAGATCTTGGAAATTGCAATCTCCACCCTACTCAGTCCTAACAGGATTTAGGAAGGGCTGCAGCATAGATCAAAATTTAATTATTCCAATCTCTACCCTACTCAGGGTAACAGGATTTAGGAAGGGCTGTAGAAAAAGATCAAGATTTAATTATTTGAGAATATGACCTTCAACAGACATGTGCAAAGCCACAGACCTTTGGGCGGTCCTGGGTTAAGCTAGAGCCACCATTGGCACAGGGAAAATGGTGGACAGTGATTGGTAGATGTGAGAACTGAGGGGAGGGAACTTGGATGGTTTCCTTAAAGAGAGAGGGGTCTGAGGACTGAGGGTGTGGTTGGAGAGTTTTGGCTCTGAGTGGTTGGAGAGGTGCTCTGAGAAGCTGGCTCTGAAGGAAGTATGGAGGTGGAGGCCCTTGAGGCTGTTTCTCCATTTTGGTCACGTGAGTAATAGGGACTGATCTCCTTTCTTTGCCCCAGCTATCTAAGGGCTTGGGCCTTTTGGCCCAGCCTAAACAGAAGGGGTATTTAAGCCCTATTCCCTTCTCTCCCCTTTCTCTCTCTCTCTCTCTCTCTCTCTCTCTCTCTCTCTCTCTCTCTCTCTCTCTCTCTCTCTCTCTCTCTCTCTCTCCTCTCTCTCTCTCTCTCACTCTCTCTCTCTCTCTCTCTCTCTCTCTCTCTCTCTCTTTCTCTCTCTCTCTCTCTCTCTATCTATCTCTAATTCCTTTCTTCCTCCTGTTTGTAATTAAACTCTATAAAAGGTTGATGGCTGACTTGAGTTTTCATTTAGGAATTACATAGCTGAATTCCTTGGTGACCTTAAATTAATATATATCAGTCTTTTAAAGTGATATCCTTGTTACAATATCATCTACAAAATGTACTATTTTACTCTCTTTGAATGTTCTTGTTTTAAGGACTCTGTTCAAAATTTGTGAGAATTGACTTGGAGAATGGCGGAAACCTTATGGAAGATGAGTCCAGGTCCACTGGGCTCCTCATGTGAAAGCAAAGATCTTTTGAGAATCCTTGTGAATTGGAATTGAGAAAAATGCTGTACATAAATCTACCACAGTGAAATATCTTTCTTGACCTGGGATGGAAAAACTCATAGCAGCTGGACTTGGTACTATAGGATGAGTTTATTACATGATGGTTTACAGCTCTCAAATCCTGAATGAATCTGTAGACAATTCTGCCACCTTGATCTAGCTATTGCTTTTTCATTGGAAGTATGGGCATATGGTATTCTAAGAAGCACACTATTATGATCCCTTATTGAATTAGGGACTCAATGATAGGTCTTAGCCCTTCTATAGCTTCTTTACTCAAAGGGTATTGAAGAACACAAGGAACTGGTCCTTCCTTGGTTCTCACTGTTATTGTAGTAGCTGATTTCAATAGGCCTACATCTGTGGAAGACTTTGACCACAACTCTTCTGGGATATCCTCAGGAACAGGATAGATGGAATCCAACTCATTCTCTGCACTGACTGAATCTAAGAATAGCAATGGAATAACTTTCAGAGATTCTTCTGGGAGCTGTAATGATTTATCCCCAAGGTCAATACAATGAATTATTGCTCGTAATTTACAAAGCAATTCCCTCCCAAGAAAGTTCATTGGACATTCTGGCATACAAAGGAATGCATGTTCCACAGATAAAGGACTTAAAGTTATCATTTTATGTTGTAATTTTGCTACTCTCTCAGCTTTTCCAGTAGCTCAAATTACTTCCATAGTACCAACAACTTTACAGTCTTTAGGAAGAATTTGCAAAACTGATTTACTGGCTCCAGTATCCACCAAAAGATCATATATGATGACCTAGAGTTACAGAAATATAGGGTTCAGTGCTATTTGGAGATTGGAAGGTTTCAAGAACTGGTGCAAGCTCAGTAACATCAGTACACAGCTTAGTCATTTCCTGTCCATCCAAGTCTACATCTGTTGAATTACATGACTTTCCCAGGATTTTGTATCATTAGCTTTTATATTACTCTCGTTGGTCCTTAAATTCTTCATCTTAGTATCATTGTTCCCATTTACAATTTCATTATTGTTATTATTTAGTTCATATTCTTCATTAATTTCACTTATTCTACATTAGGATTTTCTATGTTCTTTCTCTGTACAATTATTTACACTAATTATATCCTCCTTTGATACAATTCATTTGTATCTCCATCTATTGTATTTTCATTACTCTCAATTTCATTTATTCTCAACTCATTTTCATTTATACCACACTCATTTCTTTATTCATTTTCATATGTCCCTAGGGGAAACCTTCATAAGGCACTTGTACCCTTGTTCTGATCACCTTTTACTACCTGGCTGCACTTTGGCCTAATTCCAGAATTTACCCATAATTGCATAGTATCTAGATTTGGAGCTTGTTGGCCCTGGCAACATGCATTTTGACATTGATTAACATCTATTTTGATTGTTATTATTATTTTTATTCCATCTGTTGTTATTATAATAATTATTATTCCAATTATTGTATTGTCTATTAAAACCATTATTCCTATTTATTTGCCTTCTGACTTGATTTCTGAACCTGCAGTCTCAGGACAGATGATCGACCCAATCACAAAGGAAACAGTGCCTAAGATCTGATCTCCTCTCACTAGTCCTTTAGTTATTATTATACCGTGGCTGAACAGATCTCAAAGCATCCACAGCCTTTACTTCCTTAATTTCACTTTTTTTTTAGCTTTCAATTCAGCTTCCCTCAATTTTCTTTTCAAATCTTCAACAATGGAATCCCTATCCTCAGCTTTTTCTCCTGGATCATTTGTTAAATAAGTAGCCTTTCTCCTCAATTCCTCCAAATCAAGCTCTTCCCAATCTGGGTAATTTTACTTAAAGAATTGTCTCACTCTTGGAAGTACATTCTTCACAATGATACGTTTGGTGTGGCCAATGGTGCCTTCTTAAAGTGCATCCATCCCCAATAGAGTTTCAGCTGCTTTTGTTATCCTTTCTAGGAAAACCTCAAGTGCTTCAAATACTTTATGCTTTATGGCCTCAAACTTTGACCTAGCATTGGGTCTCTTTGTAAAACTCCCCATGACATCCAGGATTGCATCTCTCGCTTCAATTAGCATATCATATACCCCATCATCTGCAGTATCCAGCTTCAAATTTTCTGGCCATGATTGTAACAGAAGGTCTGATCTCATTTTCTCTATAAAGTTATTTCTTTCTCTCTTTGTTAGGACCTCTTTCATTAGGAGAGGAAAATCATTAAAATCAGGGTCATATAATTCAATTGCCCTAACCATCTCTTTAATCACTTTATTTGGCTTGTCACTAAAATTTTGGGGCTCTCCTTTTAATGATTGAAGGTCCTCTGGGGAAAATCTTTTGTGAGTTCTTACAAATCTCTTAGGGGACTTAGATTCACTATTCCTGCTGCATCTTCCTGCTCCAACCTATTTAAACTTTTTCCCTTATTGCTTATATTGCTGTTATCATTTCCACATCTCAGGTTCTTAGTAACATTATTCATAGTGTTCCACTGTATCCATTTGTTGTTTCATGTGCATGACCATAATTTTAAACTCAGAATCCCTTTTAAACCGAGCAACTAGATCTTTTAGTTGATTTCCACAAATACACAAAGAGGCATAAGACTTGTACAGGACACATCCACAGATAACAATAAGGGGAACATAGGCCATTATATCACATAAATTAATGTCCTTTACAGGTTTCATAGAGTTCATTTGAAATATAGCATGCCAATAATTTGGGAAAATTACAAATATAAGATAAAAAATACACACTACATATTCACAGAGCAAAATTAACATAGTACTTAACATGCTTGATGACATGTTAGCATCCATAGATAAAATAGAATTTAAAACAATATTGTTACAATGATCTTTATACATAAAACAATAAGATGTTATAATTTTTCAAATTAAAAAAAACAGTTTTTCTAAGATGGCCACTCCAAGATGGCTGCTGGGAGACTGTGATGCAGTCAAAATAACTCACTTGGGCAAGCCAAGCCCTCAGAATTCTATTTGGCTTTCCCTCTGAACTCCTAGAAGCTCAGAGAGGTTTTAGAATATTGACTGAAACTGAACTTCCTATGGCTACTTCATTATTCTTAAAAAAAAAAAAACTATAAACATACAATGAACATTCAATAAACCTAGATGGTTCTGCCAAGTCACTTACCCAGGGTCACACAGATAGTGAGACTCTGAGGGCAGATTTGAACTCATGCTTTCTAATTCCAGGCAGAGCACTTCATCCATTGAGTCTATGATTGGATATATAGACCAAAAAATACTTCTGCAAAGGTTAAAGTAGGGTTTTGTCTAAATAAGAGAGTTACAAATTCAATGTTGTGGTCACTGAATTAAAAATATTATCCTAAGCCAGAAAAAAAAAACACTGTTAGGAACTTTTATTTATAATGAGGAACAGAAAGAGTTGAAGTATGAAATGTAGGAGGGAAAGAAGTAAGGAGTTGCCTAGCTTACCCTAAGTGCTGATCCTATGAAATTTAGCTCACTCCCTGACAAAGTTCCAATCTCCATATGGAAGTCTGGGTCTCTCACCAGCAAGCCAATACAGCATCCAAGGAAAAGAGTCTCTTCACAAAACTCAGGCTGAAGGGAGTGTCCCACTGCAGTGCCAACAAGCAGAAAAGGTCTCCCCACGGAGCCACCAAGGCAGGAATTTCTCCAAGCTAGAAGTCTCGGTGGTACCCTCAATCAGGGTTCCACCAATACACCAATATGGCATCCTCCAAAGTCAAAGCAGGAATCACCACAACCAATCTCTCCAAATGCCAGGAAGGGAATGAATCTCCCAGACCCTCTTGGTCTTTTTTTTTAATACCCGTTTTTCTATGTCACTTCCTGTCACCCCTCCTTCACAGAAACCAATGGCAGTCTTTCAATTTGCCTAGCACTACCCAAAGAGGGAATGCAATGGCCTTTGGAGGTCTCACTTGTAAGTGACTTGTGAAATCCCATACTTAATGGTAAGCAGGGGTACAGATAAGTTCTTGATTTGATTACATAAAAATAGACAAGGGGAGGATTAATCCTATCTTCACACTTCTCATAATTACCTTCCTTTTCTGCAATGTGTTCCCTGCATCTATGATTGCCTAACTCCTTCTTGATGGTATTTTAGGGGAATGTTAGCTATAAACCACATTAGACTGACTGAAGTAAGTGCTTCAGAAATGTTTTCTGAAAGTTTGTATGCTACTTTTTTTTTAATTTTCATTTTCATTCTGCTACTCTTTTCTTATTAAAAGTCCTTTATTTCTGTCTCCCTTGACTATTTCTTAAGGCATTTTCTTTTCTCTTTGTTTCAATAATTATGTAAGCACTTCAAAATCTTACAGATGAGTATGGTTAGGAAATGTTGAGATGGTAAGTGGTATCTTAAAGTGCACCATTGTGCTGAATTACCTCTCTTGAGGCAAGTTCCCTATGTGATTTACTAGTCACCAATAAAAGCCCTGTTGGTCTCACTTAATAAGTTGTCATTTAGAGATAAATTTAAGCTATTTGCTCCTGTGAATATACAAAGAATGATAGAAAAGAAAGTACTACTGACCTTTTAAACTTCGAACAGAGATACCCTTTCTTTGTAAAGATAAAGGGAATAACTTTTTACTAGTCAGACTAAAAGCCTCTTTTCCCTTTGCTGAACAGCTAAATTTTTGTCTCTGACCAACGTAGTCTATACACTATAGAATTCAGCAATTGTCATTGAGCAAGTTAAAGTGATTCAGTGACACCTAAAGGGTTTCTGATGTCTGAATGAGAAAGAATGATTCCCTCTCCCTCTCTGTTAATCTAGCTCTTCATATACCACATGAAAAGCTTTAGGCTTAGTGCATCAATAATTTAACTGGAATATTCTATGAAAGAATGGAACCAATGTGAAAAGTAATATAGAATTCTGGGAAAATATCTTTTTATATTAATGCAATCTTTTTTTGCCCTGAAAAATACAATTATCTGAAAAAGTTGGATTTATTATTAACAAAGAGTAGCTCCCTTACTTCTCCCATAGCTTCAGGTCTTTAGCAAATAAAGCAATATTTAAGCATGCATTATATTCAAATATGACATAAAGACCATATTGTGTAGTAAATAATATCCAGGACTTATAATTCATGAAGATAGTGATTTCTACCCTACCTCTTACATTAAAGTGAAGAGGAAATCTACTCTCCCAAACAGTTTTTTTTCTTTCCTTTCTATACAACAGGAATAATAACACTTGTATCACCTATGTCACAAATTTATTGTCTTCTAATGGGCATGTATAGCTCCAACCCACCCTCCCCAACCAGTCCTTCACATTTTTGCCTGGTTTTATTTATTGAATGCATTTTTTGCTGTTCTTGAAATCCTTCAATGACTCCCCCAAACCTTCCAAGTAATGATCAAACTCTTTCCCCCCTCCAGTTATTCAGGGCTATATACCAAGTTTTGCCACTCTATATTTCAAGTTTTATCTCATGCTTCTTTCTTCTCCTTCAGCCAATCTGCTCTATTCAATTTTTCATATACATTTTGCTACCCATTTTCTGCCCTTACCTTTTTGTAAAATTTTCTTCTTATACTTGTTTGGATTTTTCTACAGGGTGCTCTTTCTAGTGAGATGCTTCACAACCCAATTCAAAAACTTACTTCATGTGAAGTTTTACCTGATCCCTCCTTCTGGTAATAGCCTTTCTTTCTTTGAACCTCAGAAATCACTTTGCTGGTTATTTTTCATTTATACTTACTTCTCTGTTGAAAATAAAGATATATGTATGTATGCATTATAGTTCTAACTAAAATGAGAGGTTTATAAAGGAACTGGCCCTCTAATATGTTCAAAGTTATACTCTCAAATTTCCCTTGCCACATAATGTACTTTATAGTTAGGAATTAATAGGCTTAAAATTAATTTGAATTGAAGAAATTATATAAAGAAATGAAGAACTAATCAAAATTGGGGAGTGCTGGGATATTTATCATATTTTTGTATTCTATATTTAAAAAGAAATAAGGTAAGATTTTATTTGCTTTTCTTAGTTCTATGATTCTGTTGATTCCTATTAAAATATGTCAAAAAAAACATTTATTAAGTGTTTTTACTGTTGAAGAGTTTATCTTGCATTTATTTAATTTAATTTCTTTTTATACCATTTAACATGAAAAGGAATTCATCTTACATAATTAAGTAGTATGTGAACCTAGAATGTTAGAAAAGCTAGTCTTATTTTATTTTATTTTTTACCAGTGATAGATAAGGAGAGAGTTATATTAAGAGCTCCTGTTATAAACCTTCTTATATTACTTGTACATCTTTACTATCTCATGATTTTGCATAAAGATCCCAAAAGCAATCATAGAATCAGTTGTAAAAAAGTAGGAATAATATCTGATTTTCTAGGAATTTATGTCAGTAATAGGGTGCTTAGGTTTTATGACTCAGAAATATGACTCTGTATACCTTTAAGAGTTATCATTTATGGTATTAGTCAAAAGATCAATACATTGTGCTTAGACATTGAACTAGAATTTATCAGCTATTAGCTAACATACTTTGAACATGTGGATTTTGTTAGCCAATAATTTTTATCAACTATCAAAAGCTCATAAAAAACTGTAAATATCCACATGATGTCTTTTATCATAGTCTAGGAGTGATGGGAATGCTGACTCTGTTTACCCATGAATAAAGTCAGTTTTAAACTCAGAATCATGGCTGGGAGATTTCTTTATTTCTGAAACTATGTGCTGTACATTTTGCTAAGCACTTGGAGTACAAATAAAAAGGAAAAAGAAAGACAGTACCTTCCCTGAAGGGACATATATTCTAATAGAGAAATGTAGCACACAAAAGGAGGTGGAAAAGCAAGAAGGAAGGGGAGGGGAAGGGCCATATTCAAATCTTTTCCATCAGGTGTAGTGGAGAAAATCCATGTACTCAGGGGAAGAGCCCTAGAAAGGAATGAAAGACTATTTATGACTGGCCAGTATACTTCCCTTGAATTGGGGATTCTGGAAGGAACCAACAAATCAGAAAAAGGTGCTATATGGGTGGTGAACTTCCAAAATAAGAAGGTAGTTCTGGCATGGTGGAGAAAGTTCCTAGCCTTAAAAAAGAAGGAATGAAAATAGATGAACATTTTTCTTAAAATGTTAACTTTGTATCTCAGAAAAACTCTCCTCTTTTTTAATAACTATTTTACTTATGCCTCATATTTTATGAGATGTCTTTATTGTATTTGGAAGCACAGGCCTGGGTTACAATTCAATCTGCCAAAATTTTGTGTTTACTTCAGCCCATGGATTTCCTATCCTTTTCTGGGTACAATTTTCAGGAGAAAAAATGTAGGAAAGGAGAGGCATTTTCAGAATTTTGGAAACATTTGATTAAGAAGAAGACAAGAAGCTAGTGAATGAAGTAAGGAAAGATAATTAAGAAAATAGAAAAATCAGAATGAGTGTCTCTAAAGGTAACAGAGAAATAAATAAATAAATTCAAACTAAATAGTTAGCTAAAGTTCCCAATGACTAGAAAATATTATTGCTCTCTTTCAACAATGCATTTAACTATGAAGTCATTGTCAAGAAATCCTGCTGCTTATATCAAATATAGTGGGACAGGTCTAACTCAGGACAGACAAATTATTAAATCTAAGAGTCATGGGTCATAAAATGAAATACACATTCTACTGATAATATTAATAAAAAGAATATGATTCCTGGTTAAATTCAAATGAGACAGTTTTCCTTTTCTGCTTCTGCATCTGCCACAGCAATCAGTAATGCTAGATGAGAAAATAATCCCTGAACGAAAATGGAAATTCCACTAAGACCTGTGATACTAAAATCCCAGACAAAGCCATCATTCATAAAATATGTGTCTCTCTTACTATATTAAAGGAAATTTCTATAAAGATTTGATTTTAAGTAATTCTTTTATTTGTATTAAGTGTTTTGTTAAAAAATCTTTTAAATATCTATAGCTGGAACAATAATTTATTTTTAATTTTTTCATTGCTGAGGTATAAATACTTTTCATAGTCATAATTTCCCCCTTTTTGGTCATTACTTTTGACACTATAACAGCAAAAGAGTGTCATACAAGACCAAGGGTTTTATATATATATTTCTTTTTTCTTGGGTTACCACTGACAATGCATCCATTATTACATTTCCAGCAGACTAGTGATAAGACTGCCCATATTAACTAGACTGGCTCCCTCAAACCAGCTAGTCTATTGCCAGAAGGGTTACTGGAGCAATATATAACATTAGCTCTGTTGACCCATATTAAGTCTACAGGCTATTAAAACCTTCATATTTATTACAGAAAAATAAAAACTTCTGTCCAATCTTTCTTCTCATATCTTGTAGTTGTGAAGTTGATTTATTAACACTTATGAAAGCTTTTAAACCATTCTTTTTTTAAGTTTAATTAATTTAGAATTTTAAACCATTCTGATTATTATCTGACAGAAAGCTATATTTTTCTATTATTTCATTGAATAAAGATATAGAGCATATGAATTAGAATATACAAGGAAATTCTAATCTCAGATATTTGGCTTCATGTTATAGCTGGTCAAAATCTTTTTTTTTCAATACTGACTTGCCAATCAATGTATGATATCCCTCATAGATTTGCCTTAATAATAAATTAAAGAAGCATTACATCTATGCCTTAAACTAAGTTTGTATAACTTAGGTTGTTACAGGGGTTACTCCATGAGAAAATTTATTCTAAATCCAAGCACTGATACTAAATCCATCAAATTATACTATTGTCTAAACGACCTGATTCTCTTTTCCTGAAAAATTCCATGAAACACTGTATAAAATGTCTTGCTTAAATCTATAAACAATAACCACAGCACTTCTAAAGATTTGTCATATTAATAACTGTCAAAAATGAATTAGGGTTAGTCTTGCATGTCTTGCTTTGGATAAAAAAATACTGACTCTGTTATCAGAGGTCTTTTTCCTTGATGTTCACTAATCATGATCTTAATTATGTATTCTAGAATTCTGTTAGAAATCAAAGTAAAACTCAGTGACTTATACTTACAGATGTCCTCATTTATTGCTTGGAAGAGAAGAGATATTTGTAATTTTTAGAAAATACCTAGGGCAAATCAATATATTTTTTCTTTCTTTGCATAAGAATTGCACACACACACACAAATTGAGTATGGAATTTAGCACTTCATGTATATCATAAACTCAACAGTGCTAAAAGAATGTCTTAAAATATGCTCCAAATTCTATTATTAGTTGTATCATTATAACCTTCAGTCATTGCCAATCATGAAACAACCTTCACCATTAAAATAAACCTAGAACTCTAAAAACTTTAATTAATATAGCAAAATGTCTACTATATATTTTCAGAATGACCTTTCTATGCTACAAACATGCTTGTAGAGAAGAGGAACCACATTCCATATCAACTCTATGAGAGATTACTGGAATTCTCAATTTAATTTTGAACAAGGTGGAAGCTATATTGTTAGTAATAAATAGTAAATTTTAAAGAGTCTGGAATAAAAAGGAGAAAAAAATTTTCAAGATAATTATAAAAGAATGAAATATGAAATTATCTCTGTTCTCTTCTCCCAAATCCACATGAAATAACATTGTCTCCATTCCTCTATAATCTCTCAAACTCTTGGTAACATAGGCTTGAATTTATGTAAAATCTTGCTTTATCAAATTCTCATTGGAGGTGATTAGGAAATGAATTATTTTTCATTATGATTTAGCATCCAAGTTATCAACCAATGATAATTTATAGTATAGAGTAGCACTTCAGAAATAATGTTTCAATAATTAATGCTGAATTGCACCAGACATATAAAGGTGCTTATGATGTGCATATTATGCCCAAAGACTCCAATATGATTACTATCATAAAGATAAAAACATGATTATTACATTATTATTTTTAAAGTATAAGCTAACAAAGTTTAATCACAAGTATATTGAAGGCTGCTGTTGGGAGTAATTTTATAAAAAATTATGCTCATTATCTTTCATCATATTAATAGTGATTTTACAATTCACCACAAATTGTGTTGTAAATTTCAAATTCTTAAACCATTGATAGAAAAATGTTTAATTTGATGAAATCTGGTGTCAACATGGAATGTAGAAACCCCAAACTTATAGCAGAGTAGGCAGCATATCAGTATCCTAAGCTGAAGGACCTAAATTAGATCTCTGAAAGGAGAAAGTGGTACAATGGGGAAACTTCTAAGGTAAAAAGAGTCACTTAGTTTATGCTTAGTCCCACCTAACTAGAATAGTTATTTACCTTGGGGTCGATTATTCAGTCTGAAACTGCTAACCTGAGATTCCCTTCAGGATGGATTCTCTTGGGAACAAGGAACAAGCACAAGCCTTGGAGTCTCCAACTTACAAGTTAGTCCTAAAACTTGGGGTTCATCAGATCTTGCTTGGCTACAAGTTTGGGCTATCTAGATTCCATGTTGACACTGGAAATTCAGATAAAAATCTTTGTAGACTGAAGGTCCTCATAGATTAAAGCAATATCACTGCTCTGTTTTATTAGAAAATAAAAAATTCAAAGACACACACAGAGAATAGGCCAGGAGCATTTCAATTGCTTTGAGTTTTTATACTGTTTTTATTTATAATCATGCAGTCATTTTATGTATCATTTATCTGGTTCTGCCTATATTGCTAAATATCAAATGAAACAATTCTCATGTTTGTCTGAATTACACAAACGTCTCATTACATATAGCATAAAGGTATTTTATTATGTTTGTAAGCCATTGATTGCTCAGTAATTCCCAAATAAATGTAAACCTATTTTTCCAGTTTTTTGATACCATAAAAATTGCTGCTGAAAATATTTTCATAAGTTAATAAGCATTTATTAAGTACTTTGATGTGCCAGCTACCATGCTAATCTCTGGGATACAAAGAAATGCAAAACAAACAAACAAACAAAAAACCTAATTCCTCTGCAGATAGTTTATATTCTGTTGAGGAGTGAATAATATGTAAAAAAATTAACACATAAAAGATAAATATAGCAATTAAGGTAGGTATCTTTAGTTAAAAAGACTGTGGCAGCTGAGAGGTCTGAGAAAGACTTCTTGCAGAAAGTGGCATTATGTCAGGGAAACCAAAGGGTGGAGGTGAGGAAAGAGAGTATTTCACACAGTGAATATAGGACCTTTCCTTCTGTATTTGGACTCCCTGGCCTATGTGACCAGTCCTTCACTAACATCTCAAAAACATAATGAAATGTAGTTAGAAATGGCATGCATGTGTTGCTTCAGGCAACAGGAGGATGCATCATTTTGGGTTACCAGGACAACTCTGAGTTTCCAATAGAGAATTCCCTTAAATTATTTCAGGGGAATTTATGGGTAGGGTTAATAGACTGTTTCTAGGGAGACTTGACAGTTATCAGGATGGCAGATTTTTGGATAGGGTTTACAGAAAGACAAGTTTCAAATAATCCATTCTTCCCCTTCATTGCCTTCTTTCCCTCAAACATGCATTTTGGATTAAGTAGCTGCTCTGCAGCCCACAGTCCTAACGATGTCTGCCTTGGGGAATGATTGTAGGTTAGAAGTATTGCTGTTATGAAACTTTTTCTTTTTTCCCTTTTTACTTTTCTCTTGATGTCCATCACAAACTGTTCATACTCCTTTCCCAATGGGCACTTAGTTATATTCTCACTATAAGTCAAGATTTTATGTCATAATAAATAAACCCCATACTGTGTACCTCCCCAGTCACTAATCAGGCAGTGAGGAAATAACTTTGAATGAACTCACTGAATCCAAGATATTGTGAAGCATTACTGAAGAAGAAGAAATTATATTATCAGTCTCCCTTGTGTTTATGTCCTTTGCTATTCAGAACAGTTCTGGGATCTGTTAAGTAAATTAAAGAAAGCAAACTAAAGGTAATACCTGAGAAACAAAATTTCATCTATGGGTTTACTGGAACTATATTTTATCTCAGGGGTTTCTGAGAGATTCTGCCTGGTCTCTTTTCTCTCCACCCCAACCCTAGTCAAAGTCTCCCATTAGGAAAATCAAAATTTGACACATGCCCAAGTCTCCACAACAAAAGATAAGGAGAGATAGCCTAAATCAAAGAAATACTTTTTCTTTTAAGATTTAATATTCCTTAAGAAAAATTAAATGATATGCTGCACATACAGTATATTTCAAAACAAAATATGATTAAAATTCTAGTTATTATTATTAAAACTATCATTATCACCATTATGATTTAATGAATGGTATTGAATTTATCATTTTAAAAATATTTTATTAAGATCCCACTATGAACAAGACTTAGACACACAAAGACAAAATTAAAAATATTTTCCTGCAAGGCAATTAATTATTTTCTGAAGGTTACATGTGCATAGAAAAAAAATAAAGAAAATTTTAGGAGGGGAAAAGCATTAATAGTTAGAATGATACTGAGAGTTTTTCAAAATAAGATATTACTTAAGCTAAAGCTATAAGGTAGCTAATATTCTTTAAGGAAGCAGTGAACAGGAAACACATTCTAGATCTAGAGGGATTATTTCTGGAAAGTCATGGAAGCAGGAGATAAATTGCTAAATCTAGAGAATAGAAAATAAGGCAATTTTGGCTAAGACATAGTGAATGAATGCCACGTATCTAGAAATGTAAGTTGGAACTAAATGGCTTTTTTTCCATTGAAAATTTTTATTTAATTAATTTAGAATATTTTGCCATGGTTACATGATTCATGTTCTTTCCCTTCACTCATTCACACCCCCCCCCCCCTTAACCAATGTGCAATTCCACTGGGTTCTGCATGTATCATTGATTAAGACTGATTTTCATAATATAGATAATAATTGCACTAGGGTGATCTTTTAGAGTCTGCAACCCCAATCATATCCCCACCAACCAATGTGATCAAGTAATTGTTTTTCTTCTGTTTTTCTATTCCCACAGTTCTTTCTCTGAAATGTGGACAGCGTTCTATCTTGTAAGTCCCTAAAATTGTCCTGGATGATTGCATTGCTGCTAGTAGAAAAGTCCATTACATTTGATTATACCACAGTGTTTCAGTCTCTGTGTACAACGTTCTCCTGGTTCTACTCCTTTCACTCTGCATCAATTCCTGGAAGTCATTCCAGTTCCTTATTCCTTTGAGCACAATAGTATTCCATCACCAACAGATACCAAAGTTTTTTAGCCATTACCCAATTGAAGGTCATCCCCTAATTTTCCAATTTTTTGCCACCATAAAGAGAGCAGCTATGAATATTCTTGTACAGGTCTTTTTCCTTATTATCTCTTTGTTATATAAATTCAGAAGTGCTATGACTGGATCAAAGGGCAGGCAGTCTCTTAGCTCCCTTTGGGTATAGTTCCAAATTGCCCTCCAGAATGGTTGGATCAATTCACAACTCCACCCGCAATGCATTAATGTCCCAACTTTGCCACATCCCCTCCACCATTCATTACTTCCCTTTGCTGTCATATTAGCCAATCTGATAGGTGTGAGGTGGTACCTCATAGTTGTTTTATTTGCATTTCTCTAATTATAAGGGATTTAGAACACTTTTTTATGTGCTTATTAATAGTTTTGATTTATTCATCTGAAAATTGCCTATTCATTTCCCTTGCCTATTTATCAATTGGAGAATGGCTTGATTTTTGTACAATTGATTTAACTCATTATAAATTTGAGCAATTAGACCTTTGTCAGAGATTTTTGTTATAAAAATTCTTTCCTAATTTGTTGCTTTCCTTCTAATTTTGGTTGCAATGAATATTGTTTGTGTAAAAACTTTTTTAATGTAATAAAACTATTTATTTTATACTTTGTAATTTTTTCTCTTTCTTGAGCTTAAAATCTTTCCTTTCCCAAAGATCTGACATGTATACTATTCTATGTTCACCTACTTTATAGTTACTTTCTTTATATTCAAGTCATTCAAGTCATCATATTCAAGTCTGAATTCAGCATCCTATAGTATGTGAGATGTTGACATAAACCCAATCTTTCCCATACTTTTTTTCCAATGTTCTCAGCAGTTTTTGTCAAATAGTGTGTGTCCCAAAAGGTGAGATCTTTGAGTTTATCATAGACTGTCTTGCTGAGGTCACTTATCCTAAGTCTATTAAGTATAATCACTGATCCTCCCTTCTGTCTCTTTGCCAGTACCATATTGTTTTGATGACCACTGCTTTAAGACCTGGTGCTGCTAGGTCACCTTCCCTTACATTTTTTTCATTATTTCCTTTGATATTCTTGATCTTCTGTTATTCCAACTGAACTTTGTTATAGTTTTTTCTAATTCAGTAAAAAGAAAAGCTTCTTCATAGTTTGATAGGTATGGCACTAAATAAGTAAATTAATTTGGGTAGGATTGTCATTTTCATCACATTAGCTTATCCTACCCATTAGCAACTAATGTTTTTCCAATTATTTAGATCTAGTTTTAATTGTGTGGATAGTGTTTTGTGGTTGTGTTCAAAGAGTTCCTGTGTTTGTCTTGGCAAATTGATTCCTAAGTATTTTATATTGTCTAGACTGATTTTAAATGGAATTACTCTTTCTAATTCTTGCTGCTGAGATGTGTGGGAAATACATAGAAATGCACATAATTTATATGAGTTTATTTTGCATCCTGCAACTTTGCTCAAGTTGTTGATTATTTCCACTAGTTTTTTTTTTTTAGTGGATTCTCTAGGATTCTTTAAGTAGACCAACATATCCTCTGCAAAGACTGATAACTATGTCTCCTCATTGCCTATTTTAATGACTTCAATTTATTTTTTTCTCTAATTAGTACTGCTAATATTTCTAGTACAATGTTAAATAATAGAGGTGGTAAAGGGTATCCTTGTTTCTCTCCTGATCTTATTGGAAATGCCTCTAATTTATCTCCATTGCAGATGATGCTTCCAGATGGTTTTAGATATATTCTGTTTACTACTTTTAGGAAAGGCCATTCTATTCCTATACTTTTTATTTTTTTTAATAGGAATAAGTGTTGTATTTTGTCAAAGGCTTTTTCTGCATCTATTGAGATTATCATGTGATTTTTGTAGGTTTGCTTATTGATATGGTCAATTATGTGAAAAGTTTTCCTAATTTTGAACCATCCTTGCATTCCTGGTATAAATCCCACCTGATCATAACAAATAACCCTCATAATCACTTGCTAGAATCTTTTCCCTAGTATTATTTTTAAGATTTTTGCATCTATGTTCATTAAGGAGCTTGGTCTGTAGTTTTCTTTCTCTGGTTTTGATCTACCTGGCTTTAAAATCAGTATAATATTTGTGTCATAAAAGGAAATAATAGAACTCCTTATTTGCTTATTTTGTCAAATAGTTTGCACAGTATTGGGATTAGTTGTTCTTTGAATGTTTGATAGAATTCACTTGTGAATCCGTCTGAACCTGGTGATTTTTCTAAAGCAGTTCTTTGTTGAATTATTCATTTTTTCTGATATGGGATTAATTAAGTATTCTTTTTCTTCTTCTATTAATCTAGGAAATTTATATTTTTGTAAATATTCATCAATATCACCTAGATTGCCATGTTTATTGCCATATAATTGGGCAAAGTAGTTTTAAATAATTGACTTAATTTTCCTTTTCATTAGAGGTGAGATCTCCCTTTTTATCTTTGATACTATTGATTTTTTTCTTCTTTCTTTTTTTAATAGATTAATCATTCTTTTATTTATTTTATTTTTTCAAAGGACCAGCTTCTAATCTTATTTATTAATTCAATAATTCTTTTACTTTCTATTTTATTAATTTCTCCTTTAATTTTGAGGATCTCTAATTTAGTTTTCATCTGGGGATTTTTAATTTGTTTGCTTTCCAGTTTTTTTTTTTTAATTTGCATGCCAAATTTATTGATGTTTGCCCTCCCTAATCTGGTAATATATGCACTCAAAGATATAAATTTTCCCCTGAGTACTGCTTTGGCTGCATCCCATAGATTTTGTTAGGATGTCTCATCATTGTCATTCTCTTCAATGAAATTATTAATTGTTTCTATGATTTGTTCTTTGACTGATATTGGTGTATCATAGTATTTAATTTCCAATTAATTTTTGTTTTGATGCTCCATGTACTCTTACTAATTTTTATTTTTTTTTTGCATTGTGATCTGAAAAATTGCATTTCTAATTTCTGCTCTTTTGTACTTGTTTGCCATGTGTCTATGCCCTAGTACATGGTCAGTCTTTGTGAATCTACCATATGCCACTGAAAAGAAGGTGTATTCCTTTTTGGCCTTATTTATTTTTCTCCACATATCTATTAACTCTAATTTGTATGAGATTTATTTACATCTCTTACATCTTTCTTATTTATTTTTTGGTTTTATTTATCTAGATCTGATAGAGGAAAATTCAGGTCTCCCAATAGTATAGTTTTACTATCTATTTCATCCTTGAGATCCACTAGTTTCTCCTTTAGAAATCTGGATGTTATACCATTTGGTGCATACATGTTGAGTACTAATATTTCCTCCTCCTTTAATCGGGATATAATTACCTTCCCTATCTCTTTAAATCAGATCTACTTTTACTTTCTTTTTGGCAAATATTATGATTGTGACATCTGCCTTCTTTTTCTCAGTTGAAGGCCAATGAATTTTGATCCATCCTTTTACCTTTACCCTGTATATGTCTACCTTCCTCATGTGTGTTTCTTATAGACAACATATGGTAGAACTTTGGTTTCTAATCCACTCTTCTATTTGCTTCCATTTTATGAGTAAGTTCATCCCATTCACTTTCAGAGTTATGATTACCACTTGTGTATTCCCCAACTCTTAACCCTGCCACCTTGCTTCCAGATTTACCTTCTTCAGGAGAACCATTACATAACTGTGAAACATTAGTGTCCATGGCAGAAAAGCCTCGAGATAATCTCTTGGACACTCCCTTAGACAATGCAGATCTGATTTTATTTACCGACGGTACCTTTTTTATGAGGGATGGCATACATTACACTGGAGCTGCCGTAGTCTCAGAATTTGCCACTGAATGGTCAGCTTCACTACCTTCTAACATTAGAGCTCAAGGAGCAGAACTCATAGCTCTAAAACAAGCTTGTATAATTGCCAAGGATAAAAAGGCAACAATTTATATGGATTCTAGATATGCTTTTGGCATTTGTCACTCAGTCGGGATACTATGGCTCCAGAGAGGATTTTTAACCTCAGCTGGAAAATCCATAGCTAATGCAGAAATTATTAATGAAGTTCTTTCTGCTCTCAAACTGCCTAAAGCCCTAGCTGTAGTTCATAGCTCTGCCCATACAGGTGGCTCTGACCCTGTCTCTAGAGGAAATGACTGAGCAGATGCCGCTGCAAAACTAGCAGCCATAGAAGGACCTGGATTAATTTTAACATTAACAACCACTGATAATTTAAATTTATCACTTTCCTATAATGAAAAGGAAGTGGAAAAATGGAAACAAAAATTTAAAGCAAAACAAATTAATGGAGTATGGGTGTCATCTGAAGGAAAACCCCTGCTCCCTAGAAGTTTCTGTAACCAAATTTGCCAATCTATTCATAAAAATGGTCATTTTGGCATCCAGGGCATCATGGACTCTGTCAAGAGAGTATGGATAGCCCCTGGTATAACTACTATAGCCTCTAAAGTATGTTCAGCCTGCCCTATCTGCCAGACATATAACCAGCATATCGTGGAAAAGCCTTTGGGGGACATCCTCTGGCTTACACACCTTTTGAACATCTACAGATAGATTTCATAACGATGCCAAAGGCTGGACGTTATAAATTTTGTCTAGTAATTGTAGATCAACTAACCAGATGGCCAGAAGCATTTCCTACAACCCGAGCCACAGCAGATTTTGTTGCAAAGATACTTTTAAAAGAAATTATTCCTCGTTTTGGCCTGCCAGCATGTATTGACTCCGATAGAGGGAGTCATTTTACAGATTCTGTCTTAAACCAATTATATTCTTGCTTGGGGATAACTCCAAAATTCCATGTTCCATATCACCCCCAGAGCTCAGGCCAAGTGGAGAGGATGAATAAAGAACTTAAGACTATGATTGGCAAATTATGCACTTTATTTAATTATGCATTATTTAATTAATGATTTCATTGAATATTTGCAAGTCACATTTATAAGGAAATAAATGAGAAATTTAAAACTAATTTTTGGAATATTTTTTCATTGAAGTCATCATTCTATTTAATTTTAACCAGTGTAAAAAGTATAGGAAAGTTGGTGATCTCCACCTCCAGACTGGTTGCTGATATAATATTTTGCTTATCATCATTGGCTTGATGGCTTCTTCATGACCTCCTCCAATTCTGAATTTATTTTAAAATGTAATGTCTCATGTTTATAGATATGATAATTTTTATTCTCTTCTCTTCTATTATTTTATATCATTTATTATATTATTTTAATATGATATATGACATTACATTATTATTATATTATTATGATTATGATATGTTGGATAGAATATTAGTCTTGTAACCAAAAAGGCCCAAGTTAAAATTTGACCTGATTGTGCAACTCTGGGTAAATCATTACCTCTAATATTTCAAGCAACTAAGACTATAAGTCACAATAAAATATGTCTTGTGTTGTTAGAGAAAGTTCCTCCTGGGAACTCTAAATACCAATGAAAATATAGGCATGTTCTTGATCAATGGGGATTTATTTATCTTTTTTTGAGATATGTATAGGTTAGGCTAGGACTTATCTAATATCATTTCTAATTTTGAAATTCTATAAGACTGTGAATGTCAAACATATTAAACATTGAAAGTTATTCTTTTAAATTAGCAGTAGAAGGCACACTAAATATATGGAGAAGATGGAGGGAGGCAAGCCTTAAAAATATGACTTGTTTCTTGCTTTACTTGTCATGTTTTTCCTTTGAAAACAGTACAATCACTCATAAGACTTTCATTTTCCACAATAGGTATGTAATCTACAGGTAAATCCTAAAGCACTTTGTAATTATAGTATAGGAAACACAGTTTGAAATGGATATTTTTGGCTCACCTTGTCTCAGTGGGGTTCCCTTCAGAAGGGATTTAGGCTATATCTCTTTTTACTTGACATTTATAGAAGTGGAAGATGGGGGTCAAAGAATACAGATGGTGCAGAAAAACCTTGCTCCAATCAAGTATACTTGGAAAGAGCGATAATGAATATTCTCTAATGTCTTTTATACACTGGCCTGCTATAGAGAAAGACCCTATTATTTATGTGATGCAAATGTGTGTCATTGAAAGGGCAAATGATACAGAAATTAACTGAGGAGAGAACAATACTGGGATAATGGATTAAGATGCTAAGGTGGGAAAAGAGAGGATAAAGGAAAGGGGTTAGATGATACAGAGAGATAATATGATGCTTAAAAAGGAAAAAGGACTAAAATTTATAAAAGATTATGCAAGTTAATTTATTTTTAAAACCTCAGGAGGATCTGCAAATGATCAGCTTAGTGGGTATCAAATTCATAAAAAAGGAACCTAATTTAGAGAACCCAGGAGAAGAAATTACTTTGTATACTATCCATAAATATTACAGTATCCACAGAATGTTGAACAATAATGTAATAGTAACAGCAACTTATGAAGAAAAAAATTTTGACCTAAACTTGAAAAGTGTATTCAAGACCTAGTTAGAAATAGTCTAACTGCCAGATGTAGTTTCCCTGGTAGCAAATCAGTTACCTATAAATTGCCAACTTGTGTATAGATATCAATGGGGTATTCTTCAATAATGTAATAAAGTGGGTGTTGAATTCTATGTGACTAGCAAAATAACATTCTGATCACTTAGTAAGATGAGAGTTTTTATTGAGCAATCAGTAACAGGCTTAAAACATTAAATTTCAGGACTAGGTGGATCAGTGGATAGTCAGGCCCAGAGACAGGAAGTTCTGGATTCCATTATGACCTCAGACATTTCCTAGTTGTGTGATCCTGGGCAAGTCACATAACCCCAATAGTCTAGCTTTTACTTCTCTTCCTTGTAGCTGATAATATCAACTCTAAGAGAGAAGGTAAGAGGTTTTTTGTTTGTTTGTTTGTTGTTAAGTAGTCATTGTCCAGGAAATTATCTTTTAGAGATAATTTTAGATAATTTTAGAGATCTCTCCTTAATTAAAATTCAGGAAATAGTGTTCTAAGTGGCAAAATTCATGGGATTATTAAATAGATCTACAGCAGAAATTTATATGGTTTTATTAATGTATTTTACACTTAATAAGACATAATACTATTATCCCCAAAGAACCATAGTAACTGTCCCTTTGATTTACAGATGAAACCATTGTTATTATATGTTATTTGCTCCTAAAAAAATGTGAGCTCACTGATAGCAGGAAATTTCTTACTTTAAAAATTTGTATCCCTGATCCTTAGCATAATGTTTTGCATATACTTAATGATTTTTTAAATCTAGTCATTTATTCATTCTTAAAGTGTACTTCACCTAACTCACTATCTTTCTCTCCCCTCTAACTCATACTAACTCACTTTCAAAGTCCTGAATCATCCAATACTTTAATCTTTTCAAATCTCAACACCAATTCCTAAACCCATCTTATCAATATATAATCGTGATCACTTTTTGGAATTTATCATTTTTTTACAAATGTTCCATTTCCATGAACAAAAATAAAATAAAATAACAAAACAAAGTAAAAAAAAGCACTCTGACATTCCTTTATTTGATCATCTTTTCCCAGGACTCATTCATTCTAAAAGCATTCTTTACATCCTTTATGACTTCTACTCTTTCAACTATTTAGGCCTTTTATATTTCTCTCAGCTTCCTTGCAAGATCTGGAAGCTGCCTTTCATTAGTTTGTTTAATTTATTTATACTCAATTCCCAATGCAGACATTGCCACCAGTGATTGCTAGGACCATAACTAAGACGTTGATGAAAATCCTCTAGCATTCTGAAGGTCTTCTTATGGTCAATAGGTAAAGAAAAGAGACTAAGGCTCTATTCTCACTTCTCAAATGATTCCCTGTCAGAGGCATTGCTGGAACAACTTTCACTATTAATTTGACAGATATTCAGACACTTACTTCTAAATCAGTTTGTTAGGGACTAGCTTGCCTATAGGATTTAGCTAAGTCTCCTCAACCAATCTAAAATGCTTCCTTTGTGACATTAATACATTTCATTAAGGACTTGCAAGATTTCCATACTGATCAAAGTTTTTATATACCTAGTCTAAAGTCATTTGATTGGTTGATTTAATAGTTGTATTCTCAACTGTTTAAGATATCAGGACATAGAATCTTGTTAGCTATTTTTGATAGGGTGAAATGATTAGATGTTAGTTTTAGGGTTTTCTAACTCAATTGTTCCTCACATTTGCCCTAGAGATGCTTTATATAATTAATTATAATTATAATAACTTCCCTTTCCTTCTCCTTTTTATTGATAGACTTTAGATACTACCTTACTTCCCTGGATTTCTTCAAGTTTCATCTGAAATTCTACCTCCAGAAGAGATCTTTCTTAATCCCTCTAATTGATACTGCTTTCTCCTCTGATAATAGTTTTCATTATATCTACTTTATATTTACCTATATAGTTTGTACAGTTGTGCCTCGCTATGTTGTGGTTTACTTACTGTGGCTTTGCAGAGTTTGCAGAGTTTTTCTTTTTTGTTTTTTAAATTTAATTCTGTAATGCTATCATGGGATTTTACAGATGAATATTGTACATAATGGAGATGCAGTACAGCACAATGCTTGCACAAGGTTGCCAACCTGAGATTGTACATAGCTGATTTCAAAGTGGGTGTTTCTGTATTGGCTAATGGAATAAAAGGCAAACAACTAGAGGTCTGTGTTCTGTATCCTGGGTGCTGATTGGCTCAGTGTTTATAAGAATATGGAAAAAGTAGAGTCTGGAAAATATTTATAGGAAATTGGGAAAGGTTTATAAAGCCTATATATATATGTACATATATGTATATATATATACATATATATATATATCTATATATATATACATATATATAGATATAGATATAGATATATATAATAAAAGAAATAAAATGCTGCTAGTTGGGGGATTTTTACCTGTCATGGAGGGTCTCTGAAACTTAACTCCCGTGATAGGTGAAGTAGCACTGTATTTACATTTTGTTCTTCCTCCAAAAGAGTGTGGGGGCAGTGTGGGGGCTGGTTTTTGCCTTTTTTTGAATCTCCAAAATTTATTAAGCTTCCTGGACTGCAGTAGATCTTAGTGAATATTTATCCACTTTACATAGTTTCAAGATGTATTGTAAGTATGTATTATTTCCTACAGGCAGTAGTGGGTTTTAAATAATCCAGATAATAAAAGTAGCTGTGAAAAACTGAGGTTGGGACCAGGGTCAAAACACAACCAAGTACTTGCTGGTGGAAGAATGGTGAAAATCATATCATATAAGTGGCCCTCAACATCACAATTAATCTTTAATATCAAATAATATAAGGGACACCAGAGGAAAAAATAATAAAAGTATGATCTTTGGCTGTAATCTCTTAAAATAAAGGCAAATGTCTTCATTTGGTATGGTATATATTTTAATATCATCAAAATCACACCTTTTAGTAATAATAGTTAAAATATTTACATGAATACCTTATTAGGTAATAGAATTTTCTCTTTGCCCCCTAATGGCTGTTTGGCCCAGACATTTCACTTATTCATCTATTTGATGAAAACTCAGGCCAAATAGACAAGCTGATAGAAACTGAGATGGAAGGTAAAATGTGAGGTTTTTTTTTTTTCATCTGAAAAGCAACTGATAAAATGTATGGCTATCTTTTGGAGTTAGAGGAGAAATGACTTGATGCTTTATTTCCCTGGGGGTCAGGATGTTATGTTCTATTTCTTTCCTTTGAGGAAAAATGACCTCTTCTTGAATTATCTTTCAAAATCCCAGCACATAGCCTCAGTATGTTAAAAAAAATTGAGGCAGTTCATTTACAAAAAGGTTATGAGAGCATCTCACAATGCCACTGGTCTATATTCTAGCCCTTTAAAATCTTCTCTAGTTGGATGAACATCACTCACCCAAGTAAAAACTTTCTCACATATGAATATAGCCGGGGATGAGCTTTTCCCTGGATATCATTTCCAATTCCCAGTTACATTTTCAGTAGTAGGTAAGAAAGGCAAGTGACATTTAATTGCAGGCCTTCCCTTGCCCTCTGGACAATACCATCTCTTCTCCCAATTCTACACAATTATCTAATTTTTTGCTTGTTTGTTTGATATCAGGTACCTGTGTTTGGGAGAAATGCCTGGGGTTGAAATAAGTGATTAGTTTCTATTATACCTGTCATTTAGACATAATAAGCATTTGGGGAAAATCTTATCAAATGTTTTTGTTGTTCATAAGAAATAAAAATTTCTAGGAAGAATCCCTCAAACTGTTCAAATTATAAGAGAAGTTGTATAAAAAAGATTAAGGAGAACCCCTCCTCCCAGGATCATAGAATTCCCAAAATACTGTTAATTAAATCTAAATATTGTCAAATTTTCTTGACAGGTTAACAGATGACCATGACAGCAAATAAAATTACATAGCAGAAAAAGCATTACTTTGCACATAGTAAATGCTTAAAAAAGATTTGTTTTATTTAAATGTATGAATCAGGAGCTACAACCTAGCTATAATATTTAATAGAATTTGGTCAAATCATGGGACAGTATACATGACCTGGACCTGCTGAGGTCTCAGGGGTCAGAACCAAGGAGAAAGGCAGATGGAACATGTTTGGATATTTTTGGAAGAGTAAGGGGTACAGGTAGTGGTATTTCTTATAAATGGAAATAGCTAAGTCAAGTCTTTTGACAAATTCAAAAGAGGAAAAAATAGAGGAAGAAAATATGGACAAGTTCCTACAGTCTGTTTGAGGCTCAAAACATAGAGACCAAAATGAGACCCATGTTGAAAACCTAATCAGAGCAGAAAAAGTATATATCTGATGTAGAATCTAAGCCTATTCTGTGCTCTAAAGAGAAATTTTGTTATCTTTTCAGCATGTGTACACATACCTACATTATTTTAAAAATATTAATACTCCACCCTCAAATTGCAAAAAAATCAGTAACTATATTTATGAATTTGATATATGTATATCTAATTCCTAAAATGGTTCTTTTAAAAGAGATATTTATTGATCACTTAGCATAATGCCTTAAACATTGTAGGCACTTAATAACTGCTTAGTTCTTTCTGCTCTTACTTCCCTTTCTAAAAACAATAATTCAATACACCCAGAACATGGAACTTAATTGGTATCAGAATGACATTCACCAACAGAGATATTTGCATCTTTATGAATGGATGTCTTTATATATATATATATATATATATATATATATATATATACATATACATATAAATATGTATGTGGACATATTAGGGAATTTCCTGAGAACTTGCCCACAGTCATAGAACTAGTTAGTGTCAGAGGCAACAATTTAAACCAAAGTCTTCCTGACCTTAAATCCAGCCTCTCTTCATGATGCCACTCTGTCAGAAATAAAAGAGTATTTATTTCAGCGTTCTATTTCTTAATCCCAAAATGATGGCTATGTCTACACAGTCAAGTAGAAATGAACTTTTTTACTTTTCTTTCCTTTTTTCCTTTTTTCCCTTTTTCTCTTTCTTTCTCCCTCTTTTTTTTTCTCTTAGAAGACCTCCATTTGAAACCTGGATAAGATACTTGATATCTTTGTGATCCTACCCACTTAATTTTGGACCTGTTTCCTCAACTACAGGACTGGGTTAGAGAAGATGATATCTAAGATTCTTTTTACTTCTAAATTCTTTAATTTCATTAAATGTTTATCTAAGGCCCTATATTATGGGGCAATTCCATTATGATATATTTTAACTTTGTCTCGTGCAGACAAAGTAAAAAAAAAAAAAAATAGACTGTTTTTCCCCCTCTGCACTATGGGATTAGTAGGAGTCATCAACCTATAATCTAAAAATTTTTAAATACTTTTCTAAATTCATAGGATGATTCTTTATCTGAAACACAGTTATTTCTCTCTTCCTAACAATGCTTGAAATAAATGTGGCCTTTGAAATGTTGAGGTCTTCTATTTAAATAAATTACTTTCTTTTGACCAATTGCTGAATAGACTTTGAGATCTGGGATCTTTGCTGTTTAACTACAATTTGTAGTATAGACTAACATTTGTTTTATTATTTTTTGTTATTTTTAAACCTTTAGTTTTTTTCTTAGAATCAATACAAACTATCAACTGCAAGACAGAAAAGTAGTAAGGGTTTGGCAATTGGGGTTATGTGACTTACTCAGAGTCACACAGCTAGAAGTGTCTGACATCAAATTTGAGCCTAGGATCTCCTGTGTTCAGGCCTGACTCTCTACTGAGCCAACTAGCTGCCCCCTAACATTTGTTTTTGATACTTATCCAGTATTTTTGTCTAGTACTGGATGTGAAGGAAGAAAAGTACAACATGTAAAAATGGATTGGAATCCAAGACTTCAGTCCCCACAAGCCTTTGCTCCATTTCCCCAGAATGCCTTGTAATCTCACCTGGGCCAAGATCGAGAAGGGATTTAACCTGATTGCAAAGGCTTTTGAGCTCTTTTGGACTTCTGTTTTGGGGCAGATGTGGCTCTTTCCATAATGTAGGTGAGGTCCTGTCTAGGCCTCCCTGGCCTAGGCACGTTTTCCTTATCCTGTATTTTCTTTAATCCTTAATCTACAATAAACCTCATAAAATATAATACTCCTTGCAGAGAGAAACTAATTTCTACCTGCCTCAGTCTCCCCTAAATTTTAACTGTTACAAACATCAACTTCTATTTGAACCTTATGGCATATTAATAGCATACAAGTTACTAGTGATACACTTATAAACCACATACTTTGTGTAGGATACTCAGAATTATATACACTATTTAGTCTGAAAGTCATTTTAGAGATGGTGAAACACAGATCTCTCCTTTCAATAAAGGATGTTAACTATGAGCATGCAACTTTGTGTACACTGCAAACTGCAATTATTGTATTAGTGTTTACCATTTTTTGCTTGTTCTACCCATCTCACCCTACCATTCATTTAGCTCCCTCCCCTTTCACAAGAGATTTTATTGGAGTATAAGTCCTGATTAGAAATAATGGTAAATAAAAATATTATTTAAAAGATCCCAGGAAACCTACTTCTACTTTCTTGCCACCCATATGACCCAATCTTAGCCTGTCTGATAAATGAAGCTGTAGGTATCACTTCAACCCAGGAAACCAAGTCTCTTTAAATAACAGAGAGAATCAAAATGAGCTAGGCTGGGTAGATCTCACAAAGACTACTTCTCAACTAGGCTAAGGGACCTGGGGAATCTTTGAAAAGTCCCAATCCAAGATCAGCTGATTTCAGATCTTTGACTATACCAATAATTGACTTGTCAGATCAGGGTAAACCCAGGATTTTGTTCCATTCCTTTGGTATCCGAGGAAGCACTATGACATAAATTCACCTGCATCTTTAAATTGTAAGAAGTTCCAAGGTTAGCATACTCAAATTCACTGTTAAAAAGGAACTCCCACAGAAGTATCAATTCTATGCCACAAACTGCTGTCTTGTGTACCCAGACCTCAAGTCAAATACACTTGACTAATTTCAGTAATTATGACTATTCTCATCCAAGTTTTCTGCCTTATATTTCTGGCTGCTCCTCCATCTCATTTGGAACTTGCCTGTAATGGCCAAATTTGGTCCCTCAACTTTGTAGCCTGGGTCTCTTTCCTTATTTTACTACTTCCCTTCTCAACTGAGTCAATTTTTGCTTTAGTTTCTTACAACTGAAAAATGGGATAATAACTGCACCTATCTTTCATGTTCATCTATTTGATGAAATGAGAATATTTGTAAAGCTCTTAGCACAGTGTCTGCCACATAAAATGTACCTTATAAATGTTATTTCTTTCCTTTCTCTTCTCCCCTGTCCTCTACCCACACAGTTCAGGTTCTCTGATTTAAAACCCTTCTTGGGTCCAGGAAGTTGTGGTGAGCTATGAATGCATCCTTTGAAATCTAAAAGAGTTTTTTCCATGTGGAAAGCACAAATCATCATAAGCATAATGCACATCTTAAAAGACAGCAGTCAGATTGGTCAGTAAGTTATAGCTCTAGGCCTGAAAGGAACCAATGATTTCACAAGATTGAGAAGTAACAACTTTGTTTTCTCCTGGCTCCACAACATATTTATTGGCCAGTCTGCTAAATGATGATGGTAGTAGAGGTGAGATAGCTAGTATTTATATAGTGTTTTATTATTTTCAAAACATTTCACATAAGTTTTTTCATTTGATCTTCACAACAACCTTGTAAACTAAGTGCTATCATTATGTTTATTTTTCTCAGATGAAAAAACTGAGATTGAGAAAAGTTAAGCAAACTATCCAAGATCATATAATTAATAAACATATGAAGCAGAATTCAAACTAAAAGTTTTCCTGACTTTAGGTCTAATACTTTATATATAGTATTCAGCTATTGAATATATATATATATATTTGTTACATATACTTATGTTATATGTACATGCATATTTTTGAATGTATATAGTATGTATTTTTCCAAAACCCTGAGGATTTTTTGCTCCACTCTAAATTATTATGAACTTAATGTTTGTGGCCAGCTAAGAAAAGACAGAATTTCTCTTAAACTAATTCTTGAAATGTGCCACAGGTTGAACCCCTTCTAAACATTCTATAACATATCCTTATATCTTCTTGTGTGTACAGTGAAAGACATTCTCAGAGGAAATTTAAGTAAGTCATTGACAATTCTTGCCACAAGGCAGTTTCCAGACATCCAATCAGATTGTTGTGGAAAAATGGTCCTAAAGTCTGAAATGATGATTTATGTAATGCAGCCCATTCTAGGTCCTTAACAGTAATCTCCCAGTGAATGATTTCAACATGGTCAATCAATTCCTGTAACAGCTAGCCTGAGTGAAAACACTAATCCTTGTTATTTGTCCTAATTATATAGCCATTCTAATGGATTTAAATTTCTCTCTTCCCAAGGACAGGTAGACACAGTACACAGTTCTTATTTCTTGCTTGCAATAGCCTTACTACAATAACTAACTATGCTACTCTTACTACTATAACCTAGTAGTAGTATTTGGGTTTCCATGGAGGTGTGGGAATTTATATTTGGTGATTGAAAGGATTGTATTTGCTTTTACTGAAGCCAATTAGGTCATTCTTCAATTGTCCAGTGAATGAGTTGATGAGATTTCGGTGGGAAGACAGACAGAATTTATAGTAATTATACCCTAAAGAGGACTTCTTTCTAGGCCCTGTCACCTGACACAAAACTAACCAATCACCTCTTCTTTTCCTTTAATGGTCTAGGTTATGCACTACCAGGTATTTGTGATATACTAATGATGATTAGCACTGGAATACCCATGGGCATTATAGAACTTGAAAACTAGAAGAGAAAAATTTGACAAAGTATTATGTCAAAGTTGCATGGAAACTCCTATATCTATATTCGCCCTTTTATTCTGGTCTATAATCCATAAAACATGCTTTTTTATGGACCATCTTAGGGGCCACAAAGAACAGGTCATTAGCAATATGATCTTTAGGAGGTGGTACCTTTGCCGCTCCCCTTAGTCCCAAGGTTATAACTATACAGAGGCTGTTCTCCTGTAATTGTCGAATTGTATGGGGCATGTAATTGGGTTGTCACCAGCATTCTCACAGGCTATTCCATGACATGGCCATCCACTAACTTTCAGCTTATTCTTGCCCACAGGTTTCTGAGAAACAGAATATTTTAGTTTTAGTGAGGAGAGGAATAGAGAATGTGCAGAATTATTGAGATTCAAGTCCTATTTCCTACCTTTTATCACTAGCCAAACTAACTGAAAATAAGGTTCAGATTCTAGCTGCAATTGGGTACTTGTCTTCACTGAAAGGAATGAAAATCCTTCCTCTTTAGGTTTTTGTTCACTATCAATTGTCCAAATGGGACATTAATTCAGATGTAAAATCACAATAATACTCTAGGACTGGTACCTATATCTTGATGAAATGGTAGGTCAAAAAAATAATTAACTCTCTTTGGAAGTATCTAGAATCTATTCCAGAAAAGGGAGAGCAATATGAGTATGTAAAAAAAATGAGATGAGCAGCATTAATCTTCAAATGGATTTCTGAAAATAGGGTCGTAGAGAGGAGCCAAGATGGTGCATTAAAGAAATGGAATGATCAAACCTCCCTAAAAATACTTTCCAACCAACCTTAAAATTCTTCTTTAATACAAATACTGGGGTGGCAGAACAAATAATGGGAAGAAATGATGCAATTTTCTTGGACAAGACAACTTGGAAGGTAAAGGAAAGGGTCTGTTTCACTGGATTGACAGGGAAGTACAGTCTGTAGCAAGACTATACTAAGGAGCACCAGCATAAGCCAATTACAAGGTTCCCCCACATGCCCATTGCTTGAGGTTCTGAACACAGACTCAGGCAAACATCTTGACCCAGAAACCTCATTCAAATGAACTGCAGAGCACACTTATGGCCACCCTTTGAAGTTTTGAGACCCAGAAGATCCCTTCAGTGAGGTCCCAAGGCCCAGGGCAAGGCAGTCCACAATACTTCTGGCCATGTCAGTCCACAGTGAAGACTGTAACCCCTGCCCAAGCCTGAATGGAAGCCCTGAGCCTCAGTACAAGGTAGCTAACAGTGAGCCTGGCATTAAAAACCAAAAACATACCTTGGGGGAGGCAAAAATACCAGCAGGAGGCAGCTCCCAGAGATCTCAGCACACAAGTCATCATACCTCCTTGGAAGAACTGAAATTTATAGATATACAGAACTAGTTCTGAAGGTAGCAGCAAGGAAAAAAAACTGAAGTTTGAGAGTGCCACTTCTACCCAAAAAAAAGAAGACACATTTAAAATAAAGAATGCAAGAAAAAGGTTAGGAAAATAAGCAAACAACAACAACAAAAATAAAAATCACAGAAAATGATTTTAAAGTTAAAGGAGAACAAGGCTTTAGCTAAAACGAACAAGGCAGTGGTAGTAATCATGATCTCAGACAAACCAAAAATAGATCTAATTACAAGCGATTAGGAGGGAAATTGCATCTTGATAAAAGGTACACTAGACAAGGAAATAATACCAATATCAAATATATGTGCACGAAAATGTATAGCCTCCACATTTTAAAAGGAGAAATTAATTGAGATATAGGATGAAATAGATATTAAAGCTATACAAGTGAGGAACTTGTAATTTCCTCTCTCAGAAATACTTACATCTAACAAAAAAATAAGCAAGAAAAAAGTTAAGGAGGTGAATGAAATTTTGGGGAAAAGTTAGATTTACTAGATCTCTGCAGAAGTTTAAGTGGGAATAGAAAGGAATATAGCTCCTTCCCAGCAGTATATGGCACCAATATAAAAATTTATCACATTGTGGGGTATAAAATCCTCATAACAAAATTCAGAAATGATACAGACTTTTCAGAAAAATATACAATAATATTATTCATGAGTTGTCATAGGGAGAAAAATAAGAAATGAAATAATCTAATTTTTTAAAGTGAGTGGGTCAAATAATAAGTTATAGAATTATTCATTTAAAGAGAATGACAACAATTAGACAGCATATCAAAATTTATGGGATAAAGCCAAAATAGTACTTAGGGGTCAATGTATGTTGCTAAATTCTTAAATCAATAGAACAAAGAAAGAAGAGATCACTGAATTGTGTATGCAACTAAAACAGTAACAATAGAAAAAGTGCAAATTAACCTTCCCTCACTATATTAGAAATCATGAAAAATTGAAGGAGAGATTAGTACAATTGAAAGTAAATCACTGAACTAATAAGTCAGACAAATAATTTTTTATGAAAAATCTAAGACATAGATAAACCATTTAGTGATTTGATCCAAAACCAGAGAAAACAAAATTACCAGTATTAAAAATGAAAAAGTGAGATTACAACCAATGATGAGGAAATTAAAACAATTCTTAGGAAACATTTTGCCCAATATTGTCAATTAATCTAATAATCTAAGCGAAATAGATGTATATTTAAGTAAATCTAAATTGCCTAGATATAAAGAAAAGAGGAAATCAAATACTTAAACAATCCCAAAGAAAAATGCCCTAAGGGCCAGAATGAGACTGGAAAAATGGTTGAAATCCGAGGGTAGATTTTGGTATATGTAGATAAATAGGCATATTCAATAAACATATAAAATATATATGTCTGTACTGCTGGACTTGGGCTTGCAGCACTGTACAAAACATATAGATATATGTTTATATATCATATGTAGTTATAAATATATAGCATCCTTATGTGTAAGTAAATATGCATAAATAAGATAAAAAGGAAAGCTTCCTTGCTTTTTTTCCTGTTCTCATTCTGATATAATCATATTTACTTTTTAATGTATATTTTATGTTTTAGATGTATGTTTTTATGTTCCATCTTAGAATTGACACTAATTATTAATTACAAGGCAAAAGTGTTGTAAATTCTAGGCAATTAAGATTATGTTAATTGTCCAGGGTTACACAGCTAGGAAGTGTCTCAGGCCAGACTTGAACCTAGGACCTCCCTTCTCAAGCCCTGCCCCTCTATCCACTGAGCTAATAAGATGTCCTACTGTCCTACTTATATTTATTCTCAATATAAATACTATTTATAGCTAGAGCAATTTTTTGAGAAAATAGTACTGAGATAAGAAAATTGTTCTTTCTTTCAAACTCAATGTATATAAATAAAATATGGAATTAAAAAATCAGACTTTTGGAATTGACTGCAGAGACCAATTTACTCCATGAAAGAGGACACAGTGAAGCTAAGTTTTCCACTAACAAAAAGAGCCCATCTTTTCACATCTTAAATCTGTGATCTGATTAGGATCAATTGATCTCAATGTAATAAAGACTGTAACCTCTTTAATTCTTTGTATTTTTGTAATTCTCATTCAACCCTTTTCTACACAGAAAAAGTTTAATTATTTTACTCTTTAATTTCTTGTGGACAAGTCCAGGACTAAATTTTTTCACATGTCCCTTTTACTACATAAGTAACCTATGGAACTTTTTTTTTTGGCATATCTGCCTTTCATAATTATTTTAGGTATGTTTTGTGTGCAATTGTTTTTAGCAATAGTCATTTATCAACTAATACAAACTATGTGTTTTTCTATTGACATTTGGGTCACCTTCAATCTTATTTAATTTTAGGTAATACTATTTCACAATGAAAAGCTATACAGAATGTCTAGGAAAACATCAATGATAGAAAGATGGACTTTTATGTCAGGAAGAAAGTAAGGATCATTGAAAGAATTATATACTTTGCAAAATTATATTCAATAGAGTCCTCTCCTCTGAGTAAATTTTGGATCAAATTCACAATCTTTCTACAGTGATTTGTAAAATGCATATGAATATAGATTAGCTCAATAGGTTGTCTAATTGACCATAATCTGAGAAAAATATATTCTTCATTCATTTCATGGATGTTGGTGATATTCTTCTCACTTACCTCAAAAAGTGCTTTTGCATCGCTCTGCCATAGCTGAATCTCATTCCAAATTATCCAAAGTTTTTTTTCCCTCTGAAGTAAATTTTGCTTTATCTTGAGAAGAATCTGCCCCATCTTCTATTTTCTTTTCCCTAATGTTTTTTTTTAAGTTCATAAAAAGACCTTTATTGAGTTGTTTGAAAAATGGAATACTTTGAGTTACATAAGATTTCTATTAACTTAATGTTTTTTAACTTTTTTTCAAATTTCTTTTTATCATTTTTAAACCATAAGTCAAACATTTTCCTTCATTTGAGTAGATTCTATTTGTCATTTTGTTGGAGTGGCCTAAATGGGCCAATTTTTAAATGCAGATTTAAACCAATATAATATTTTAGATAGCTCTCCACATTATTTCAAATTGAACTGTGATATATGTACATATTGTGGGGGTACACTCCAGAGGATTTGAAATGGCACAAAGAATGACAAGACCATTCCAAAATTATTAAATGTTATCTGTTTAGTATCTGAAGATGGAAAAAAAAATTTTAGCACTTAATAGCACTGCTATTAAGGAAAAGTTTGAACAAGAGTATCCCCACTTTAATGAACAGTATATTTAGTGGTTTTAAAAGGTAGAATCAGAAAATAGACTGTAGGAGAAAAAAAATCTGTCAACCTAGATGTGAAAAGAATATAGCCTGAATGTTGTAAACTGGCTCTCAAGCTTGACCACTGGTTATTGTTGTTATTCTACACATCAAAATAAAGTTTATGAGCAATTTAGGAAAACTACAGTAACTGGTGAAGTTTAATATTATTCCCCTCAATCTATCTTCTTGTGAAGAACTGATCTAAAATGTAGTTGAAAATCTACCAATGACTTTATTCATCTGCAAAAACTAAAATGTCAGACAAGTAAATAAAAAATAAAGACCAATTGATGTTTTAATAAAGTCCTTAAAGGAATTTCTCCAGAAGCAAGAGCTATTAAGAGCAAGTAATTTACAGATTTAAGAAAAGTACAAATGATATTGGTCACAACTAGTCACAGATGCAAATGATATCTAATCACTAAGGTTTATTGAAATCATTATGATCAAAGTGAGATGCTAATTCAAAAAAATGATATTTACAAAGTAGATAAGCTGTCCAAGCATTATTTTGTTACTACACTACACTTGGTAAACCTAAAATTACACTGGTCTTTCTTCTCTCTTAATATTAGTAGGAACATGCTGATATGGAAACAAATTTGCAAATTCCACTTTCACACCTAATGTTTTTAAGATGTATTTTTATACCAAAGTGGTTTTTCTATTAGTTTTCATGTAGCTCCTCTGAGGAATGAGATCAACTGGAACAGTTTCTAGATTTTTTTTTAGGCTCCTTAATGTGTAATTTTTTTTCTTATAGTCACCTTAAAGAAAAGCAGATAGAATTAATTTTCTTCATTGTTTTCAGAGCTCCAGATGCCTTTTGAAGTGGGCCAGTTTGTCATTACCATAATTACACAGAATGTTTTGCCATTTTTACCCTCTCTACTAATTTGCTATTGATTTGGACCTTTTCTTGACCAGATGATTAATTATCTGACTTTATATAGACAACTGATTGTTAATTTATTCATCATTTTTATAACTAATCATTTATGGTCTGCTAAAATTAAATTAAATTCTCCTGTTTTTTCCCCCATGTCTACTTCTACATAGATTCAAATCTTAAACCAAATTTTTGGGTATGATTTTGCCTAGATTCTCAGAAGTTATTTGAGAAGTACAGAGTCTGTTAGTTTCTACAAAACTGAAAAGCAATAATATATGTCCCTGGGTTAGATTGTGTCTGCTGACTAAGAACCGGCCCAGCTGAATGTAAAGATAATTGTAGGATTTTGACTTAAATCCAAATAAATTGGTCACCAAAGGAAAATCCCAAATAAAATACCCAAGTCAGTCTAGAAATTTATTGTAATTTAAATTAATGTGGAGGGAATGAATTTAAAGAGGAGGGAAAAGGATATAGGATTTCTCCCACCTGGTCCGTGCCAGGGGGAGTTAAAATCTCCACCTCTAGGTCTCTGAAGAAGATGAGAGGCTTCTAAGAGGATAAATTTGGAAAGTAAAGGAGGGAAACCTCAGCCAGAAACTCACCACTTAACCAGAAAATAGCTGTATCCACGTCAAGATGCCGAAAGGCCCAGTATGCTGCTGTCAGCCACCTCTCCACCACCAAAGGTACCAGAGAGAGGAAGTGAGCCAAATATATAGACCTTTTACCCTTATGTCACCTCCTCTAAATGCCCATTCTTTAGTTCTCATCTTCTTTCATTAGATTATATCTTTAGACTTACTTAATAATTCTTTGTTAAGTTCACCTTTTGTTAGTTACTTGATCTTTTTGTGATTAATTTAACCTTTGTAGTTACTTAACACCTGTTTGTATTAAGATCTAAAAATAGACTTAACTTAGATTTCTAGCTTCACTATAAGGTAAGAGCTAAGTACCTTCATTACTCAGTCAGAATATTACAACTTTATCTTGCCATAAAGTAAGGTCTAAGTAGGGTGGAGTAATTTAAAGTTCACATGAGTAAAAGGGTTGATCACTAAATGAGCAATTATCTGGCCACAGCTGCTCACAAAACAAAAGCAAAAAATCTAAAATGATTTAGCTCTTACTACCAGTGGCAGAATGGTAGGAAAATTTCAGAAAGTGCTATAAATCACATGATTTTTAGACCATATAACAAACATTGATTTAACTATTAGCACTCTCAATGTAATGTCCTTGTTGAATAAACCAATAAGTTGATATATAACTAGGAGAATGGATTTGTGAGCAAATGGGTGTTTTCTCTTTTAGCGAAATCAGAAGACCTTGATACTAGGAAGCTACTGATAAATGAAATGATGGTTCAAGGTTATTCTTGAAGACATTAATAAAGGAATTAGGGAAGTGGAATTTTTCACTGCATTCCAATACAAGAAACATTGTTTTGTTAGATTCTTTGTCATATTTACTTTCAATATTCCTATTAAACCCAAGCATAGAGATGAACTACTAAGAGCATAATAATGGCTTATAATATAATATTGGTGCTAGGAATGTGGAGATGGAGGAGATCTATGAAGTCAATAGGAAAGTCAAAACAAAGCCAATAAATGCTATGGCACATAGTGAATTCACTGAAAAAATGGAAATGTTATTAGGCAGTGAAATCTATGTTAGCAAATTTGGTTATATAGTATTATTACATGTATACATGTCTCTTCTGTTAAGTTCCTTGAGGGAAGAGAGAAGGGAAGTATTGCTAATGCTTTTCTTTTTCAAGGCAGAGGCTATGTCTTTTAAATAAATGCATGCAAAGCATGCAACTGAGTGTCTTATATGTATATTCACTGTTCAGTCATATCTGACTCTGTGATGCCATTTGGAGTTTTCATGGCAGAGATACTGGATTATTTTGACATTTCCATCTCTAATTTTATAGATGAATAACTCAACAAACAAGTTTAAATGACTTGCTTAGCATCTCAGATTATAAGTGACAGAGAACTCATGAACTTTTGAACTCAGGAATATTAATCTTCCTGACTTCATTCCCAAAATTTTATACATTGTTGCATTTGGTTGTCCACTTATGAAGTGTCTTACCTTTATTAAGCACTTAAGCAGTTAATACCTATTTGTTGAATTAAATATTTCCTTACTAAATAAATGGCTAATATCTTTGTCTTCTTTTAACTCCCCTTTTTCATTTTAAGTTTACTCTCTGAGTAAGGAGAGATATTGTTTTGTCATTTTAATGTGTTTAATGTGCATATCACTTCAAAGCATCTGTGGTTTTCATCATCACAAGATATTTCTGCTGACATGACTATAGGCTGAATATCTACCCATGCTGTAGCTTATTCAAATGCTATTCTATGTCATATAAAGTAAGCATCTTTTCAGGGCTGTTATCTTGCTCCTTGTGCCTTTGGAGTGATAGAGTGATGATTTCAGTGAGGGATGGCTTCAGAGTCCAGTGAGGAACAATGCAGTTGTTTACTGGCCATATCAATTCTGATATTTCTCCCAAATATGAAAGCTATGACCCATGTGTTGAAGGTGCATCACTAGCGACTGGGACCCTCTTTTACTTCCAGGCTTATATGACTTCTGAAAAAATGGTTCTGATAAAACTGTCCAAAGTTGGGGATTATTTATGTCCCAAAGATTAGAAATGCTGTTATCACTGGGGTTAATTGTTAAAAAAGGTTGGACTTGATTATTTTAATATAGGGTCACCAGGAATTTACATTAATTCCAAAGAGATTTATTTACAAAATATAGAAAGAGTGAAGTAAGAAAATCAGAGAGAGGATAGGATAAGATATTGAGCCTAAGCACTAATTAATTTACTCCAACCCCTGGCTCAACCTGGGCAAGGGAGTTTAGTCCTTAACCAGAGAGGCCTCTGCCCTTATAGCCAAGGACCTGAGGATGCAGAGAGCCTCTCTCAAGAGAGGTCTCTCCTGAGGCTAGTTTTCTTCAGAAAATCCAGGAAAGGAGTCTGCTTTTTCACTCACCACATGTTAGACCAATGGAAGAGATTTAAGAACAGCCATACCAGGAACAGGGTCTCAGGTCCAGTCAGCAGATTCTTCTTCAGTTTCCACTCCAAAGAATGAAGAACTGTCTCTCACAGGAAGTTCAACTCCAAGTAGAACTGAAGTGGAACACTTCACAAATGAGTTCAAACACCTAGAATTTCAATTATTGGAACCATAATTTATTAATAAAAGAGAGAAATAAAGAATCTACCCGCTGGGGCAGAATTCCCTAAAGGAAAACTGCATCAGACTGACATTACAGGATAATTTATATACATTACAGAGTTCTTATCTGACAACAGACTATTAACACAGGAATGTGGGGTCCAATATGGGGGGACAATTCTTAGATTTACCAGGGGGTTGTTATCTATGGAGTGTTTATCTTCACTTAGCCAAATGTTAGTTGCTGACCCTTTGATATTCCTGAAATTCCTCTTAGTCTCCTGCCCCACCCCCAAGCCAGTTTGTTATCTTGCATAAATAGCTTGATCTCCAGCTAGAAGGGAAACCAGGTCTGTCCCCTAAAAATGCAGACAGGGTAATTTTTTCCATCTTTGGTCTTTTGGGGGCAACTTCAGAACTCTAAGTAAAAACTCCAAATAGAACTCCAAGGAAAAACACACTCAGGAAGTTGTACCTTCCTTTTAAAGATACTTTCTTTTGCATCTTTTGCATCATGCATTCATCACCCACTATTGCACATGGGAGTCATGGATCTCCCCCTCTCAAGTGTGAATGGGGTGTTTACACCTTTGGTGTTTAAATCTAAAAATGGGCAGATCTCCCCACTCAACTTTAAGTAGGGTGTTTGCACTTTTGGTGATTAAATCATAAAATGGGTGGGAGGAGTTAATTTAATTCTTATAATCAGGGTAGAGTTAATTCATTTCATTTTCACAATCAGGAGACTGTTAAATTTAATCTTCACAACTGCTGCTTATGTTTAATACAACATTGAAACTATTCCCTCCTTTCTCATTTTCCCCAACTGTTTTATTATTTATTATCTACTTTGTGTCCTGTGTCCTTTAACCTCATAGGTTTTTTTTTTCTTTTGTGTGAAATGACTGGTCTTTTATAGACCAGCTTTGGCTTCAGAGACTTAGTAGCTATATTACTTTGGTCATTAAATGATTCATGTCATTTAATCCCTATTTGCCACAGTTTCTTCATCTTTCAAATGAGGGAATATTGTTATCTACTTCCCAAGGTCATTGTGAAGATCCGATTATCAAAAAATAATTTAAAAACTCTTAGCACAGTCTCTGACATACAATAAACAATATATAACTGTTAGCTATTATTATGTGTATTTCCCCTCAATCTGCATATTCCTTTCTATTTAGGTATATTCTTCTCACCTGTGTCCATAGATTATTGGATTTTCAAGGGCTATTTCATCATCATCCAAAGGTTTGTCATTACTTCTAGTGGTAGTTTAGTTAACCTTTTTGGCTTCTTCAGTGTTTAGAATGTTTCCTTAAGTCAGAAGTCTCCAAATATCATGATTTTAGTAAGGATTTTTCTATATCAAAATAGTATACATGTCTTGGCTAATTGCCTTCATAACTGTGAACATAAGTATTTTTAGAAGCATGCAGAGTTTGGAAAAGCAAATCACAGGCTGTAATTGGCTTAGGAGTAAATGTGTTCAAAGTCCTTTTTAGACATGATTATCTTTCAGATTTTGGAATTGAAATTTAGTACTTGTGAAAGATGACAGATTGGCACTGTCAAAAACTGAAGACCTCATTTTCTCTAGAGAACAGGCCTTTTATATACCTTGTAAATAGTGTAGCAATACAATGCATATTTAAGAGGGATGATTTTACAGCCTGTTAGGCAATTAATGTGCATTTAAAAACAGATCAAACATTTTCCTTCTGTATAGAAGCTATATCTTAGCATCTGATATTTTCATACAGTGGCAGCAAGGAAAGGAACCTTTAGGCTCAACTTCTTTATATTCATATACAAAATTGCTTCTTTTACATTTCTTACAGGCATTCACCTTGATTTGCAGTCATTTTGATCCAAAATGAGTTGATCGGGTGTAAGCATGACAGATTTTGCTTCATTTATGAAGCCATCATTTTTCTTTCAAACTGAAGACATTTGGCTTTCATTGAAATGCTTGCACTGACAGAGTTCAGGAAGAAGATTTCTATTAATCCTTACTCAGGTACAGAATCACAGTTCTAATTGTTAGAAAGTTTTCTCTTTTTTTGTTTTGTTTGTGCCTGACATAGGCCTAAATTCATTTCTTTAGAAATTCCACTCATTGGTCCTAGTCTTTTGTTTGGGAGCCAAGTAACATTAATCTACTCTCTTCCATTTCACAGCTCTTCAAATTCTTCAGGACATCTATCATTTCTCTCCTGAGTTTTCTCTTCTCTCAGCTAAAGATAATGCTTCCTTCAGTTGATTCTGATGTTGAGTCTCATGGCTCTTCACCATCATTGTTTTTATGTCACTAAATATCCTCAATATTATTGGCTTAGTTCCTGAAGTCAGTATTCAAGAAAAACTAGAGAAAAGTGCAATAGAACTAAAGTCCTGGTCTCGATGCCAAACTTAATGGAGCCTTAAATTCCATTAGCTTTCATTACTTCTTTAACACTCTCTTGCCTATTTGAATTTCATTGAGAAGTTCTGAACCATTTTTATTAAAGAAATGTCATCTAGTTATATCTTCCACCTTGAACTCGTAGTTGTGAAGATAATTATTTTAGCATTATTTGTTTTATATTTAAATTTATATTTTTCTTTTATATTTTAAGTTCTCAGTTGTCTCCCTCTCTTCTTCCCCTTCTTACACTGGAGAAAGTCACCAATCGACACAAAGATAGATAGATAGATAGATAGATAGATAGATAGATAGATAAAACCATAACAGGAATACTTAGTGAAATTCATTTCAAGTGTAAGACTTTGCATTTATCCCTATTAAGATTAATCTTATTAGATTTGACCCAGCATTCCATTCTTGTCTTTCAGGATTGGGCAAACTTGACTCAGACTCTGCCATAGAATGTTAACCATAACTCTCAGTTTCACTCCTCTGCAAGCCTGAGTATTCTAGTGAATTTTACATACTCTTCCCCTTCCCCTTTCCACATCTTACTCTGGAACTGTACTCATGTCAATGGTATAATTGTCTGGGGAAGGATATCTCAATGAACCACATTATTGACTCACTAAATAGCCTTGGGACTGCTCAGACCAAAATTATTTTCCTTGGGCCCAGCACCCATATGTGTATTATCTGATCCATTAGAATGTAAGTTCTATAACATATAGGAGAGTCTCATTTTTCTATTTGAATCCCTAAGAGCTTAGCTCAGGATTTGACAAATATTAAATATTTAATAAAATATTTCATTCATTTAGGCATTGATTCATTCAGCTGATCCTATTATGTTATGATCTTTATACCTTCCAGTATGAAAATTTCCTTCATTTCAGCTTATCAAATCTGCATCCTAGGAAATAGCACTTTACTCTGAGCACAATAATCTAGACATGGTCTGGTCAGGTCAGATTTATAGCATGATCATTGGCCTTCTGAAATTAGAATATCTTAGTTTCCACAGCTGGCCTTATCATATTATTATTCCAAATTTGCAGCACCCAAAAGCTAAGTCTCCATGCCCCTATATTTTCTAAGAAGGGTGACTTAGCCATGCTTCTCCATGTTTATTTATGTGGATGATTTTTCTTTTAATCATAAGACTTACAAAAGTTCTCCAGACAGAAAAATGAGAAATGAAAACATAGTTGTAGGTCAACAATGACATTTTTTATAGAATAGCAATTGGATAATGAATTTAAAGCTTAACATGTTGCCTTTGACACAATAGACACTTAGTATTTATTGACTATTGTAACAGTTAAAAGAGTGGTTGTCATAAACTGTGACTGTGAAAATATGGTTTCAAGACAGTGTCTTGAGTTAAATCAAACATAAAGTGGTCACCAGAGAAAAATTCCCAAATACGAAATATACCCAAGTCAGCTGGGTTTTATAGAGATTTTAATTATTAAGAATTAAGGAATTAATGAAAATGGAGAGAGAGAGTAAGAGGAAATAATGAGAAAAGGGCTAGGCCAGCCTAGTCCAGCCTAGGCTTTAAACCTTAAGAGAGAGATCAGTCAGTCTTTAATCCACTCACCACAAGATTTGTCCCCAGCAAGATTCTAGTGTTCAGAGAGACTCACCAATTCAGCTCCTGAGCTCCACTTCACCTTCCAAGGCTGAATCCCCTTCAGAGGCCTTCTGATTCTCCTTTTAAAGATAATTTTCTCCTATGTCACCTCCCCTAAGTTCTCACATCTACCAATCACAGTAGATGTTTTCACAGGACTGACCATTCTTAATTCACACCTTCTTTAGTTCTCAACTTCTCTGAGTAGACTAAAACTTCTGAGTAAGTTCACACTTCTTTGCCCCTTGCAAGTTTGCAAGTTGCCTGGCCTTTATAGGTACTTACCACCTTTTTGTATTAGATCTAAAAATAGACTTAGCTTAAGGCTTTTGGCCTCACTATAAGTATGAGTTAAGTACCCTCATTGTTCACTAAGGAGTTTACAACTTTATCTTCCCCTAAAGTATGCTTAAGTATGAGTGGAGTAATGTTAGAGTTCTCACATTCCTGATCAAATACCTTCATTGTTTAAAATGGGGAAAGGTCTTAACCAAATGTTCTAAGGTAGAGTCTGAGAATTTTTTACATTCACAAGTCTGAGAAGTTTTAAGATTCACAATCCCCCCTGATGATCATTGGGAGACTAGTCTCCCCATTGATCATTTAACATAATCATTTTGTACTCCTAAAAGCACTTCTAACTACACATGCATATAATATTCAATTTTCTAAGAAGAAATTAGAGTAGTGAGGGAGGAAATGGAAATAGAAATAGAAAGAGAAAGAGAAAGAGAAAGAGAAAGAGAAAGAGAAAGAGAAAGAGAAAGAGAAAGAGAAAGAGAAAGAGAAAGAGAAAGAAAGAAAGAAAGAAATTCCAATGTTTTGCTAGGCATATTGACAGAAAGCCAAATTAAGGGCAGTCCCTTTTGGCATAAAAGTGTACATTTAAAATAAATATTCAATCAAACTTCAGTTCAATCAACCATATCCAAAGTTCATTCTTGACCTTCTTGATGTAGTATAGGTTTTTTGGCATCTTTTCTGCAACAGTTCATTCTCTGGATTCAAGAGTTAACAAGCTTCTTCCTTGAAGATCTTTCTCAAACAAAATCAAAATCTTGGATTTTTTTATAAAAATACAATCTCAAACAAAAAAATAAAAAAATCTTGGAATTTAAATTAAAATACAATTCCCCCTGAAGTAGGTATTAAAAAACATCCAGTTTAGCTCAGGATGCAATGTTGAGTTATGGGGGTGTATGAGTCAATTATCAAAAGAAGAGAAAAACACAACCAAAAACATAAGGAAAAAATTCAAAATAGGCCCTTGTATAAGTCCAATTTAAAGTAATTGCTATTTCACAAGTCTGTAGGACAGAATGCAGTAATATTTCACTTACCCATTTGTAGCCAAGACTAAAGGAAGTTGCCATAATATAAGAAGAAAAAGAATTAGAATTCTATTTTATAGGGAAATGTTATTCCCTCTTCTGATTTTTGACATTCTCAGGGATATAGAGAGCCAGCATGATAGTCAAATTTTGTACTTGTATGAGTACTTTGCAAACAGTGTAGATACAAGGAAGTCCTACGACTTAACATATGTCAAGCGTCGCAACCTCAAGTCTCACACTAGTATTTCCTGTGTGCTCTTTTTGGCACTTTTCAGGTTAAGTCTGTGCTCCTTGTTTTTATCCCATTTTCTGGAATCATACATAAACATTAATCACAGTCCCATAATATTTTATCAATAAATGGCAGGTTCCCATAGTTTAAAACTTTGGGGATATGCATTGACATTATAGCAAGAATATATATATATATATATATATATATATATATATATATATATATATATATATATATATATATAAAACTTGTATTACTGCAAAAATATTATATTAATTATGTGTACCATATAAGAAATGAGAAAAAATCAAATATTCTAATCAAAAGAAAAGCAATGATAAAAAGCAGGGAAAAAATCAGTAATTCAATGTGTCTTTGAAAAACAGCATCCATTTGTCAATGGATTATTATCTCCAATACATATGATAGGGTAGAATCAATCAGTCTCAACAGAAGATGCTTTCTTCACATGTGAGCAATGAATCCAAGAGTCCTTTTCTCCAACCTTTATAGATGTTGGAGTAGTTAACAATATTTGGAATGATCCTTCCCACAAAGGCTGAGTTGCTCCGGTACACTTGAAATTCTTAATATACACTTTGTCTCCTGGGTTCAGGTCATGAAGAGAAAAATCTAGTGGTCTGGCTTGTACTGCAGCTCCGGATTCATGAAGTTCACGCAGTTTGTGCTGTAACTCCTTTATATAGGAAGCAATAGTAGTATCTCCCCCTAATAGTGATGTATATGCAGGGGGAAAAGGTTTAGCATGTATAGGCAGATGTCCAAAAAGCATCTCAAATGGTGAGATATGTAAGTCTCCTCTAGGTCTGCTTCTAAGATAAAATAGGGCCAGAGGGAGAACTTCAGGCCATTTTAAATGGGTCTCAGTGCATAATTTTCCAATCATAGTTTTACGTTCTTTGTTCATTCTTTCCTACTATTTGGAGGGGAGATAAAACTGAAAAAAGGGTTAATTAATATCAACAAAATCAATAGAGTCTAAGAAGAACCACCTTCTTTATATTTAGGACGTTCCTTGGGCACCCCCCGAAGGCACCTCCCTGAGGGGCATTAACACCTCAAGTATTTTTTGGACGAGCACCATTTCTTATATATTGGTGTTGGGTATTATAATTTTCTTCATTTGGAGCATTGTCATTATTTTCCCAATTCCTATTTCTATAATTTTGGTTTCCAAAGTTCTTATTCTATAGTCATTACAGTTATTTCCATAATCATTATTCTAATTTCTAAAATTTCTAAAATTCTGGTTTCAATGACTATTATCATCATTTCTATAGTTATTATTTCTAAAGTTGTTATTAAACTGCATATTCCTTCCAATAATCTTGAGAAAAGTTCTACATTCTATCATTTTGTGGCCCTTCTTCTCACAGAAGTGGCAGGTTGCTGATTTGTTTGTGAATTCCCGCAAAGGGGCTATGGTCTCTCCCTTATTTTTCAATTGTCTCTTTAACATTTCAATTTCTTTCTTTAAGACTTCCACTAATGTATTGTGTTCCTCAGGTCTTTTTACACAACCCTTATAAACATAGGTTGCTACTCTCCTCAATTTGTCAAGGCCCATAGAGTTCCAATTAAGACAGCTAGTTTTAAATACTTTAACATTTACCACTGGACAACAATTCTCAATGAATTGCCTACATATTTGCCTAATGTCTCTTTCTCTGGATAAATCAAGGTCCATATATGTATTCCCTATATCAATAAGTCTGTCCATAAACTGGGAGGGTGTTTCATCAATCTCTTCTCGGGTTCTTTCAAATTTTGACCATTTTTCAGGTCTATCAGAGCATACTCTCATGGCTGTCAATAATGCTTCTCTGGCTAGGAATTCTGTATTTACAAGTTTGGCCATGGAGCTCATGAACCAGCTGTTAAGTAAGTTGCAGACCAATGCTTGTACTAAAAAAAGAACAAAATATTTACTGAAAAGACAGTTGTGAACTAAGTTCTGAAATGGCTGTAATTCCATATTTCTAAAGTGACACGTGGGAAGCAGGAAAAGGCCAAAAGCTTTTCCCAGGTTTTTCTTAATCCTAATTTAGGAAGTTTTTCTTTAAAGGAAAGGATATTTAGAAATAGCTCTCCTAGCCAGGACCTTAGGGCCCTGTTGCTAAGATTTAAAACAGCTGTATTCTATTTAATTTAAGGGGAATCAAAATGTTTTTTACTTACCCACTCTTGCAGCTGTGTTCTGAAGCCTAGTTCTGAAGCTGTGTTCTGAAGCCTAGTTAAAAAGACTGACTGATAGAGCAAGTAATAAAGAGAGAAAGGAAAGAGATTTCACAGAAATTTTTGAGGGTTTTCTCACCAACTTCATGGTCACTATGGCCATATGAAGTTTTGATAAGTGTGACAATTTCTTCCGAAGAAACCTTGATTTGAAATTCCAAGTTGCCTAAAAGTTTACCATCTCTCATAATGTCTAATACCCCTCACTGGAATGTCTGCTTCCTCTACATATCTAGATCTCATTTTTGAATCCCAAATGTTAAAGGCAACTTTACCTGATGACCTCCCTGACTTAAGGGAATTTCTCCCTCTTCTGAAGTCCTATAGCAATTCTTCTCTGTATATTTGGTACATATATCTTCCTCAATTGTTACTTATTTTAAAAATACAACTTCTTTTTACTATTTCTTTTACTCCAAACTGAGAAAACATTTCAAAAGGGAATTTCTCTCTATATATAATAGAATATAAAAGGAGAATATATGCATTCAGTTCTGCCCCCAATTAAGAACAGGCATTTTACCAGGGGATAGGAACTGTGTATTATTTCTTTTAATACCCCCATAGCACCAATTATATAATGCTTTGTGATATCATATTTATGATTTTTGGAATATGTAAATTGCTTTGAGAACTTTAAAGTTGCCAAGGTCAGGGTCCAGCCCCACTTGCAACTCCAGGGTTCCAGACTAGTGGCGAATGATCAGTCAAAATAAATAACATAAAATAAATTACAAAAGGAAAACAGCTTAATCATTATGGCCATGGGACTGCTTTGAATCTCTGAGCTGCTCCAACATTCCCAGGCTTAGGATTTATTTGATATCCATATTCTTGGCATGCAGATACACAAAATCTAAGAGAGATAATTGTAAAAGTGATACATTAACTTTTAACACATCACTTGATTAACATTATATATATTTGTATTGTGATTACAGACAGAATAAAGGTTGCACACAAGATAAATTATTTCATCACAGGTGGTTTACTAGGGAATTTGAGTTACTGATTTGTGTAATTGAGTCACTGAGGCATATTGAAGCTTAGTGTACCTGTACTGTACCTGTACCTATTGTATGGGTCTCTATGGTTGATTTGTGTGCTGGCTTAATGAGAAAGTTTTGGGCTTGGCCTATAGCTGCAGTTTTACTGGGAATTATGCACCTAAATAAAAGTTAACCCATGATAGTCTTTTTGGGATTGGGTTTGAGGGTCTGATCTTTTGGTGATATTTTGGAGAATTAGGGTACAGGTGTTTTGCTCTTTATCTTTTTCCTTGATCACCTAAGATTAGTATTGTTTGATGAAAAGGTATACTAGATTTTATTACACTTTGGGCATAATTCCAGATTGTTCTCCAAGATGGTTGGATAGATTCAAAGTTCCAGCAACACTGTATTAATGTCCTAATTTTTCCACATCACCTCCAACATTTGACATTTTGCCCTTTTATCACATTAGCCAACTTAATAGGTATGAAATATCTCAGAGTCAAGGCTATATATAATTGTACAAAAATGCTCTAAATCATCATTGATAAGTGCTTTCCTTTTTAAAATTATTTCCTATTTATCTTTTATGTATCTTGTTTGCACACACAATTTAACTAGTTGTTATCCATTGAATTTTGAACTCTTTGAGGGCAAAGATGAATGTTTATATATTCATTTATTTTTTGGTAATCTAAGACTTAGCACAGTTCATGGTCTATAGTCAGAGCTTAACAAATATTTGTTGACTGATTTCTATGACAGAGGCTGGCACTAGAGAAAAAGTGCCAGACTGAAGAGTGTGTGGAACTGATCACCTCGAGGGGAGGAGGGGCTCCAGGAGGATGGAATTCTGAGGAGAAGCAAGAAGATTCTGGCTGGAAGAGCAGTTGGTCTCTCAGTAGGGAGAAGCTGAAGAGGGAGGGGTGGATCAGACTTTCTCCTGAAAGTTACCCACTTTTTCCTACTTATAACTGGAAATCCTTCCCCCCCAACACTTCCCAATTGAAGGGACTCAGAGTAGAGAAACCTGAGAAAAGGCATTTTGAATCTCTGTCAGACTTTGCCTCAACTCCTTTTGCCCTGGGTCTGAGCTGTGGCCAAGGGGCCAAACCAAGGTCAGTCAACTTGACTCTCTCAGAGGGCTCAGACTGCCAAAGCCCAAGTTCCCCCCAAACTCAAGGAGGGAGGGAAAAGTTTTGAGATAGAGACAGGAATCCCCTTTTACCCACTTTCCTTTCCCATTCTTTCCCTGCCAATTATTCCTTTGTATTACCCTGATATAATTGACATCAAAGTAGTTATCTTTTCCCCAAGCTGTGAATCAAGTGTGAGTGAACAGATCAAGGGGAGAGACATCTTCCTAAGAAGAAACACTTTGGAGTTGAGTAGAGAAGGAGGGACAAGAGGGGCAAGAGCAAATCTGGGAGAGTAGCCATAGCTAGGGAGGGAAAGCAGAAGGGGGAAAATCTTCAAACCCCCTTCCTTCTCTCTGAGCCAACCATAAACATCAGCTGTTTTTCCTAGATTCTGTTCCCTTTACCATCCAGAACCTTTTTTCCATTACATCTGCTTTCTCCCCTTAATCCTGCTTTGAGAAGGGAGGTCTCCACTCTTCTCTCTCTCTCTTCCTTACACTTCTCATTAATTCCCACCTTCAAAAGAATTTTGTCTGCAGAAAAATAATTAAGTTCAACAAAACAAATTAAGACAGTAATCAAGTTTGTAAATGTATGCTTCATTTTATACCTCACATCTACCATTTCTCTGCTATAGTGAGAAGCATGCTTCCTTTAACATGAGTCTTCTGAAGTCTTGCTTCATTTCTGTACTGATGGAAGTTCTGAATTTTTTCAGTGTTGTTTTCCTTTACATTTCTATAGTAATTAACTAAATTGCTTTTTGGTCCCATTCACTATGCATCATTTCATATAATTTTTCCAAAATTTCTTTGAAATCTTCACACATTATTGATTATATGTCAACAATATTGCATTATACTCATATATCATTGTTTTTTTCAAATATTCTCCAACATGTGTATACTTACTTTATTCTCTATTCTCTTACACTACAAAAATGATATTGTACATATTTTCTAATTCATTTTCTTAAAAAATGATAAAGCTTTTTTTTATTTCACGAATTCATTTGATTTAGTTATATTTTGTGGCATTGAACCTAATTTCTGTTATACTGCATTTTTCTCAACATTCTTTTGTTTATTATTGTTAATCTTGTTCAATGCTGATGCAACAGTGAGTGCTCTTAAGTTTTTGAAATACTAGATAATCATGTTTAATTCATCATGGGACTTCTCACCTAGCATCATTTAACCAGAACCAAATTATTACCTTATTTTAGCAGCTTCCTAAAGTATACATATAGTTAATAATGAAAAGAAAAGAAACCTTCAAAAGGTACTTCTAGTAAATTCAACTGTATCCTAGAATTTCAAATCATCAAAATGGAAGTTTTATAAAAATAGAAATAGATTGAAGAAAATGTCTCAATGTATGCGATATAATATAGTTTTCTAAAGTTTAAAGTCTTCTTTTGTTTTTCTCTGCAGTAAGAACTTTACTACCCTCATTTTTATATTTAATGGTTTGTTTATGACATTCATATTAGTCTTTTATATGTAAAGGCATAGACTTTTATATATGGAAATAACTTAATGACTTTGGATAATAGAACCTACCTTATTTTGCACAGAATCTGAAATCAATGAAAGTTAATTTCTTTATTTAATCAATTAACCAATCAACAATTATATATTAATAACCTAAATATGAGTCAGAAATTGGATATACATTGTCAGCATTGACCATAAAAAGACAAAATAAGTCCAACTTTTTCCTAAAAGGATTGTATTTGAATTAGACAGCCAACATATATTTGTAATACTAAAAGAAGTTGATTTTCACACTCCTAGAGATGGTAAGTTTAAAACTCCAATGTTTCTGTCTATACCAGGCTGAAAGACCAAAATGGTTGCCTTCAGTCCTAGATCTCTCAGTAATGCAATCTGACTGCTTTATATATAGTAACACAAGGTTTTAATGATTTAAATAAACAATAAATGGGATAGGAAGGAGGGCCAAGGTAGTTCCCTGATGCTAATATCTCTATTACTCCACCCTCCAAATCTAAGAGGCCTTCTAAGAACTGGCTTCATTTACTTGATGCTAAGTAAGAGCTATTCTTTCTGTCTGTGCCCAAAATAATCCCTGTTCTAGCTATCCTGACTAGGCCACTGCAAAAACAGTCTTTGATAATAGCAAATATAAGTTATGTTGCTGGATAATAATAGTGACCATATTGCAGGGTCACCACAGCCCTACAGGAGCAAGCCTGTAGGCTTTTCTCAAGTATAGACAGGCAAAAAGCCTTCCTTAGACTGACTGTCTTCTCAGGAATTTCAAAGGTATCATGAATTCAGGACAGGAACAAAAGGGCAGGAACCAATGGGAAGATTAGTCCAGAAGCTGGAAAGGCTGGTCCAAGAGTTCAAACCCTTAGGCTGTAGCTCTCCTCCAGAATTACAGTTAACCTTCAGGAAATTGTCACTCCCAAAGTTCCAATGCCACAGGAACCTCCTACTCTAGCTCCAGGTCTCTTTATGCTGCCCTAAGATTACTCTTGAACTCTTTTTCTCTTGGTTCCATCCACTGAGATACATTCTTTGCAACTGTGTTTCTTGCACACTTATCTTTCCTACTTCTCTATTCTTTATAATACTTATGTTATTCTTATTTACCACAAAGGGCATAAATAGAAACAAGAGATAAAGTATTATGAAGAAATAAATTCAATATCATTTACAGGAAATTTTTCACATTACTAGAACTATCAAAAAAGTGGTTGTCTTCAGTGGGAGACAGTAAATTGCCTCTCAAGTTTTCTAGCATTAGTTTGATGACAACTTATTGAGTATGTTATAGAGGAGACTTAATAGGGTATTACTTGGATTAGATTGAAGTCCCCCTCAATTCTAAGCTTCTAAAATCTGCTTTGAATGCTTCTCCCAATATTTCACTATAAAATTTTATGTTTTTAGCTTTTGTTTAAAATTTTTATTTTTAAGAAATATTTTCAGCATATAGCATTGCTATATATAGCTGATAATTATCTTGTATGGTTCAAATCCCTGTAATTCTATTATGTAAGATGAAAAGAAGTGGACAAAAGGAGGAAAGCAGTTCTGAAAAGGGATCAGCAAGCCTTCACACCAGAGATATTAACCTTCCATGAATAGCCCATACACCTCAGCTCTCACTTTTGGCTTTCAGAAGCTGTAATATGCAAAGCAGCCACATCCTGGTAAATCATCTCAGCAAATGGATTAAACAAGGTTGAGTATAACTGACAGGCCCCAAGTCCTGGTAGTAAATTATAGGGTGTGTCTATTCTAGGCATGTTAATTATTTCTGGTAGAATGGATTAATGAGAGCAATTTGTTTCAATGTCCATTAAAGTAGTGGAAGTGGGCACTGTGGTGTACTTAAAGCTTTGTTAGACATTGAAGAAGCTATGGTCATCTCCTGCATCTTGAGCCATCACCAGTTATCTTGACTTCTGTCTTGCCACTTGACTCTTGACGAGAGAGTAAGACAAATGACTTTTTGCAACTCTGCCTCACTAAAATCCAATTAATGCATGAGCCAAAGGAAAATATCACCTGTGATGTCACTTTGTCCCTCTTCAAGTATGAAGAACAACAATCAAGATTATTTTTTACAATTTTTACAAGAAAAAAATAAAATGCTGCCTACTAATAGGAATCGTTAAAATGAAGAATCAGGAAAGAGTAATAAAAATGCAAAATGAGATCTTAATTTACCTTATTATACCTCAATAACCTTGTTGAAGACAACAGCAGATTCATTGTCATGATCAGTAGTGGCATGTCTCATAAATGTATATAATTCTACACTGTATATAGCTGAGTTCTATATGGGCTGAATGAACTATTTTAAAGATTTATTTCCTAGTTGCATTTTGGACTATCATTAATTCTTATTTATGACAGACCCAATAAAAATGTCAACTACAATATTTATCTGAAACTGAAACTGTCATATAACTATCAGGTCTCCTTGGCCATTGTTCAGAATACTGTTTGGAGCTTAAAGGTAATTTAGTCTTTTTAAGCAAACCAGTTTAGTATTTACATCTTCAGGGTGTAAAAAAGTAATATAATGGACCGCATAATTTGCCATACTCTGGGTAATTTCTCATTCTTTTGTCAAAAATGTTGAAAATTAATCACAATTAGAATAGCCACATGTCACCAAATAGACATATAGAAAAAGTCAAAACAATCCACTTATGTCCTAAATTTTACCTACTAACCTTGTCTAAAAATGCCATTATTAATTGCTACTACCAACAAAATATACATGCTAAATTACCTAATATTAATTAATTAGCTGTTCAGCTAGTAATAAGATGGTTTTTCTGACATCCCAGGGGGAAAATGCTTTAGTAGAAGGTACTAAAAAGAGATAAAGATTTGGGTTGAATAAAGAAAAGATAAAATTTTGAGATGATTTGGAAGGGTTCAAACTTGTAAAGTACAGCAGGATTTAACCTTGGGGACGAGAAATGAACATTTAGGGACAGATTGAGAAAAAGAGCTAAAACAATATGTGGATTCCGATCTTATTTTTGACTTTTGTATACGAAAGAGTAAAAAAAAAAAAGAAAGCAATAGAAGACTCTGTGATCTGAATGTGATAGAAGAAATACATTGAAATTTTTTCTCTTTCTTTTTGAGTCATCTGTACTTGTGAAGACCAAAGACTGCATTTAGGAAAGAGAAATTTAGAACACTTCATTATGAATGGAAGTAAGACAATTTGAGCTGAGGAGGTTAAAATAAATTATGTTTGAAGGAAGAACTCAACTCACATAAAGAAAATCAGAGATGCAAAGGAAAGGGCCTACAAAGAAAGATCAAAGGAAAAGGAAAAGTTAGAAACAAGTTCTCTAATCTTGGTAAGAAAGGATTAGTAAAACAAACTGGTAGGTAAAAGAAGTTGGTATATTGACTAATGAATAAATTAATTAGCAAAATTAGTGAGAAAAACCACTGATGAAGGAGAGAGGAAAATGAACTAGTGAGTGGATTTGAATTTATTTTTTCTTACAAATTTATTATTAAAAGAAAAATAATTGTATATGGTCCTCAGAAGACAAAAGAATAAATATATCAGTGCAGTCCTTCAGAGCTGATGTATGAAGAACTACAAGCAGTCCAAAAAAATAAGGATGCATATCCATAAAATGAAGAAGACGAGGAAAGATTTCATAGTGAATGTATAGTATTTTTATTTCTACCATAAAGTGAGTATAATTTTTTTTCTAAATGTAGGTTGGACTCTCTTCTTGAAGAGGTAAAGGAGATAAATTATTCTGAAAAGGAAAGCCTCCAGTAGGCAGGAAAAAATAACAAGTAAAAAACTTCACTGGCAAAAGAAGAAAATACAGTTTTTGCTCAAGAGTCATATTATATGTGTGAAAGTGTATGCACACATGCCTATATATCCACATTGTCATAATACATATTAACATATATAATTACATGTCACTATAAAATATTTAATTTGTGATATAAGAAGAGAATGTCAAACAGTGTGACATGCCCTTTAGATGTTCTGATTTCTGAGTTCTAGAATTTCAAAGATTCAAATGAAGAGCAGATTTGTTCCCATGCCCTAAAATTCAGGCCTCAAAAAAACTTTCTCAGCAATGATCATCTGCAGACACAAAGGAAAACACTTTCAAAGTAAAAGAAAAGGAGAATTTTTCATAAGAAATGTGCTATGTCAAAATTAAAAGTTAAATTCAAACTGTTTTGTTTACCTCTGTTTTATCACACTATCAAAAATCCATTTACACCACCTGCCACATTCCAGATTGGTTTCCATCATTTCTTCTTCACTAGCTACTACTGTACAGTTAGAATTAAATTCAGAATCAAAATTCCTATTTTATGGTTTCTTTTCTTTATTTTAAGGCTGAAGTTGTTAATAAAACAAGTGAAAAAGTGTATGAACATGGAGCTCACAAACACATTTAGATTTTTTTTAATGTACAGAAGATAGGTGCAAGGGAAGTTAAAATGTGATAAATTAAATAGTTCTACAAAATAGAATTGGGAGTGATTAATCTCAGAATAAGCAGGTGCTGTGAAAGAAAACCAAAGGCAAATATAAGGTGTGTGTGTGTGTGTGTGTGTGTGTGTGTGTGTGTGTGTGTGTGTGTGTGTGTGTGTGTGTGTGTATGAGGGAGACAGAGAGAGAGATATAGAGACAGAGAGACTGATAGAAATGGAAAATGTTGTCAAAAGAAGGGACTTGGAGAAATAGAAAAGGCAGGGAAAACTTATATGTGAGAAATAGAAATATTCAATTCGTATTTGCTGCTGTTTGATGAGAGAGTAAAGCTATTTAAGAGGAATTTAACATATAAAATGATTAAGGAGATAGCAAGAGAGCACTTAGCTAAACTTGTTGATTTAAAATTGACTATATTTACCCAAACTAATTTACTTATTTAGTGCCATACCCATCAAACTACCAAGAAATATTTTTACTAAATTAGAAAAAAAAACATAACAAATTTCATTTAGACAAATAAAATATCAAGAATATCAAGGGAAATAATGAAAAAAAAGTGAAGTAGGACAGCCTAACAGTACCAGATCTTATACTCATATGATACTAAGGGAGGACTGGTGGAATAGACTTAAAGTAAGTGACCTCAGCAAGACAGCCTCTGATTAAACCAAAGATCCCAGTTTTGGGGACAAAAATTCACTATTTGAAAACAACTGCTGGGAAAATTAGAAAAAAAGTATGGGATAGATTGGATTTGGATCAACATCTCACACCCTACACCAAGATAAACTCAGAATGGGTGAATATCTTGAATATAAAGAAGGAAACTATAAGTAAGTTAGGTCAACACAGAATAGTGTACATGTCAGAACTTTGGGAAAGGAAATATTTTAAGATCAAGAGTGAGAAAAAATTACAAAATATAAAATAAATAATTTTGATTACATTAAATTTAAAATGTCTTTGTACAAACAAAGCCAATACAATTGAAATTAGAAGGAAAGCAACAAATTGGGGGAAGTTTTTCATAACAGAACCTCTGACAAATGTCTAATTACTCAAATTTATAAAGAGCTAAATAAATTGTACAAACAATGAAGCCATTCTCCAATTGATAAATGGGCAAGGGACATGAATAAGCAAATTGCATTTAAAGAAATCAAAACTATCCCTAAACACATGAAAAAAAGGGTTCTAAATCTCTTATAATCAAAGAAATACAAATCAAAACAACTCTGAGGTACCACCTCATACCTAGCATATTGGCTAACATGGCAACAAAGGAAAGTAATAAATGCTGGAGGGGATCTAGCGAAATTGGCACATTAATGCATTGCTGGTGGAGTTGTGAATTGATTCAACCATAGCACTGCTAGGTTGATAGCCCAAAGAAATGATAAGGAAAAAGACATACCAAAATATTTATAGCTGCATTCTTTGTGGTGGCAACAAAATGGAAAATGAGGGGATGCTTTCTAATTGGTGAATGGCTGAACAAATTGTGGTATATGATGGTGCTCAAAGGACTAATGAACTGGAGGAATTCCATGTGAACTGGAACAACCTCCAGGAATTGATGCAGAGTGAAAGGAGCAGAACTAGGAGAATATTATACACAAAGACTGATGCACTGTGGTACAATCTAATGTAATTGACTTATCTACTATCTGCAATGCAATGAGCTAGGACAATTCTTTTCTAAATTCATCCTTTGATTTTTGCTATCATTGTCAATTTTTATAAAGATTTCCTGCACAGATGAGAAATATAAATGATCTTTTCAAACCCCATTCAACAAGCATCAAGGATCTTTTGCTCTAACCATTATAAAATGTACTGTAAAAGTCCTTAATTTTGTTATTAATTTTTCACTTAGTTTTGTCTAACTCAGAAAAAGTGCAATGAATTTCCCTAACATCATAGCTTTACATAAATTTTAGCATACAATATTTACACCATTCTCTTAATCTACTAGTTTAAGCCTCATAAAAGATTCATTTTAAATAGTTTTAAATGTTTAAGATGTTATGATACCTTATAAATATCCTTTTATCTTTTAGATATTCATCATCTTTTTTATTTAATAATCCATTTTTTTGTTTTTTTTCCTTGGCATTGAGGTCAAAACCACTTCCACATTCATTGATGTTTTAATATAGTCAATTTTAGTTATCTTTTTTAAGTTTTGGAAAATTTTTAAATTAATTAATTTAGAATATTATTCCATGGTTACAAGGTTCGTGTTCTTTCCCTGCCCTCTCCCAACCCCCTTCCTGTAACCCACACACAATTTCTCTGGGTTTTACATGTGCCATTGATCAAGACCTATTTCCATATTATTGATATTTGTACTACAGTGATCACTTAGAGACTATATACCCAATCATATCTCTATCAACTCATGTGATCAAGCAATTGTTTTACTTCTGTGTTTCTACTCCCACAGTTCTTCTTCTGAATATAGAGAGGACATTTGAGTTAGATTATAAAAAAATTAGATAGATTCATGAACTGATATATTTCTAAATAGAAAAAGTAATCATTTCTGCTTTATTGTTACTTTCATAAAATGTCTCTACTAGATTGACCCCATTTGTGTGCTCTTGTCCCTGTGATGATGAAATATTTTTTATAAATTATTAATATCATAGAATACTTATCAAAATTTTAAAAGATATGAAACTGGGAGTGATTGCTAATATTAAAGTAGAAAACTCAAAACTTAAAAAAATGTCTTGACTAGATAAAGTGTGGTGTTGAGTCTAATACAATGAAATAAATAAAAAACTTGTTAAGGCCCAGAGTCAAGTAATATTAAAATCTTCATTTCTCAATAAATCCAGTTTAGAACTAGAATCTAGCTCCATTTGATTTATATCTTTTTTCATAGTGACTAATGTATGATGATTAGCACAAGTACAGCTTTTTGATTATTAAATAAAAAAATAAAAGAACTTTTTCTATGTTGTTTTCTCCTCTAAAAAATCTTTTTTCACTGTCATTATCAATATCTTTTAACTTATCAACAGCTTTTGAAAGTTCTATTTGTTCTGCCACATTAATGCAAAATTTTAAAGATACCTCTTTATAAACCTTAAACCAATTGTCTATCAAAAATACACTTAGTATTTCACAAGTTGTGTAAGATGAGCATAACTCACAAATTTAAAATGTGTCATTGACTTTTAGAGTAATTCATATTGATATTTTTTCACCATTATAAAAAATCCTTCAATATTAACAATAGGCTAAGACTTTCTTCAATTTTTATTTGATATATAACTGAAAAGAGTTCTAGATACCAATGACATTAAAATGGCAGCTTTGAATTGTCAAATCCTCAATAGTTCTTGCATTATTGATCAATTTCATCATGAAATCTCTTCCATAACAAACTTAAATAATTTGAGAAAAACAGTAATACACATACTATAGGAATAATGTAGCATTTTCAGGTTTGAAGATGTTCAGATATAGTTTGGAATGAATCACTTCTCAAGTCTCTTCCAATTTTAACCAGTTTGTGGCTTACCATTATATTTCATCCTCAAAATGTATGATATAATTATCCTTTATTTACAATAGTAGGAATGTTAAAAACTTGATATATTCATTTTTCAATTACTTTTATCATAGGCTTGTGTAGATCGAGACCTAGAAGGGAACTTAGAGGCAGTCTAGTACAACTTCTTAATATTTTCAGATGAGGAAACTGAGATAAAAATCAAACATTTGGTTTAGTGGAAGAATATAAATTCCAAGTTAGGTGATCTGACCCCAGATATGGGGTCCCTTCCATTGAAACATGCTCACATATATCTGGGTTAATCCTCAAAAGTTTTATTCTGACATTTATCATGATTTGATATGTATGCATATGTACTATGCAGAGAAGACTAGCAACTCTGATATGAAAGCTTGCTAAGCCCTTTTCAGGGCTGCTCATCCACCTTTGGTGTTTATTTGTTATCCAACTTTCAATTGGCCAGGGTCTCATTAAACTGACTTGGCAGGTTTAGGGTAACCATCAGGCTTCAAACCCATTAGAGACTTAGGGGGATGTGTACTACAAGTATATGAAGCATTCAACTGGAAGAATTTGTGGTTGAGAACAACTTTTTCTAATGTCTTGAAGGTGGCTGAAATAAACATTGTAAATACTTAGAACAAAGAAGATACCAATGTCATTCACTGCACCTCATGTCATTAAAAGCTCTGATTTTTGCTTGTCATTATGGTGTGACAACTCTGGAAGAGAGAGTAAGGTTGATGAGTTTGTGCAGTTTGCCTCATTTAAATCTAATGTATGCTGGAGACATTACTCTGTGATGTCATTGGTCCTCTTTGAAAACCAAGGATGAACAATGGTCATGACATGATGCATGGAAATATGTTTGTTCTCTTGAAGGTGAAGATAAATCTATGATTTACAAACCAATATTGAAGTCTTTGAGTCTGGACCTAATAAAACACTCTATGCCTAATACATGTTGACAAATTCATTCTACTCACTGAAGAAATAATCTCCACTATTATTAAGTCATGGTATGAAATTGAATTAGAAGTGGAATCCTTTCGGGTCCATCTTATTTATTTTTTAAAAATAATTTTTACTTTAAAATATTGTTCCATATTTGCAGGATCATTTTCTTTCCCTCTCATTTTTCCTTCTTCCTCCCAGAGCCAACAAGCTATTTCACTGGATTATAAAAATGTTATTACTTGATAACTATTTCCATATTATTTATTTTTGACTTAAAGTAATCTTGTAAAGCCTAAAACCCAAATAACATACCTATATACACATGTGGGAAGTGATGTCATATGTTTTTTCTTTTGCATTTCTCCTACCATGGCTCTTTCTCTCAATGTGGTTAGGATTCCTTCCCATAAGTCCTTCAGGAGTGTCTTGGTTTGTTGCATTGCTACTAGTGGCAAAGTCCATTACATTGGATTGTTCCACAATGTTTTTTCTGTGTACAATATTCTCCTGGTTCTACTCATTTCACTCCTCATCAGTTCATAGAGGTTCTCCCAGTTCATATAGAAATCCTCTAGTTCATCATTCCTTTCAGCACAATAGTATCCCATCACCATCAGATATTACATTTTTTAGCCATTCCCAAATTGATGGGCACCCCCTCTTTAAAGACTGATTTTCAGCTATGATCTTTTGATTTTCCTTTTTGGTTTGGTCCACCTAGATTTTCATGGCTTCCAACAGGTCAATTCTGGTCTCTAATTTGTTATTACTTCATGTGATTTCTGTGCCTTTTTTTCCATTTGGACAATTTCATCTTTTTAGCTGTTATTTTATTTTTGCATTGCTTTCATTTCTTTTCCCCACTTTTCTTACCATTTTTCCTCTATCTTTCTTGTTTCTTGAACTCCTTTTTTAGTTCCTCCAGAGCTTGAGACCAATTTCCATTATGGGGCAAAGTTTGCATGTGTTTGTTTGTTTCTCACATTTTTCCATTGTTTATGTATTTTGCTCTTTTTCTCCATAGAAATTTTCCAGGGTCAAGAACTTTTTTTTGTTGTTGTTTACTCCTTTTCCCAGTGAAGGGTTGGGATTCTTGCATGTTGGTAGTCATTGCTATTTTGGTTTCTGTCTCACAGGACTATATCTTGTGATTATCTTCCCTTGTCTATTAGAGGCCTGAGTGAGGGCAGGTAGATCTGTGGAGTTGTTTCTTTGTTTGTTTGTTTGTTTTGTATGTTTAGCATGCTTCAGAATATTTTGCCCTGAGGTTATCTTTTTCAGCTGCCATTGATTCTGTAGCTGTTGATGCTGCTGCTGCTGCTGCTGCCCATTGCTGTTGCTGCTGCTGCTGTTGGTAGTGCTGCATCTCTAAGCCCCACCACCTATGGCTGGTATTTTCAAGGGTTGGTCTGTAGTGTGGCAGGCTGTACCAAGTTTTCCCTGAGGCTATATTCCTTAGCTGCTGATGCCAGTCCCGAAGTATTTAGAGATTTCCCTAGCCCTGGTTAACTGGTGTGTCGAGAGGGGACTAGGACAGTCCCTTGTGCAGTTTTGTCCCCTTATAGCATGGGAATACCCTCTCTCTGCCTCCCTTTCATGCTGCATCCAGTGAAAGAGCACCTTTATTCATCCTGTTTTGATCCCTGTCCTTTTGAAGCTCTTTCTAATCACCTTTTAGAAGAAATTTCTCATAGGCAACAAGTTTTTCCTGATACTAAGCCAACATTTTGGCTCCCGATGGTCTAGAATAAATTAGAAAAAGACAAGTTGACATGATCATGTTATTTTGTACTTTTACCTATTTGGTAAAATATCTCCTAACTACATTTTAATTTATAGGGTCCGAGAAAATCCCCCAGGAATGGAGACAGAGAAAATGCAAGTAAGCAATGGATTACCTTTAATAAAGCTAACATGTTAGGGCTGCCCCAAAGAAGGAGCCACACTGACTTGACTTGGGGAACAACTTTTATAATATAGGGGGCTAGCATGAAATGTTGAACAATAAAATGTCATGATTTGGCAGTTGCACTTAGCTGAGGGTTTCACAATATAGGGAGTCTGCTTAGCTGCTGGAATGGTTATGATGATTTGGGCAAGAGTTTACCCCTGATTCCCCAGAGGGAGGTTGACTTTGACCTCCTTCATTCCTCACTTCTTTTTATGAAACATGATGAATCATCCTCATAGAGATGGCCTCATCATAAGGGGCTGGGCAAGTTATAAGGGGTTAGTAATGCTGCCTGAGGACCATGAGCTGGACTGAATTAATGTGATCCTTGACAAAGGTTACTCGGTGATTAACTAGCCTAATATGATCAGCATCATGAGGATGTACGGAAGCAAAGGAATTTCCTTGACAATAGTCTGCCCGAGTTTCTGGGAGTACAATGCCATGTTATCACCCCACTCTCCAAATATCTAAGGGAAAGGGGCAATGGTCTTAGTTTTCTATAGCTTCTTCAGAGCTGGGAATGGTTGTAGAGCTGTCCTTGCTGATTGTCAGGAGAGAGATATTGACTGTAGGCAATGTCAAGGGCTTCAGGCTGGAATGGTTGCCGAGGTTACATGGGGCATCTAGGTGACTCCCATGAGTGATTTAACCCTAGAAGCAACTAGAGAAACGACAAGGTTATAAATGCAAGGTCCAGAGTAGCCAAAACTTGAACAGAGAGGGAAAAGCTGTGGACACAGGGTTTTTAGGGGCATTTCCTCTGTGAATCCTGGGTCCTTGGTAGGTGGGGAACTGCTTGGAGATCTGAAGGATGTCCAGCAACTGCTTCCCCTGATTGGCAGAGAGGTCACAAGGGGGAGAGTCAGCCTTTAAGTTAGAAGTGTAGAGACCAGAACTGGGGCAAAAACTAGAACACCAGATAGAAACAGAGAAGCCAATAGACTCCATCTTCAGAAGTGGTCTGCAGAGTTGGTATGTGATGTTTCTGTTAAAGAATATCCCATTGCAAAGTACACATTAGCTATAAACAATTATAAACACTTGAGTGACAACATTTTACAGATGTATTTCTTTACCCCAAATTCTGGGGGAAATTCAAGAAAGCTTTGAGCTATATTTCAAAGCTCAAGATCCAAACTTCAACTGTGGTAAATTAAGGCTGCAAATACAAGCAATATATTAATAAACTTCACCTACTTTTCAAAGTATGTTCCCTAACAGTTTAAGAATTTTCAATTATTAAGGTTGTTTGAGGAAATGGAAACTTTAGTTTTATAATTGGCATTATGTGCTGATTATGGGAATTTGTCTCAAAGGAAAAGGCCAGTAGGGAAAATATTTCCTCATGCCCCAAGGGACACATAGTGAGAGCTTCACATACAGGCCAAAGGTATCACTGACTCATGTCATCATTGATTCACTCAAGGACTAACAGCCTAGATGGTCAGAAAAGGTCCATTCTCAAATGAGCCCAGAATATGCCTCTGTAACCATCCCAGTTCTCTGTCCTCTGTGTACTTTGTCACCATTAGTTCTCAGAAGCCTTCTTTTTCCTTAAAAGCCAAGTCTCACCCATTACAGCTCAGAGAAAGTCTGATTACCAGCAGTCCAGAAACAATTTTCCATTCCCTCAAACAAGATTTTCTGATCATTTGCCCCCTCTAAGGATTCCTTAAAACCTATCTACATTATACCAGTTATTCTTACAGATTTTGGCAATAATTAATTTATCACAATTTAGTCACAAAACCTGAACAGGAATTTTGAATTCATTAGCTCTACAGTAAATACAAAACAGGGCTAGATCATATCTTGGCCTTAGGTTTAAACACTTAAACCCATTTTTCCTTTAAACCTTTTATGATGGAAGGATATACAAGGGTAGAATACAGTCTTCTTGAGTCTTTACTGCTAAAAGACCTATTTTACAAAAATGATCTGTGGCTTTTCTATACAGACTGAAATCTTACTGTTCGACAAAATTAAAATTAGCATGTTATTTTCTAAACCCACATATATACCTGATCACAATTTTGAAATAAAATCCCAATAAAGAACTCCAATAGAGAGATTTAAGCATTAATTCCTTCTGGCTAGCAGACAGGGAAAGGAGATTTGTCAGGTCTTCTTATCGGAATAGCCCTGTTTACCCCCAAAACAGGATAATTAATAAGTGGTCTGGACAGTCCCACTGACTTCAAATTTTATGTGAAGGGGGCCTATTGTCAAGTCCAATTCCGTTGAGTGATCTGATTCCACCTGTGTGTAAGTGTGGACTGGTTTAGTATGAGGTTCCTGTATCCCATGAGGGGCCAGGCCAGAAAGTCTGGTAAGTGATTTGGTGATGAATGTTTGAGTTTGTATTACTGCCAGGAATTTTTGTAAATTGATTTAGCTCTTTGTAAATTTGAGTAATTAGACCTTTGTCAGAGGTTTTTGTTATGAAGATTGTTTCCCAATTTGTTACTTCCCTTCTAATTTTGGTTACATTGGTTTTGCTTGTATAAAAACTTTTAAATTTTATGTAATCAAAATTATTAATTTTACATTTTGTGATTTTTTCTAAGTCTTGCTTGGTTTTAAAAATCTTTCCTTTCTCAAAGGTCTGACATGTATACTATTCTGTTTTCACCTAATTTAATTATAGTTTCCTACTTTATTCAAGTCATTCATCCATTCTGAGTTCATCTTGGTGTAGGGTGTAAGATGTTGATCCAAACCTAAACTGCACACACTGTCTTCCAATTTTTCCCAGCAGTTTTTATAAAACAGTGCATTTTGGTCCCAAAAGCTGGGATCTGTGGGCTTATCGTAGGGTGTCTTGCTGAGGTCACTTTTCCCAAGTCTATTCCACTGATCCTCCTTTCTGTCTCTTAGCTAGTACCATATTATTTTGATGATCACTGTTTTATAGTATTGTTTGAGATCTGGTACTGGGAGGCCACCTTTCTTCACATTATTTCCCTGGATATCATTGATCTTTTTTCTTCCAAATGAACTTTGTTATGTTTTTTTCTAATTCAGTAAAAAAGTTGTTTTGGTACTTTGATGTGTATGGCAGTAAATAATTATATAAGTTTGGGTAGATGGTCATTTTTATTATGTTAACTCGTCCTACCCATGAGCAGTTAATGTTTTCCCAATTGTTTAGATCTAGTTTTAATTGTGTAGAAACTGTTTTATAGTTGCATTCATATAGTTCCTGTGTTTGTCTTGGAAGATAGATTCCTAAGTATTTTATATTATCTAGGGTGGATTTTAAATCCTATTTCTCTTTCTAATTCTTGCTGCTGAGATGTGATAGAAATATATAGAAATGTTGATGACTTATGTGGGTTTATTTTGTATCCTGAAAATTTGCTAAGGTTGTTGATTATTTCCACTAGCTTTTTAGTTCATTCTCTAGGATTCTTTAAGTAAACCACCATATCATCTGCAAAGAGTGATAGCTTGGTCTCTTCATTGCCAGTTTTAATACCTTCTTTTTTCTCTTTTTTTTCTTCTTTTTTTTCTCTAATTGCTACTGCTAGTTTTTCTAGTGCAATGTTAAATAATAGCGGTGATAATGGGCATCCTTGTTTCACTCCTGATCTTATTGGGAATGTATCTAGTTTATCCCCATTGCAGATGATGTTTGCTGATGGTTTTAGATAAATACAGTTTATTATTTTTAGGAAAGACCCTTGTATCCCTATACTTTCTAGTATTTTGCTCCCTTATTCGAGAACATCAGGACAGTTTTCTTAAGTAATTTTGTGTAGTATGATATCAATGTTCCGTTTATTTCTGGGTTTTCAGGTAGACCAATGATTCTCAAATTGTATCTTTGTACTCTCTTTTTTCCTGATCTGTCATCTTTTCAGTGAGACATTTCATGTTTTCTTCTGTTTTGTCAGTCTTTAGACTTTGCTTAATTAATTCTTGCTGTTTTGCAAGATCTTTGGTTTCCAGTTGCCCAATTCTGGGCATTAAGGCCTGGTTTTCTGTTATAATCTTTTGATTTTCTCCTATAATCTTTTGAATTTCCTTTTCCGTTTGGTCTATGCAGCTTTTCGTGGTTTCCAGCTATTTCTCCAATTGGAAGTTCTTGTCCTTTAAACTGTTATTTTCTCTTTGAATTATTTTCCATTTTTCTTGCCGGAAGGCTTCCATAATTTTGATAAGCTCCAATTTAAATTCTTCAAGAGCTTGTGGACAGTTTCCATTTTTTTTGTTAGGTTTTGGTGCATTTATTTGAATTTCCTCCTCTATTTCCTCTGTAGGCTGAGTTTTTCCTCTGTAAAAATTTTCCAGAGTCAGTCCCTTCTTCTTGTTTTTCTTACTGGAGGAAGGTTGTTGTTCCTGGGCACTCTTTGCCATCACTATGGAGGTTTTTCCCTTCCCTTTTTAGTCAGAAATCTGAGTGAGATGGGCAGGCTTTCTGTGTATGGAGTTAAGGAGCAAGGATTTTTCCTGAGGCAAGCTCTTAAATCTCCACAGATTCTCCCATTTGCTGACCTTCTCTGTGCTATCTTCCCATGAGTGCCCATGGTGTGTGCTCTTCAGCCTGTTGCAGTTTCAGGTCTAGCTGCAATCAGGGGTAGTTCTTCGGTGGTCTTAGTCAGCTTCCAAGGACCTAGTTGTGCCCTTCTAGGGACACTCTAGAGGTCTCCCTTGCTCACTCACTGATTCTGGTACATGCTGGCTCTGACTCTGGCTCTGTAGTTGGTGGGGGAGTAGTTCAGTTCGCATTTTGGTGGGAGCTTTTTCATCCCTTTGTAGTGTGGCAATGCCCAAATCACATGTACCTTCAGTGTTGTGCCCTACTGTAGAGTCCCTTTGTTCAAATGAATTTGAGTTTTTTGGTTTTTTTAAGATAGTCTATATTGGTAGGTGCTGAGGAGTGGATGTGTCCTGTATCTAGACTGCTTTTACCCAGAAATGATCCCTTATTTTGGTTTTTACACTCTTATTTTCGTTTTGTTTTACTTTTGTTTCTTTTTCTCAGTTTTCTTCCACCTCTCTTATTTGATTTTTTTAAATTCCTTTTTGAGTTCTTTCTGTGTCTAAGACAAAAATCTCATTTTTATTTGAAATCTTGCATGTGGCTGCTTTGGTGTCACCATACTTTATTAAATCTCTGCCTTGTTCTTTGTTTCCATAGAAATTTTCTATGGTTACATGTTCCTTTTCCTGTTTGTTCATTTTCCTAACAATTTTTTTTGCCTATGGACCGGGAATTCTGAAAACTCATGATTCTTTCTGTTCTGCTGATGGTTTGAAGGATGCAGCACTGTGAGCAATTTTGCTCTGGGACTAGGATCATCATAATAGGTTTAAAAGGTCTAAGAACTAGGGAATTCAGAGCCTGATTTGAGGCTGTTGGCAGGGCTTGGGACTTCAAGAGGTATATGTGGTGTTCTCTGCTGTCAGCTTCAGTGTGGTTCCAGGATCCAAAAGTTGCCCTATGTACAGCCTTACCTGGTACATTAGGTGGGGAGTGGTTGGCCTGCCATCTTCTGAGTGCAGTTTTAGTTATGGTTTCCCAAATCCCATGAAAATTGACTATCTCTGTTACGTTTTAAGCTGCTTTCCACAGGAGAGCCTCCTCGCTCTCTTGTTATTGGTTTTGTGACACCTGTCATTTTGAGGTGCTACTTTAAGATTGGTTTTGAGAGGATTCTTGGAGTAGTTTCAGCTTTTGCTACTACTAAGCTGACATCTTAAAGAATAACATTGGTCAATTTGAATAAAAAAGAAAGAAGAAAACCAAATTACCCATATAAAAAATGAAAAGGTTGAATTCACCATCAATGAACAAGAAACTAAAGGAAATATTAGGAGCTTTTTTGCCCACTTCTATGCCAATACAAATGAAATTAATAAATGTTTATAAAAATGTAAATTTCCAAAATGAACAAAAGAGACAATAGAATACTTAAATTATCCCATCTCAGAAAATAAATTAAATAAGAAATCAATCAACTCCCTAAGGACAAAAATAAAAAAAAACAACCTTAGAATCAGATGAATTAAGGATTGAATTTTATCAAACATTTAAAGAGCAATCAATCCCAATACTTTATGAAATATTTGAGAAAATAGTCAAAGAATGAGGACTACCAAATTCCTTTTATGGCACAAATTTGTTGCTGATATCTAAGCCAAGAAGAGTAAAAACAGAGAAATAAAGTTACAGACTAATTTTTTTTAAAAAGTATAAATGCAAAAATTTTAAAAATGAGACTGCAGCAATATATTCCAGGAATCATTCACTATGACTTGGTATGATTTGTACCAGGGTTGGTTTAATATTTGGAAAACCATCAGTATAATTGAGTATATTAGTAACAAAACTAATAGAAAACACATAGTCATCTCAATAGATGTAGAGGGAAAAAAAACTTTGACAGGATACTACACATACTCCTATTAAAAACAATATAGAGTCTTGGGAATAAAGGAGGCTTCACTTAAATATATATATATATATATATATATATATATATATAACCATCAGCAGGTATCATCTATAATGTAGATAAATTATAAGCTTTCCAAATAAGATCAAGGATGAAGCAAGGTTGTATGTTAACATCACTATTTTTAATATTGTTCTAGGAATCATAGCATTGGTAATAATAGAAGAAATAAAAAGTAATTGGAGGAATTAAAGTAGGCAATGAGGAAACTAAGTCAATATTCTTTGTGGATGATATGGTGTGAGAATTATATGAGAGAATTCTAGTGAATCAGCTAAAAACTTCTTGAAATAATTTTATCAGTGATAGCATAAAAATAAAACCACATGGATTATCAGCATTTCTAAATATCACCAACAAAATCCAGCAAAAAGATACAGAAACATGATATTCCATTTAAATTCACTCTAAATAACAGAAAATACCTGGGAATCTACTTGCTAAGACAAACACAGAAATTATATGAAAGCAATTACAAAATGTTGTCCAAAAAAATAAAGGCAGATATAAATAATTGGAAAATATTTATTACTTATGGATAGTCTGAGTTAATATAATAAAACTGACAATTCAACCTAAATTAATTTATATATTCAATACCATACCAATAAAACTACCAACTAATAGTTTAAGTATAAATATTTTATAGTACTGGAAAAATAATAAATTTGATCTAGAAGAACACAATATCAGGAATATGAAGGGAATGAATGAAAAAGTGTGAAAGAAGGTAATGTAGAAACACTAGATCTCAGGGCTATAAAACAGTAATCATCAAAATATTATGGCACTTTCTAAGAAATATAATTGTGGATCAAAGGAATAGATTATATACAATATATTATATATTATATATAATAGATTATATATGGGTAAATTGTAATATTTATTGGGAAAGGAAATAGGATTGGAAAAAAGGGGATAAATGGGTATTGTTTGTATGGGGTATGGAGGAGAGAGGGGAGAGAGGGTATATTGCTTGAGAAGCAAAGGAGGGATATGCCCCCTGCTGAGAGGAAACAGCAGGGGTCTGATAAGGATTGTTTGTTGTAGAATGACTGAACTGAAGTTCAGCTCCCTCTAGACCAGAAAAGATAGTCCACGTATCTGACTGTGAATTCAAATAATATAAAATTTAACCAGTTGGTATTGGAGTTTTTTCCCAGCTTCAGACCTGAGGCCAGGTCCCAGAGGCTGGCAGAGGGTTCTCCCACTCCCATCTACTCTATATCAGTCCAGTTTTGTCTTTTTAAAATCTTAGCAGTAGACAGAAAGCAAACAAGAACAGATCTGACCTTCAGAAGCCTGTGTCTTCCGGCTGAACCAAGAAGAGCATGCCACTCTAGTTTGGGCTGAACAAGCTCCTCTCTCCTCCAACACCCAGAAGCAAGTCCACCCACGACAGGAAGGAAGTGCTAGTCACAAGACCCAACTGCCACACCAAGAAGGAAGTGCTAGTCACAAGACCCAACTGCCACTCCCAGTTGGCCCCTTCCCCCACAAACTGTCAGTCTTATTTCCTTTCCACAAAATGTCCAAATCAGTCTGGTATTCAATAGATCCAAAATATCCCTACTTTGGAGACAATTTAATAAAAAGAAAAACTGCTGGGAAAATTAGACAACATTAAGGCAGAAACTAGATATCTACACTAAGATATGGTTAAAATGAGTATATGATTTAGACATTAAAAATGATGCCATAAGTAAATTAGAGAAATATACCATTGTTTACTTGTCATATGTATGGTTAAGGGAAGAATTTATGATCAAACAAGTGATAAAGAAACTTGTGACGTGAATAATTTGGATTATGTTAAATTAAATAATTTTTGTACATACAAAACAAATGTTAGCAAAATTAGAAAGGAACAACATACTGGGGAAAATTTCACATCAAATTTCTCTGATAAAAGTCTGTCAAATATTAAGAGAAATGAATCAATTTCCTAAGGATACAAATCTTTCTCCAGTTGACCAATGGGCAAAGGATACAAACAAGAAGTTTTCAGAAGTGTAAACCTCAAAATTTCTCAGACTTATGAAAGTTAGGGGTTTCCCCCATTGGGGAATCTTCTACTTAAAAAATTCCCTAGCAGATGGTGAGAACTCTACTTGATTGTAGGGGCTCCTTGCCTTGGGAATATCCCTACTCCACCCTACTTAGGACTGCTTTAGGACAGAGAGCTCCTTGAGAACAATGAAAGTACTTTGATCCATGCTTATGGAAAGACCAGGAAGTTCTTTGAGTCATGACTGTTTTAGAATTGATACAATGGGATGCTAAGTGCTTATAAAGGTGGGGCAACTTGTAAACTACTTAGACCTAAAAGGTGAAAACTTACTCAGAGGTATTCTTTTAATGAAATTAGTCAACACAGCAGCATTTTTTTTCTCTCTTACTAAAGAGATTAATTTACTCAGCTGTGAATTCAAAATGGGCTGTCTTTTGGAAAACATCTACAGTGATTGGTAGATGTAGGGACTTAGGGGAGGTGACATGGGAGAAAAAACCATATATAAGAAAAAGCAGAATCTCTTGATAGGGATATGCTTTTGGAGAAAACCTTTTGGAGGATCTCTGATGAGGACCGCTTGGAAGAATCTCTTGAGAGAGGCCTTTTGGAACAGTCTCTGGCTGGAAGGCTCTCTGGTGAAGTCAGCTGAGATGGAACTGGCCTGGTGTTACTAAAATCCTTGTTTAGTCAGACCTTGTGGTGAGTGTTAAAAAACTGACTGATTTCTCTTTTAAGACTCAGGTCTAGGCCATATTGACTTGAGGCCCTTCATACTTATTCCTTTCTTACTCTCTCTCTCTTTCTTTGATTACTCATTGTATTGTTAATTAAAATCTCTATAAAACCCAATTGACTAGGGTATTTGAATAATTAGGAATATTTCCCTAGCGACCACCTTATATTTGATTTAAAAACCAAGACACTGTAGTGAAACATATTTCTGTGGTCAAATTTACTCACCCTCCCTTATATCTATCACAATTTATATCTTCCACCATTTAAACTCACTACAGTTTAAGACCGCAACCATTTTAAATCTCACAGAAGAAGATATCAAAACTATCAATAATCCTATGGAAAAATTCTAAATAACTTCATTATAGGAATACAAATTAAAACAACTCTGAAATACCATCGCACACCTCTCAGATTGCCTAATATCACAGTAAAGAAAAAAAATTAAAAATGTTTGAAGGAATGTAGCAAAATTGGCACACTAATGCAATGTTGGTAGAGTTGGCAGTAGGCCAAAATGGTCAAAAAACTATGAATACCTTTTGATGCTGTAATTCCATTATTAAGTCTATATCCCAAAGAACTTATAAAAAGAGGAAAGGACCTACTTGTTAAAAAATATTTAAAGTATCTCTTTTTGTGTTGCAAAGAATTGGAAACAGTCCATCAGTTGGGATGTGATAACAAATTGTGGTATAATAATTGATGAGTAAGATAATTTCAGAGAAATCTAACAAAATCTACATGAACTGATGCAAAGTGAAATAATCAGAACTGGGAGAATATTGTAAACAGTAACAGCAATATTGTATGATGTTCAACTGTGAAAGACTTGGCTATTTTCAACAGTATAATAATACAGAATAATTTTGAAGGACATATGATAAATAATGGCATCTTTCTCTAGAGAAAGAATTGTTAGAATGAAATATAGATTAAAATGTAGTATTTTCACTTTAGTTTATTTGTGTTTTTAGTTTGGGGTTTTGGTTTTATTTATGAGCATTTTCATAAAACAATGACTGATATGGAATTTTTTTCATGATGATATATTTATAACCCAGATCAAATTGTTTACCATCCCTAGGAGGGGGATGGGATGGGATGGGAGGGATGAAATAATTTGGATCTTTTTATTTCATAAATGTAGGTTAAAAATTGCTACTATATATAATTGGGAAATAAAGCATTTTGTAAAGAAATTTAATTGGTATTTATATAACATTCTATACTTGTGTTTAAAATGTCAACTGCAAAATATTGAATGACTATGATGGATATTAACATAACTCTGAAAAATTAGTTGGAAATTTTGATAGGCTAATGCTTGTCCTGATTACTCAATAAGAACTCTGATTCATAGCAAAATCTATGGTTGTTTTGGTCAGTGCCAACTTCTTTTAGCAGTATAGCCCACTGGATATTTTTCTTTCCTCTTCTATAAGACTAGCTTCATCAAGAAAATATAATAGTTTCAGATCTTAGAATTAGAATGGCCCTTTGCGATATCTTTTCACTATATTTCTGTACCTTCTATTTAATTCCAAAGTAAATTCTGTGGGGAATATATTCTAGAATGTCATGGACAAAGATAAATCCATGTTACATTTAGTCAACCCAAGAAAAATCCTTAGCATTAGAATTAGGTCCTTTATTACCTAATTTAGCCAAGGCAAGATAAAAGAGTCCAATTGCAGTATTTCACTTTCCATAAGAATTGTTTTAACTCTATCTCTCTAAAGCACAATTAGGAATTTATCCAAGAATATATGAGTTTGGGGGATTGGTAAGAATTTAGGGAAATACATCTACCATTTCACTTTTAAATACAATAAATGTATAATTTATGATAATGAATCACTTTATATGGGATCATAGAATGACATATTAAGAAATCATCACTTCTATGCTCTTCAATTTAGAAAGAAGGCCACTAGAACCCAGGAAGTCAAATAAGTTACTTAAAGTCACTATGAAATTTGTCAAGTCAGGATATGAACCCATGTTCTTTGACCTCAAATTTGATATTCCTTTCTATCATACTATAAAACCTCTAGATTTTGATTTTTCCATGAGCTTATGAGGCAAATGCTACTGAAAAAGTAAATTGAGTTACAATTGCAATTCTGTTTTACAGTTAAGGAACAAATAAATAAACAGCAAAAAAGGATTATTATTCATACAGTGGTTATCCAAAACAATCATTGAATAGCATTAAATAGCATGGGGAGATAGTCATAGAAGGATAACTATCTGTATTAAGACTTTAAGAACTAATAAAAGATGAGGAGGAAACCCTATATCTCTCAGTTAAGATATCCTTTAATTAGCAACTCAGTGCTTTTAAAGGAATACTATACCTATTTAGTGGGCAGCATCTCCTGGAAGTATCTACCTTCTCCAGGGTTATAAGATATCTATAGCTATCTATAAATATTTATCTATAATAAATAACTATTTAACAGTCATCAGAAACAGGAGAAATATAAAGATCTGTGAGACTTGTAAAGCCAGGTGCACCAAAAAATGACAAATAGAAATGAATATTCTCAAATTATCCCAGTTCATTGATCCTACATTGGCTATACTCTCCTGATTTTTCTCTATCTTAACCCTCTGGTGAAACAACACAAACCCAAACTACCTTCTTTCCTCTTGTCTCATTGTTAATTATATTTTGCCAAGCTCTAATCCTGCATTACTACCATCATCTATCTCGTTTTCTCCAGCCAAACTGGAAGAAACTGTGCAGCCTGGTTCCACTACAATTTTATGTTTATCTAATCTCAACTAGGCTCTCACTGCAGTAAGTTAAACATTCTACTTTTTCCCTAATTGAGTTACTATACCCTCTCCATAGCAGTTCTTCAAAGCTTTCTTATTTCTCTTCCAGCCTCCCAGAGCTCCCCACATTTCCATCTTTCTCAACCTCTTAGCTAAGGACCTTATTCTATACTTCACCAAAGTACTGAAACTATTCACCAATAAATTCTTTTCCCTATCTTTGTCTCACATAATTTAAACATTATTCCACTATTTCCTCCTTGGCTCTAGTCTCAGTCAAATGTGTAATACTTTTCCTTACCAAAATCAAGTTTTTTACCAATTGTCTTTCATATTACAATGTAAACTTTTTGAGGACAGGAATAATTGTATGCTTTTTTTTTTGTCTAGTGAACACTTTTTGAACCATTACTTGGCACATAGTACACACTTAATAATTGTTTGTCAACTGACTGAATATGTCCGAAATAAAAAAGTAGATAACGCAAAAGTTTTATAGATGCACCATAGAGTGCACAGTTGGTCCTGCTTTCATTGGATGCTTCCTTACAGAGTAAATTAATTAACAATCTAGGGATAAAAGCTAGCGAAAAAGAAAACTTTATATTAGCTATGTTTTCATTTAAGACCATTTACCTACTATGCCCTATTTTTTCTGTGAATTTAAAGAATTTCTCCCAGGACTAGAATATATTTATTAATCTCCTCCATATTTTAGAATCCCTAGCTCCCTTCAAAGTTCATCTAGACATCTACCATACAAGGCTTTTCTTAATCTTCCCAGCTATTAGTGCCCCTTCCTAAAATTACTTACTTGTATTTTGTTCCCTATGATAAAATAGAAAAAAAAAATCCTTGAGAGAAGCAAATTTTAATTCTTTGCATCCCCACCACCTGACACAATTTCTGGCTTAATAAAACTTAATAAAACCTTCTGCATTTCTTAATTCATTGATGGGTATGTTATTCATTTTGAAAATAGGACCTGGAGTATTCCTTTTACCTAATACAGTTTGATTAATCTTTCTTTATTTTTTCTCTTTGTAATGATAGAGATTGTGTTCCGTGTCTTTGATATGCAGACATCTAGCACCAGGAAAACTTCCTCATGTTCTTTGGTATGCAAACAAGACAGTTTCCCCAATAATAATTGTCCTGTGTGATGATGGAATCCAGTCAAAGATTCTTCTAACAGGAAATATGCCTAAGAGCATACTGTATTTCTAAAATCTCTTTGTCTCCATTGTTATGAGGAAGAGAGGATTTGAGCATATGAGGTGGGTCTGCAGTGAGATGCAGATGCAGGGAAAAGATTCTAGAATGTGGGGGGGGGGAGGGTGAGACCATTAATTGAGGATGGAGCTGGGTCATTCTCTGGTTTGAACTGAAGGGACTGGCTGTTTTCCCTTCGTGGCTGTTTCTACCTTGTCTTCCTATCCTACCTGCTTACCTGCTGATTTGTCATCTTCTACTAAGATTCCTGGTGTGATCCTGAATCATCTGAGCCATCTGTCTGTAAGATTATGTCTGGGGTCCTTCTGCATCCAGGACCTCTTCCTGGGCCCTGTCCTGCCAAACTACCAAAAATCATTACCTCTATTATCATCAAAAGGGTGGTAGTAGATAAGTACAGGTGTGTCTATATTAGGGACTGGGGTCATTAGACACATAGGTAAGTGTTAAGTTAGCTCAAATCTGTGAAGACTCTCAGCAAGAAGACATTTAGATCTGGGGGAGATTTAGGTAGTTGTTATTAACATAGAATCATCCAAATTCCCTTTTCACCTTCCTTGTCATAATAAACCGAACATCTATCCCCATTATATAGTGGTCTGTGTTTGTTATCTCAGGACAGGCTCTGCCTGGACTGAGTCTGTTAGCTTATCAATTCACTGACTCTGTTGGCCTTCCCAAATCAGTTATATCTTCTGAAACTGCCCTATCTGAACCATGTAATCCCATCCCCAACCATTACACCACTCAAAAGAAAGTAAAAGCTAGCAGTGTAGACCCTTACTATCATAAGGATCCTGAACGATAATGCCTTAAAACACAGGCTGTGAAATAACAGGTGTTTCTGCCATATGAATGTGTATGTACATGGAGTTTCATATCCTGGCTCATAGGATCTTCCTTAAAAAATTCTCTTTTGTTCTTTAAGTGGACTAAAATGACTGCAGTCAATACACAGTATGTGTGATAGTGGTTGATCACACCTCAGAAAGCTCTCCTACAGATTAGGCACAAATAGTCCTTTGGACATTTGAGGATGAAGATGTTTTTAAATTTTAAGCTACAATTTTCTTTCGATCTTCAATTCTACTTTGCTTATAGAGTTCAGCACCTTCTTTGATGAAGGCATGCTATCCAGGATGGTCCTGTGCAAGTGCCTTTCATATCTCCTAATCAATACTAAAGTGATTCATAGAGCTCTAGAGAGTGTTCTTGTATCAATTCCATTGACCTACATGTGAACAATTGCTTTATATGATTTCTCCCTAAAATAGTCTCTTAGACAAATATATGTTTGGCATTCAAACTATGTGGCCAGCCCATTGGAGTTGCTACTCTTTCAAAGAGTTTGAATGCTTGGGAGTTCAGCTTGAGAAAGAGCCTCAATGTCCAGTTCTTTAATTTGCCAAATGATCTTCAGAATATTCCTGGGACAATTCAAATGGCAGCAATTTAGTTTTTTTATGTGGTACTGTTAGAATGTTTAGATTTCACAGTTATACAATAAAGATGCCAGCAAAATGGCTCTGCCAACCTTCAGTTAGAAGTTTTTTTATGACCTCTTCTCTCCCACATTTTCCTTGGGTGTCTCTCAAACACTGAGGTAGCTCTGGCAATGTGTGTATCGACCTCATCATCTGTTTATATCCCTGGAAAATATACTGCCAAAGTAAATGAATTTATCCACAGCATTCCAATTTGCTCTATTTAATGTATCTGATGGTTCCACACATGTATGTTGTAGTGCTGTAGTGGTATAGAACCTATGAAGAAAGACTTGCAAGCAAGTGCAAAGAATGGAAACTTGAAGATCTGTAAACCAGAAAGATTCCAAAGAAGAATGTGGCCAGGAGGAGGCAGTTTGAGTAAGCTGGCACAAACTGTTTTACTCATCTCCTTTCTTCCTTGGACCCTGAGGAAGGAGCTATCAGAGATATTTACTCTACCTTTCTGGCTATTGGCTTCTCCTTTAAAGATTTGTGGCACAGCTCTGAAGATCTTTTCAAGTTACTAACAATATCCCTTAAAGACTATTCAACCTTACTTTCTCATATTGAATTTATAATAGATTAGGGAAACCAAAAAATTCCCTCTCTCCTATCCCCACTCCTTTACCATTCTTCCTTAAAAATAAATCCCTGTTTTCAGTATTATAGAATAAGATTAGTCTGTTAGAAGCTGCTGTCAACTTACCAACTCTAAATCACTGTTGAAACCAACAGAAGGAAACAGGAAGTGGGTGGGGGGAGGAGAATTGAGAATTCAGTCTCTCTTTGACTTTATTTCTTAGAGTCCTTGTTCAAGCTTTTCTCTTTACCTTAAATACCTTAGTAACTGAGCTTTCAACACAAACTTCAGTTTTTTTGTGCTCATTGTTAGGCCAAAATTGACATAAGTGGCAGAGAATCTCTCCCATTTATCTCCAATTTAAAACAATTCCCTCATTCTGAGAATGGGCAGAGATAAAAAATAGTAAATTGTACTGATCACCAAATCTCATCTGATTCTTCTAAAGATTCAGAAGATCTTAAGCAGCATGTTTTAAAGTAGTAACCTGATGAAGTGATAACTATATTAGACTATGATTATACTTGTCAGGAGGTTTAGATTTTAATCCCAGTTCAAATATTTTCTAGCTATGTGACGATGGCTTTTCACCATAACTCTGTATTTAGTTTTCCTCATTTACAAAATGAAGTTGATAATATCCACACATGTTTCTTAAAATTGTAGCATAATTAGATATATATGAATCTGTGATTCCTTCAGCATGGAAAACTTCCATCTCTAATACAGCCTACAATCCATCCAAAACTTAATAAATAAATCCTAGGTGTGGTCATTTGAGAAGCTAAAGGTTAAATGTTTTGCACAAGATCATGAAGTCATTTAAACTATTAAAGTCTTTTAAGACAAATCTATAACACAGGATCTCAATGAAATTCTGTCTCTTAGGGATCTAGAACATGAAAACTGACTGAGTAAAATTCCATATTTTTGAAAATTAAAAACAATATTGAATCTTTAGGATTGAATTGAATCAGAGAATTAAGTGCATATCTTGGTTGTGCTACTTATTAATTGTGTTACTTTGAAATTTTTGTTTCATGCCTCTGGGCTCACTTTCTCAAGGATATCTTTAGGACTAGACAGCTTCTAATGTCTCTTTGAGCTCAAAATGTATGATACTACTTAATTTTTCTCAATTAAAATAGAAATCAAAGCTTTAATATTCTACATTATTCCTCAACTAGATTCTTTTGAATGAAATAAATGGTTTAAAGTTGGACTCAGCAGAATAAAATCTGACCCATCACCTGTGAGCTTTAAGGTTCATGAGCTAAGAATGCATTTTACATTAACAAAAATCTTATTACAAATGTAAAATCTTATTAGAAATGTAAAAACCATTCTTAAGTTATACACCATACAAAAAAGAGACAGACTTTTTGAAAAACCATTCTTTCCAAGAAAATCAATGCTAAACACCATTTGGCTATTGGCTCTAACAGCTTCATAAGAATTCTCTATAATTTAGGTAAGCAGACACTGGTAGTGCATACAAGTCTTGGTCAAGAGAGTCTCCTCCCAACTTGGGTAAGCATATGCATAACTTCCTTCTTTGGGTATATCTGTGTTGCTTCGCAAACCTCAAATGGGAGAATTAAGTAAGACATACTCCAAAAATAATAACAATACTTAAAAACCAAAACATAAAAAAGATTAAAAGAGCAATCATCTAAGGAAACAAAGACCTTGAAATATGAATTAAGTCATCCATTGAAAAAAAAAATCAATCAATTGAAGCCTTGAGGTAACTTACATCTCTAATATACTCCACATAAAGGGTATCACTGTGTCACTGACATTTCTTTTCCTTAAGGAATTGTTCTGGTATTTTGATTTATGTGCTTTCCCTAATATTTTCTAGTGCAGTAATAGTTGTGCTCTTATAAATAAATTTACTGCCTCAGCAGTAATTTCTTCACAAAGAATTAAGGAAAAAAATCTTTTCCTAAGATACATTGTATCTTCTTCCTAAATTACAATTTTGTGTCATAAAGAACAAGATAAATGCAGTGATTATTTTTCCTATAAGGTGCTCAGCATTTGAAGCCTTCAAAATCCTGGACTCTTTCTATATTTTCAGGCTTCTTATACTTGACTCTCCTCCACTTACTCTAGGAGCCCGATAACACTAGCTTCCTTGCTATTCTTTCTGTGGATCATTCCCAGCTTTTCAAATTAGCTTTCCTCCAGATCTGGAATATTCTCTCTTTTCCCATCAAATTTCTGCTTCCCTTGTTCCTTCAAGATTGACTGTCTCTTCAAGAGGTCTTTATCTTGTGTCTATTCTCACCCTCCAATGCTAAGAATTCTTCCTCTGAGATTACTTTCTACTTGCATATTGTGTCCTATTGGACTCCTTGAGGGTAATGACATTGATTGGGCCTTCTATATATCTCTAAATGATTAAGATAATGACTGACACATGATAATAACTTAACAGATGCTAGTTGACTGACTCAATTCAATTCTCAATTCAAGACTATCCATTGCTTTGGGTCATTAAAGGAATGAAGAAAGGAAGGAAGGAAGGGGAGGTAATAAGGGATTGAGGTAAGGTAGTGAGTAAGGAAGAGTGAAGGAAGCATGATTGAATCAATTTATACATTTTATGTATATTATCTGTATTGAAATGAGTCTGGCAAGAAAATGTGGGGAAACATTTAACTCATTTTAAAGAGAATATTGTTTTCAAGTATCTTAACATTTAAACAATTAGTGTTACACATTATTAAAATAATTTTAGATGGGATATGACTTAATATTTAATTAGCAAATACTGAAACAATCAAAATTGTAACATTTCATAGTTTTTACTTCTTCACCCTAATTATTTTAAATCTGTAAGACATTTTTATATTTTAATCACTATTGTCAATCAGTATATCAATATGTATACAAAGTAATATTTGTATGAATTAAGAGCTGTTAAAATATAAAGAGGCAGTATTTTTAAATATTATATTTAGATTCCATTATTTGCAAAATAAAATGCCTAAAAATAAAGATATTGTGTAAACAGTGTCAAGGGCAATAATAGCCTATTTCCTGGAGGACCTAAGTGCCCCCTGGAATATATCCTTCACAGAACAATCTGTTATGTTGGTCCTAGCTTCCTCTCTATTTTAACATCTATTAAAGTATAGTGTAATTAATGGAAAGATTCTTAAAATTTTTGTGTCCTGGACCCTTTGGTAGTTGGGAAATAACCAAGTATTCCTTCTTAGGGTGTCTTTAAATGCAAGAATAAAATATGTAAAATTTCAAAAGACACTAATGGTATTAGTTTGTAATATTATGATAAACATTAAAATAACAATTTATTTTCACCCCATTCAGGTTCATTTACTCACTGAAATTAGGTCATGAATTCTGTGGGGAACCATAAAAGCCAAACAAATAGCACTTGAATTAAAGTTCAAAGAAGGGTTAAGTGATTTACCCAGTGTCCACTTATAAACTATGTGTCAGAGACAGGATGAATAAATACATAGGGGGAAAGGGAAAAACTATTGTTGTATATTCAGAAAAGGATTTATATTGATAGAAAAGAGGGAGGGTATATATTCTCTCTTTGTAGGGTTATATCTTATAGAGGAGACTAAATTTGAGGAAAATGGATATCAGAATTATCTTAGTGTTTGTCAAGAACATCCAGATAACATCTTCATCTGAACAACTATATTGAAGTTTGTTTTTTTTTTTTGGGGGGGGGATTATTAGAAAAGCCAAATAAAGAAAGCACAATGAATTTATATAACCAGGAAATTCATATCTCTGGAAATCAAGAATTTTTTTAAACTAGTGAAAATCTGTCTTTCTTAAACTACATTTAATTTTTTTTTTAATTTGGGACTATCACCCTCCAAATCCAGAAGTGACATATTTTTACCCCAATCCTATATAATACAAAGTTAGATCAAATATTGATTAGTTGCTGTCATATTCAGAAGTTGCTAAAGATGCCATGCAATATATTTGGAATTTTCTTTTGACTGTGGCTGTTTTACATGTCATCTACCTCACTGGAGCTTGATCAGTCCTCTGTAAAGTAAGCAATTTCACCTGTCAGCTTTCCTTCTAGAGTCAATGACAAGAAATTCATCAAAAGTGGAGGCTCCTTATGCTTTGTTCATTTTTCATGTCATTCTTAGCCCACCATCAGTACTCTAAATGTTTTGTTTACTCTACAGCTCAGTGAAAGAAAGAAATGAAAGCTTTTTTAGTTGCCATGTTCGTGCAAAATAGTGCTAAGAATGTGAATGTGAAATTCAAAGGTTTTGAATATTTTGGAGGAAGGGAAAGACAAAGGTCTTGACAAGAATCAATCATCCTCTAATGCCAGTGAATATTTGTTTATGTCCATCAGTGCTTTAAACACACCCACACACATACATATACATACTATACATATACTAAAACATACAACTTATATAGATATTGATATACTATTTATATAACACTTTATAATTCCCTCTAAAACAAAATGGGTTTTTAAAAAGTACAAGTATTATTATCCCTATTTTATAGCTGAGAAAAGTGGGGTTCATTGAGGTCAAGTAGTATCTCTAAAATCCATAAAGTTTAATTATATCTGTGAAAAATATTTTCCATTTCATTCCCAGCACAGTGTCTGGCTTGTACTTGGTAACTGATACATGCTTGATAATTTAAATGATTAGATAAATAGCATATATACTTCTTTAAGGACCTTTTTTGGATTTTTAATTTATATTGTTGATGTTCTTATCTTTGACCATTTCTATTAGTATATCCTTTCTACCTGTCCTGATTTACATTCAGCAAGGAAAAGATCAACTGCAATCAGTTGCATTACAAAAAGCCATTAGAACCACCACTAACTTAAGTTTATGATGTGTGAGATGACAGAAATTAGGATAAGCATGCTATAATCATCATTGTTACTCCTCCTGACCCCACTCCTGCATTGTCTGAGGAACAAGGAAAGGTCTTTCAGAATGTGCTAATACCTAAAGTAGTTATTAAGTTTTTATATCCTAGATTTCAAAGGACAGAGAGAATTGCATCTGGAGCAGAAGCATAGCCAGTATATGTTAATGGTAGTACTTAAAGCCTTCCTAGTGCCTAGGATAGTTCTTTAACCAGTATGCATCACTGCCCCTAAAGACCTGGGAACAGAAAAACAAAAATTCCATTACCTACATTCAAAGAGCTTAACTTCCACTGAATGTAGGAGCTGTTGGGAAGAGAAACTGTATACCACATTATTCACATAAGTAAATAAAAATATGTGTAGTAAGTGGATTACTGAACACCTCTTATCATGCCTCCAACCCCCGAAAAGTAAGTTGTATTTAAAGAAATCCTATTTTATAAGGTAACACTAATACTACTATTAATACTAACCAGAAAGAAAAAAAAGTTTAAAGGAAATACAATTAATTAAATAATGAAGTGAAGATGTAATAGACTGCTTTATCTATTAATCTGAGACACATGCTACTTCGATCACCAAATAAACACACAAATATATTTATTACATTGGTTAATATTCAATTCCTATTATGGGTGTTGAATATATAGAATAATTCAAAATTCAAATATGGTATTTTTAAATATATAACTATGAATGTGTTGGTTGACATTTAGAACTTTGTAGTTCTCTCTGTAGAGACTTTGGGGAACAAAGACAAATACTGGAAAATTCAGTACACTCCTCTAACCCATAGATGTAAGGATTTAGAAGACTTATATGAAAGATTAATGAGATAAAAGCAAGTCTTATAACCTTTTTGTTTTGTCTCCCACCCAATATGGTTTGACTTGGATTTATGTATTCTGCTGCCAGGATTATATATAATCTGGTATTACACATATCTTCATAATGTAACATCAGATGTCAAAATTAAAAAAAAATCAGCCTCTAACTTAGTTCTCATTTTTATTAATATATGGAAAGAGATTGTACTTGCATGCCCAAACCCAACTCAAGTAGAAAATGGCTTTGATAATCAGAATTTTTAAAAACTGGGAAAGGTGAACATCAGGAAAAGAGAAGGAAAAACTTAAAATATAATGTTAAAACACAGGGGGAAATGTCAGGTACAAAACATGTTTAGTTTAATACAGATTTTTATACAAAACATGTTTAGTTTAATACAGATTTTTATATAAAGTTCTATTTTCCCATAATCTTTCTGGCTTGCTTCCAATGGATACAATGTTTTCTTGAATGCAATTTCAGTGCAAATTGTGTCAAATTCCTATAGCAACAATCACCATAGCAACAAGACACTTGGAGAAAACAAAAGGATCAACAGATTTACAGCTAGAAAGCACCTAAGAGATTATCTAATCCAACCCTCATAATTTAAAAGTAACAAAACCAAGGCCTAAAATTTCAGTTAGTACAGTTCGTTATTAGCCTTTGCTCTCCTCATCATTACTTCCCACCATTTAACATGATAGCTCTTCTCTGGATCCATGCTTCTCCACTCTTTTGGGAATCACTTGCCCTCCATTGCTATGCCTAGAACTCTAACTTTTCTTCTAAAGAGGCTCAGGAGACTTTCCAATGACTTGGTCAAGTAGTAAATGGCAGAGTGTTTCTATAGTTGTTTTTTTTAATAACTCTTGACTCTAGAAAAGCAAAATTATACATTATTAGAAAGAAAAAAACAACAACAGTAGAATGATGAATATTCTGATATTTCTGGAAAACCAGTAAGCTTTTAAATTTCATTATCATTTTAAGCTATTGTTTTTCTAGCTATATGAAAAATAATATTCATAGTTATTGAAGATATCGATTTATACCAAATGATTAGATATTTGCAAAGGAAAATAATTTTATTATTCTTAAGGAATTTAATTTCCCCTATTTTGGATTGAATGAGAAAGCAATGGTTGAATTAGAAATGTTAAAAGTCAACACAGAGAACATAGAAGTGAATGAACAGTAATGGATCAATCCAAAATGAATAGGACAAAAAAAAATATTCCACAATGGATTTAAACTCAGGGGAAAATAAATGCATTTCCAATTCTTAGAAAATATTTTTTCTTTGTTAGATATAAGAATCTTAATATTCATAAAACAGATAATACTTCTAAAATATTTTTCCCTCAAAAGCAGAAAAATGGGAAGGGAGAAAGCCAGGAATGAAGGTAGAGCAAAAGGGAGGAAAGAAAAGAAAAAAAAAGAAGAAATGAAGGTAGAGTGAAGGAAGGATGAAAGAAGGAAAGAAAGAAGGAAGGAGAGAAGAGAGAGAGGAAAGGAAGGAGAATAAAAGAGGAGGATTTTGAAAATTAGTTTGTCTATATTACTCTTATTCACTATATAATTACTCCACTTTACATTTTGCTAGGGCTATGTAAACCTACCTTAAGTGTCTCCAGTGTTTCTATTATGGAATATGGAATTATTTTACATATGGAATATGGATATGGCATATGGAATAATTTTACACAATTAGAGGGAAAGCCTTTCCCTTGCTTTCATAATTACATATTTACATGCAAATTTTTTTTTTCTGAATGGCAGTGATATTTTCTGTGAATGGATAACATTTTTTACTGTGTGGATGTAAAAGAGCATTTAGAAAGAAATAATATTAAGCCTGGGATAACAGATAGTGGAAGAAAATAGGACTTGAATATCATTCTTACTACATTAGATAAATAACCCAAGCTCCAAATTGGTGACTGGAGTCAATAGTATGTTTTTATTTTTACTTTTTTAGCTTTTTTTTTCTTTTTAAATTCAAATATATTTAATTTTCTCAATTCCATACAATAATAATTTTCAGCATGTTTTCTGAAATGATAAATTCCATATTGTCTCCTTCTGTCCCTATTCTCCCCCACCTCTCAGAGATGGTAATTCATTTGATATGGATTATTCATGTATTATCATGCAAATAATTCTTCCATATTGGTCATTGTTTTAAGAGAATACACATATAAAACCAAAACACAAAAATAAAACTGTAAATAAACTAATATGAAAGATACCCTGCTTTGATCTTACTCTAACACTTCTTTCCCTGCAGGTGGATATCATTCTTTGTCATAAGTCCTTCAGAATTGTCACAGATCATTGTATTGTTGCAAGAGCTAAGTCTTCCGCAGCTTATGTTAGTAAAATATTGCTGTTACTGTGTAAAATGTTCACCTGGTTCTGCTTATTTATATCTGCATCAGTTCAGGCAAGTCTTTCCACTTTCAGAAATTATCCTGCTATTCATTTCCTATAACAACCACTATAATATTTCATCACCAAGATATACCACAATTTGTTTAGCCATTCCGCAGTTGAGGAACATTCCCTCAATTTCCAGTTCTTTGCCACCACCAAAAGAGATGTTATAGATATTTTCATACAAGGTGGTCCTTTCTGTATTTTATTTCTTCTTTTGTTAATCTGGGCCACTTATGTTTTGTAAACATTCATCCATTCCACCTCAATTGTCAGATTTATTGGCATATTATTGGCCAAAATGGCTTCTAATGATTGCTTTAAATTAGTCTTCATTGGTCTTAAATTCACCTTTTTATATGCTGTTCATTTGTTTATCCTCCCTCTTTCCCTTTTTAAATCAAACTAAAGCATGCTCTATTTTATTCTTATTTTTCTTTACAAAACCATCTCCTAGTCTTATTTATTAGTTCAATGGTTCTCTTACTTTCAATTTTATTAATTACTCTTTTGATTTTTACAGTTTTCAATTTATTATTTAACTGGGAATTTTAAATTTATTCTTTTACTAGTTACTTTAGTTATATTAGTTATATTATATATTATATTATTATAATCAGGGACCAGCACTGCTCCCCATTTAAATTAACTTGTCTGTGTCTCTTTATTTATCACCCATTTTCTCAGACTCCTTTCTCCTTCTCAAGCCCAAACCCACTAAGGAAATACTTTATGTAACAGCTGCTGGTCGGACTATTATACTCACTCTGGGCTTTTGCAGGCCAGGCATACTGTGAACTGCCTTGTCCTGTGCCTTGTAACATTACTTTCAACTTGCTTTGGGGCTCTGAGCCACATTCTGGGCTTACATAGGTCAGAGAGCTGTGGACTGCCTTGAACTGGGGTTCATGTCTTCACTGTAAGATTTGGTGAGGACTTTGGGACTCCATTTGGGGTTCCACCAACTAAGCACCTTGCTAACTGTCTTGTGCTGGGGCCTGGGGCCTCAATTTGGGCTTTAGTAGGGCCTCAGTGCTTCCTTCTGGGACTGTGTTAGACTTGCATACAATCAAGTACTCTGTGCTAGGGCTTTCCGCCTCACTTCAAACTTGGGATGGGTTTTGGATATTTAAGTGGTATGTGGGGTGGTTCCATTGCTATTGGCTTAGGCAGGATCTCAAGATCTTGAAGATGCCTTACAACCAGATTCAAAATCTGGTAGTGTAGGTATGGGGTAGGGGTGGGGTACTTGCTATTGACCTGTGTACTGGTACTCATTGGTGCAACTTTGTTCTCCCCTTTTACCCCAGTAAACTAGACTCTGTTTGACTATATATTCAAGTTGTTTTCTTTACGAAAGTTGCTTTGTTCCTTCCCTTTGTTGATTGTGTTACTCCAGTATTTGTTTTGAGGTATTAAATTTGGTTGTAGAGGATTTAAATGGTTCAAGCTTTCTCTGCTTCTACTCTACCACATTGGCTCCATCTTGTTCTATTTTCAAGTAGGATATTTTGAATATACATTGACATAGAGTTATACCTTGTTTAATGTGATCAGAACTGAACTCGAAACATCTGTTTTCATTTTGTTTTCCAGCTTTTTTCAGTTTTTTTTTTAAGAAGGAGAAGTCAGTCTACTTTTGTAAGTTCTTTTCCATATCTACCTGCAGTGGAGATATGGTATGCTTCAAAAAACATAGCAGAGGATGAAACAAATAAACTCTGTGACAACAAAATGAAGCATATAATTATAGTAATAGTAGAAGATTATAAACAGGAAATGATAGTCAAATAAGGCTAATGTCTTTCTTAAAGTTTACTTTTATATAAAAGTCATCCATTAAGGTTTTTTTGCAGTCAAAACTTTCATATTGTTTACAAAGTGAGCTTAAATTAATAGAGGAAATTTACCAAGAATTATGCTTTCATTAATGTTATATTTTAAAGTATTCACTTGGCATTTTAATGTGCAAACACTTAAACACTTCCCTATTTCATTGTGTGTTTAAAATTTTCTACTTGAGGTCATTGCCTAGGTTTTCTACAAAAAGATAATTGAAACTTTAAATCAAACAATTTCAGAGAAGGAATTTTCTGTAATGGTTGGCAGCACTTAATTCAAAACGCTTTTCCCTTTGATAATGAAGGTAATAGATTAATCTAAAATATTATCAAGGGAGCAATTTAGTTTCCCAACTCTTTTGCATTGTTACACTTCTTAATAACTGACAAGTATCTTTTTCATGGATAAATTAACTTTGGTAAAATAGTAATATTTAGAAAGATTAAAGGTGTAGAATGTAAATTAAAATGTGGGTTAAATATGTTCAATGGAAATACAGTCAAATCTAAAATTCCAAGGATATAATTTTTGGAAGGTTAATCCCGATCTGTTGGTAATGACTCATCAGGAGAAAATATCAACATCAATAATATTATTTACAGTCAATTGTGAAAGAGAAATCAACCAGTTTTTAGGTTCTTCAGTTTAGGCACATATGTATCTTATAATTTCGTGGATAGCTTTTTAGTGGTCATGTTGCTCATATTCCACATTTTGCAAATAAGAGAATTGAATTCCAAAAATTATATATTTTCTCAAAGCCACACAGTCAATGGTCTTGTCAGGATTATAAGAGGTTTTCAGTTTCCTTGCTTATAAAATGTGCTGAATAAGCTAGATGGTTTCTGAGTGTTTTTCAGGTCTAGATGCATGATCACATGTCCCTCAAAATCCTTGGCCAGTACTTTTTCACTGAATCACACTAACTCTAAACTTCAGTGGCATACTTAAAACCTTTGTTAGAAGACACTTTGCTCTTCTCCAAAATTCTGAATGTACCTTTCCTTAAATGGCTTAATACTTTATCTGGATATTAATCCATTATGATAATGTAATCAGATTTTCTCAACATTTATATAATATTCAGCTACCATTTACTAAGAGATGATGATATTAATATAGGTTTTAATGAATCTTTATAGAGGTTAATTCCCCACAATAACACTATAAGACATGTGCCGTTATCCTCAGTTTACAGATAAGGAAACAGAAATGATGAGGAAGATTAAGTGACTTGATGAGTCTTACTTAACAAATGTATATCTGAGACAGAATCCAAACTGAGGTCTGTGTGACTCCAAGTTCTGCTTTCTATCCACTCTACCACTTTTATGCCTAACATAATTCAAATTTTTTGGAAGTCTGAGTAGGGGGACAGAAATAAAAAAATAGATAAGTCCTCTAATCTTCCCTTTATTAAGATACAATTTAATGTGGGCCTATAATAAGTCAAATGTATACAAAGTAGAGAATGAGTCATAGGATACTATGCACAGTTAAATGAAGAAAGGATACGTTCTCTCAGGAAGGAATAGGAATGAATTAAAAGACAAGTTAGTAGTTGAGATAGGTTTTGAAAAAGAAACTGAATTTTTATAAGCAATAATGAAAAAAGGGTTTAAGAAAGGGATGTGGACAAGAATGGCATGTATATGGAAAGACCTCCAGGAATTGATGCAGAGTAAAAGGGGCAGAATCAGGAGAACCTTATATACAGAGACTTTTACAGTGTCACTATGGAATGTAATGGACTTCTCTACTAGCAGCAATGCAATGATCCAGGACAATTCTGAGGGACTTATGAGAAAGAACAACACCCACATTCAGAGGATGAACTGTGGGAATAGAAACACAGAAGAAAAACAACTGCTTGATCACATGGGTTGATTGGAACATCATTGGGGATATTGACATTAAAGGATCACGGTAGTGCAAATATTAATAATATGGAAATAGGTCTTGATCAATGACACATGTAAAACCAAGTGGAATTGCACAGTGGCTATGAAAGGGGGGTGGGAGGAAGGGAGAGAAAGAACATAAATCATGTAACCATGGAAATTTTTTCTTAATCAATTAAATGAAATTTAAAAAGAATGGCGTGTGTATAGAGTTTGGTGGCACAAGTGTTTATTTGTTGAAGGATAATAAATAAGAAGAGAAATAATGAGCCTAAGACAAGTTAAGTAGTTATATAGGGTCAGAGAATTGCAGATTATCTAGTCTAATCTTAATGTGTTACTAGAAAAATGAGATCCAGAAAAGTTATATGATTTATACAGGGATATGACCAGTAGATTCGATATAGTTTTCTCTAGTTTTAAATTACACTACCTACCAGATTAAAGAAATTTCACTTTATTCAGCAGGCAAAAGAGAACCAATGAAGAATTGAAAGAGAAATTATATAAATAAATGGATGAGTAGTTTTTTGTTTGTTTTGTTTTGTTTTGTTTTGTCTTGTTTTTGCACCAGCAGCATCTGAACTGAATTAGTAAGGGTAATGATTAGTGGGAAAATTATTGCAATGGTCCAGATTTATTGAGAGCCTATATAGGAATCTATTATTGGGAACATTGATTAGGAGATAAAGATTAGAGATAAGGAACATAATTGACAGAATAAAACAAACTGATTTGGTGAGGGGAGTAAGAAAAAAGGATAATGTAAATAGAAGATTATTGTTTTGAGCATAGTTAATTTGAGGTTTCCCAATTTTGATAGCACAGATTTTCAGACAATAAAATTTCACATTTAAAAAACACATATCTGAAACATGTTCATTGATTCAATGGGATATCAGTACCTTATTGAAAGTAGTGTATGTTTAATAATTTGGAGACATAAAAACTATAGTAAGACAGAGTCTCTGTTCTCATAGAACTTATTACCATTTATTTATTTTCTTTCTATCCTCACAGGATTACCTAAAACAGCATATTTATGATGACTATTTTAAAATTTTATTTTGCATAACATGTTTTCTCATTTCCTTTGACTATAGGAAAATCTTTTACTTTTTTAATTTAAAATTATTTGTGGGATAAGATCTTAGAGATTAAAAAATTAAAATAGTAAGCATATTAATTTCAATAAACACTGAATTAAAATTGTTTTAAGGGATTTTAGTTGCTGCCTTTTATTTTTGACAGAATTTCCACATTTATATATGAGGCTTTCAAAACAAATATAAATCCCAATTGGCAAACATCTAATTCAGTGGCATTTTGATATGTTGAAAAGATTACTCTTACCAGAAGGAATGACTCAAAGTTTTGGATGGAATACCAATAATTAGAATAATTGAATCCATTCAAATTTGACCAAATCTATGTTGCTATTGACTTAGGCACGCTCAAGAATGTTACTAAACCAGCTTGTATAGATAAACAAGTAATAATTTATGAATCCTCTTGGAATCTATTCATGGATTCCACAATTTTATAATGTTACTAATATATTTTAGATGATAGATAGACAGTCTGACAGACAGACAGATAGACAGATATATAAATAGATAGATAGATTGATGTTGAGTTCTTACTTTATGCATCAACAGTATTGTGGATCGCCATGGAATATCAAATAAGTGTCATGAAATTCTTGAGGTAGAAGGAAGGTAAAAGATGATTACTCATCTAACCTATTAATTTTACAAATGCAAAATCCTTAGTTCAAGAGAGATATAATTTATTTCTGTTGACTACCAGATCAATTAGTTTTGTTTTAATATATGTTGCATGACATATTCCATATTCTTAAGAATTTTATTTAAATGCCAGAAACTATACCTATACATACATACAAACATACAGACATATATCTATGTGTATTTAATGAGTAAATAACAAATGGAGAATGGTTAGAGGGGACAATGGGGCAGCAAGTTAACACTAAGTTTGATTCATTTTTGTTGTTTAGTGGCTTAAGTAGTGTTTGAAATTTTGTGACTTCACTTAACTGATAAACTCACAAAATTAAATTGAGTGATAAGGAATATTAAAATATTCTATTCTAATTCTATCATTTTGCAGATAAGAACATTGAGTTTTAGAGAGGATAAATGACTTACACAAGACAGTCGGGTTTTGAACCCGGTTAACTCACTCCAAAATCGAATCCTTTTTCACACCTTTCCATTCCCAAATGAATACTGTAATCAAGATTCATTGGAACTTATGAATTTCAAGTTACTTTATTTTTTTAATTATTTTTCTAGTTTACCTATAAATACAATTTTAATAATCTCTTACATTTCATGGTCAGTGTTATCTTTTTTTCTCCCATCCTTTCTTCCCAGATGGTAAATATTTTGATACAGACTATAGTTATATTATCACACTATATGCATTTCCATGTTTGTTTTACTGTGAAAGAAGACATAACTTATGGAAGGGGGAAAACTCATGAAGGAAATAACATGAAAAAAGGAATGTTCAGGCTGCATGAAGATTCTATCAGTTATTTTTATGATGGTAAATAGTTACTTTTGTCATGAATCTTTGTAACTGTCTTGGATTCTTTGCTGATGATGGTTAAATCATTCAGTTTTTCATAATAAATCATTGCTGTCATAGGGTACAAAATTCTCCTGGTTATGCTCACTTTACTTGGCATCACTTTATTAGAGTAATTCCAGGTTTGTGTGTGTGTGTGTGTGTGTGTGTGTGTGTGTGTGTGTGTGATTGTCCTAGTCATTATTTTTTTAATATTTAAATTATTTAATTAATTAATTTAGAATATTTTTCCATGGTTATATGATTTATGTTTTTTCCCTCCCTTACCTCCTTCTTCCTTCCAACAAGCAATTTCACTAGTTTTCACATGTATCATTGTTCAAAACCTATTTCCATATTATTACTATTTGCAATAGAGTGATCATTTATAGTCTACATCCCTATTCATGTTCCCATCGAACCATGTAATCAAGAAAATGTTTTTCTTCTGCAATTCTACTTCCATGGTTCTTTCTCTGAATGTGGATAACATTCTTTCTCATAAGTCCCTCAGAATTGTCCAGGATCATTAAATTGCTACTAGTAGAGAAGTCCATTACATTCAATTGTACCACAGTGTATCAGTCTCTGTACAATATTCTCCTGGTTCTACTCGTTTTGCTCACATCAATTCGTAGAGGTCATTCCAGTTCACATTGAATTCCTCCAGTTCATTTTTCCTTTCAGCGCAATAGTATCCCATCGCCATCAGATACTACAATTTATTCAGCCATTCCCCAATCAATGGATACCCTTTCATTTTCCAATTTTTTATCACAACAAAGAGTGCAGCTATAAACATTTTTGTACAAGTCTTTTTTCCTCATTATCTCTTTGGGATACAAACCCAGCAGTGGTATGACTGGATTAAAAGTACAGTCAGTCTTTTTAAGCCCTTTGAGCACAGTTCCAAATTGTCTTCCAGAAGGGTCAGATCAATTCACAACTCCACCAGCAATACATTAGTGTCCTAATTTTGCCACACCCCCTCCAAAATTTATTACTTTCCTTTGCTGTCATATTGGCCAATCTGTTAGGTGTGAGGTGGTGCTTTGGTGTTATTTTGATTTATATTTCTCTAATTATTAGAGATTTAGAACACTTTTTCATGTGCTTATTGATAGTTTTGATTTCTTTATCTGTAAACTGCCTATTCAAGTCCCTTGCCCATTTGTCAATTGGAGAATGGCTTGATTTTTTAATATAACTGATTTAGCTACTTATATATTTGAGACATTAAACCTATGTCAGAGATTTTTGTTATAAAGATTTTTTCTCAATTTGTTGCTTCCTTCTAATTTTGGTTGCATTGGTTTTGTTTGTATAAAACCTTTTAAATTTAATGTAATCAACATTATTTATTTTATATTTTGTTATATTTTCTCTCTCTTGCTTGGTCTTAAATTCTTTCCTTTCACATTCATCTGATAGGTATACTATTCTATGTTTACCTAATTTACTTATAGTTTCCTTCTTTATATTTAATTTAAATATATTTGTATTTAGGTCCCTCTTTATTATATTCACCTGTTTTGAATTTATCTTGGTGTAGGGTATGAGATGTTGATCTAAACTTAATCTCTCTTACTGTTTTCCAATTTTTCCAGCATTTTTTGTCAAATAGTGGGGTTTTGGCCCAGAAGCTGAGAGTAGTCATTATTTCTTATGGCACAACAGTATTTCATTATAGTCATATACCACAACTTGTTCAGCCAATTGATAGACATTCCTTTATTTTCCAGTTCTTTGCTATCACCAAAATAGTTGCTATGAATCTTTTTGTACAAGTAGTTATTCCCCTGCCCCCATATCTTTAATATCATTGGGATATAGATCTGGTAGCATTATTTTGGAGACAAAATATTTCAAGTTAATTTGATCAAAAGAAGGATTAGGTATTCCTGTGAGGACAAGTTTTATTGGATTGTGTAAACATAAAAAACCAAAAAACCTGAACTTATAAAAAATCATATAAAATATGATCCACTATAAGTGACAGGAAATACTCTTGAATAAAAAGGATAATATAATTTGGAAAATATAGATGTATTTGCCTGACTTTCAGGCAAATCTGAAACGGAAAAAAAATGTTTTATTAAATATTATTAAAGCATTTATACTCTTTCAACTACCACTGCTTAGGAGATAATAATGATGTTGCCTAATATTAACATAGTGGCTTACGTTAACTTAAAGAATTATATTACATAACATATGAAGAAAATCATATACTAAGTGTCATGCTGATATATCAAGTAGAATGAATAGTATAGATAAGACTGTATGTATAAACACTATATATACCTAAATTTTAAATGCACATATGTAAATATAGGTATATAAAAAGAAAATTGATATAATATATTATGGGTAATATTATATATACATATATTTTCCTTTTGTTATAAATTCATATCTGCCTCATTCAGTGCTTAATATATTGAACTTAATAGGATAAAATGTTAATTGCATATTTGAAAAAAACTTTTTTTGTACTTTTAGTCATGTTCTGCCAACTCAATAAGTTTTATATAACAGATATTTATTATAGCCTAACACAAATAAGAGAATGACAGCTTGCTTTGAATATAGTCTTATTTGTATTGATGGTCCAAAGTTCACCAATAAAATGACTATACAGTATCATGAAAGTAAAATCTACTTATTTTCCCTCAGGTATATTTTTTTCTATCTTCATGACCATTAATTTAATCATATATTTTTCAATATTTCAATTAAATCTCTTAAATATGATGTTTTATTAATTATTTATGTAATCATGTTTATTAAAATGTCAGTGACCTGTTTTGAAAAAATTTCCAAATTTCTGTGCAAAAAGATTGTAATTAACATCCATATAGGCATAAAAAAGTAAATATTAATCATGAAAATGACTTTCTCAAAATAAAGTATTTTTAAATCCTGAAAAAGTAATTTAATTTCATTGAATCATAGAATCTCTGACTTATGAAGAAATCTAGATGCTATTCCACACCCTTTTCACATGAAGGCAATTATCCTCTGTACAACAGCCATAAGAAATAAATAAACTGCATGAAATGATCCCTTAGTAATGAAGAAACTACTGCCAAAGGCAATTGTTTTTGGTTTGGACCTTCTTTAATCATTACTTACTTTTACCCTCTGTTGAGCATAAATTTGTTTCTCTCCAACTTTATTCCTTTTATTCTTGCCCCCAGGACCTAGGAGATAAGCCTATTGCCTCTGTTCCATTATAGTCATCAAATACTTAAAGATTAATCTTACTCGTTCTTTCATTTCCTACCCTACCCTGGACCCAACTCCAGCTCCACATCTTTTCTTTTCCAGGATAAACACTACTTAATAATTAAAATTTTTCCTTTCTGACTTATTTCAGCAATTCATAATGATATGTATAAATATCTTTTTTATTTTAAAATATTAAAATTTATTTTAAAATATCCCTTTGTTTAAATCTTGCCATCATCCTGCAATAGGTGTACCCAATTTCTTTGAAGACTCTGCCTTTCTTTGGATGTTGCTACTATAGCAATGAAGTAGATGTGCTATTTATCAAGCATCTCACTTCAATTATCTGGCCAACCATTCTTTTGAATGGTATCTTATAACCAAGTACTTCATAACTTCTTATGTATTATATGGCAGCCTGCACATGCTCAAAACACAAGTCCATTGCCCCTTCAGTGATAATCATTTTCAATTCTTTGGAGACTAGTGTTGCATGTTCCATTGCCATGCCATAACACCATTAGAATGCTGGCATTAAAAAACAGAGCTTTGATTCAGATAGATATTTGGGATAGTTAAAGGTGCCTTAAAATTTATCAAAGACAATTCAGCCTTCTACCTGCCTATATTTTAATCACAAGCTCAAATCCTTGTCCATTTTCAGAGTGCAGAAGTGATGCAAATATAGTGATGGGTGTGCCTCATCTATTGTCTTTTTAGCTTCATGTCATCAGCTGAACAACAGGTAACATTCATCCATTTAAGCATTAGTAAACCTTATTAATTAAGCATTTGATATGTGTCAGCAATTGTGCCAGGCTAGAACAGAGACAAGAAAAAGTCTGGTTTCTGCACTTGGATAATCAATATTCTAATGGGAACTTCTAGATGAAAATAACAATATACATATACAGTGAAAAATGGTAGCGAATAGAAATTAGAGAATGGGAAGTAGGAAAAACTTCCTACAGAAGGTGAGATTTGAGCTATTTTGAAGGAAGTTAGAGAAGCTAGGCATTGTTAGTAAAGAATTCATAGGAAGCTGCCAGTGCAAAGGAACAGGGCTGGCAAACATAGGGTCTTTTGTGATAAACAGCAAGTAGGCCAATGTAATGGATCATATATTGAAGCAATGGGAATACATTATAAGAAGGCTGGAAAAGTAAGAAGGGGCCAGCTTGTGGAAGGACTTTTCATGATGAACATGGGATTTTCTGCTCAATCTTAGAGCTAATGGGGGTACCAATAGAGTTTATGGAGTAAGGGACATATGTATAGTCACACTTACCTGGTAATCTAGGTGATTGACTGAATAGAGCTCTAGACCTGGAGTCAAGAAAATCTGAGTTTAAATGCCACCTCAGATGTTTCCTATTGTGTGAATCTGGGGAAGTCATTTCATTTTTATTTGTTGGTGTCTTTATGCATAAAATAGGGATAATAATAGAACTTATCTCCTAAGGTTGTAGTGAGGATGAAACATGATATTTATAAAATACTTAGTCTAGTTAACAACATACAGTAAGCACTGTTTATCTCTTATAACTACTTTTATTTTGCTTTAGGAAGTCACCAGCAGCAGAGTTGAGGATAGATGGAAAACAATGAGAAGATTTCCAAGTGAGAAATGTTAAGTGTTTATACAAGGATTATAAGTAGAAAGTGCACAAGAAATTATGTGATTATAAAAATGACAAATTATTTTAATGGTTTCAATATATGTGCTGAGTGAATCTGAGAAGTCAAAATTGACACCTAGGCTGATATTTTGAGAGGCTGGGAGATATGAGGATTTGGGGTAATTATAAACTGTATTTATAGAGTAATTAGTTTAAGGTTTACAAATGCTTCATATATATTGTAATATATATCTAATTTTATATTCAAAATAGTCAAATAATGTAGATGCTATTATTTTTCCTCATTTTATATGTGAGGAAATTAGGACTGGAAAAATTTATGTTACTTCATTATGGTCACACATGAAAAATACTTTTTTTTTTTCAGACTTTCTTCCAAAACAGCTCATTATTCAATTAACAATGATCCTGATAAGGGGAAAATACTGTTCTCTCAGCAATGTGGATCACTGTGACCACCTTGCTTTTTCATCTTTCCCTATGGGTTTTTGTTTGACTTTTAGTACCCGAGCTTGGTTTTACAGTTAACTTAAGACATTAGAATGGCAAAATGACACTTCATCTGAAGATATAACATATAAAAAAGTATGGGGGATATGGAGTTCTAAGCTTGAATGGGTTGCTTGTTGTTGAAGGCCATGCAGCAAATGAAGATTCAGGAATGGGAGTTGCTCAGAAATATATCTTTCCCCAAAAAAGCACTAAAGCTGCATAAAATATGTATCTTTCTTTATCCAGAGCAGGCAAAGAAAGATGTTTACTTTTAAACTACCATTCACATTAACCAATGATGTTTTCTAGGTAGCCCCTACGTGATGTCCAGAAATTGAAGTGCACTCCTCTCCATTTACTTCCCAGGCTCTTAACTTCCTGCCATTCCAGATCTTCATTTAGGTTTGACATCCCTAATACGTTTGTAGTTCCTAACCCCTTAACTATCAGCAGTACACTAGGAAGCACATACTCATATCTACTGAGAAGAAGATTTTCTTCAAAATTAGTCATAGCTACGTTCTGAAATGTTGATCATTCAGTTATGGTGGTTAAGGGCAGAAAGAGGATGCAAAGAGTTTGATGAAATGATAGCAATGGTACTTCTGTTCAAACCTTACCTATGGCACTCACTATCCAGTTCATTTTGGGTAGTTCATTAATTCCCATAGACCTCAGTTTCTTCACCTACAAGGTTAAAGTTCAGTTGCCTTTTGCTTCCTTCTAATTCTGTATCTGTGATCGATTTCTTGTTTTAGAGTGTTTTGCAAACTTTAAAGATCTATAATCATGTTCACCTTTGTTGTTGGTTTCAGTGCTATTTTCAGAAAGGTAGCACTGAGTAATGTAAAGAGATTTTGAAGTTAGGGAGACCTGGATTCAAGTCCTACCTCTGGCACATATTGGCTCTATAACCCTAAGTGAGTCACTTAATTTGTCAGTGTTCTTGACAACTTTTAAAGGATACAAATTACATACAGAGAAGGTACTGATCGGTACTGCTAGAAGAAGCTTCCTCACTCAAGAGTTTCCTATATTAATGAAATGACAAATCCAGACCTATTCCTCTTGTCATCATAGTCATCATCATCATCATCATCATCAATCATTTCGTAATTTACCCAATCACATATATAATCTCCTCATGTGATCAGAATGTAAATACCAGTTCCATGCACACCTATATCAAAGGTATACTATATAGTATCAAAGGTATACTATATAGTAGTCTCTCGGTAACCAAGAATGACAATTGTCTTTGTGCGTTTTCATCTATGATGTACCCTCATATGGCTTGAAGAGGGTGGGGATAGATGAGTGTGCACAAAAACGCTTGTGTGTGAAGGAGGTTTAAGTAGAAAAGTCGATGCACAGAGACAGTCCCACTCTCTCGGCGTTGGAAGCCTGGGTCCAGTGGCACGAAAAGTCATTACACCTGGAGACTTCCTCAGCTGCATTGGATGGCCATGTTGTCTTTTGTGCTCCAACACGCCCTAAGCACTCCACAGTGCCTTGCTGCATCGCCCTCTCAGCCGTTGAACCTTCTTATTGGTTTCTTCCATCTGTTCAGCCAAAGCAGTCTTCACATGCTGGGTGAGCAAAGCCCTGGTTCAGCAGGGGTCGACGAGCCGATGGCAACCCTCACAAGGTTTAGCTGGCCTGGCGAAGCCGTTGCCCGGGGTGTGGCCACTGCCGTATGCTAGCAGCTACTAGGAGCCACAAGTTAGAGCTGGGTGTCAGGTGAGGGTTAGAGGCTGGATAGCTGCCCTAGGAGGGCATGACAAGCCTTCCATACCAGACATACTACTCCTCCCTGAGTACCCCATAGTGGCTCAATATGCATTTCACACAGGTTTGGACAACAGTAACAAATGCTCTTTGTTAGCATTATATAGAATTCACTTTCTCACTACTTTCTAGGGGAAGGTCACAAATTAAAAGTAAATAGAGGGGAAGTTATAGGGATCAATGGATAGAGAACAATGCATGGCTATGGGGGTCCTGGATTCAAATCAGGCCTTAGACACTTGCTAACTGTGTGATCCTGGATAAATCACTTAACTTCAATAGATTAGCCTTTACCACCCTTCTGTCTTAAAATGGATAATTAGTATAGATTCCAAGGCAGAAGACAAAGGTTTAAAAAATTAAACACAAGTGAAAATGAATTAAAACAAAGATATCAAGCAGTTTAATTATTTTTTTCTTTTAAAATATAACTATTTTCCATTTCCAGAAGTACATACAAATAGGTGGAAAAACATGGAACTTTTCCTTTCTATCCTATAACAGTTCTGGGCTCAAGGCTGGGAATCTAGAGTGTTCTATGGGAAACATTCTCCTGGTCAATGCTAATTTGTATATCCTTCAATCACATTCTTCCAAAAACATGCCCATAAGTTTATGGGTGCCAAAGTAGGCCTAAAAGATTGATCAATGATCATATTTACTTAGTGTCATATCCTAATAGAAGCAGTTGTAAATGCCAAGATATAGTTTTTAGATAAGTAAAAAAAGGAAATTTTCTCATGGGAAAAATGCATCAGTTTTGCTTAGCAGCTTAGCTCATGACTCACTCTGGTAATTACTTACAAAACGCCTCATAGTTAGACCATTTTTCAAATTTTCCATCTACTAAGCATCACTTTGGGATGATTTGGACATGTCAGTGAAATAATAATTTTAAAAGCATATAATTACAAAGGGAGCATGAAGTGAGTCATCATTGATCTTAAAAACAAAGAATTTTCAATGTGCTTGATATTTTTCTGTGTTAGCAATGGTTCTATGGAGCCTTTTGGATTAGAGCTTTTGGAGAATGCATGTTTGAATGTCAGTGTTCCTTCCTACCACTAAATAAGAGATGTGTGCCCTCCCTTATATTCATGTGAATCATAGTGAATGATACCTGCCCAATGTGACCATCTAACTCTTCACTAGGAGGCCAAGACAACTTACTAATATATTGCCAGAATTAACACTTTAATTCATGCAAAACCTCATAATAGTCCCCAATTTTTCCATGTCATTGGGTTTACATTATAATATAATTTTGCATCATTCATCTTTAGAGTTCATTGAAAGTCTTTAATGCAACTTAATATAGGAAATTAAGTTAGAATAACCTGTCTCTGCCATTTAGCCATTAACTCTGCCATTTACAACTTGCATGATTGTGGTCAAATCATTCAATCCTTCTGGGTCTGGGTTTCCTTGCCTGAACATGAGAGACATAACAACTAGCCTACATGTATCCTAGAGTCAATGTAAGGAATTATGAATACATATTGTGAAGAGATATATAAAAATGAGGCTTAAATATAGAATCACACAGTTGATCTTATAAACTGCAAACAAAGAGAAATCCCATCTGAACTATACAGTATGGAAAGGATACTAGGTTTGAGTTCAGAGGACATGAGTTCAAATCCTAATTCTCTCATACATTTAACAACTCCCATAAGTTTTATTGGCTGCAAGTACAAAGTGAGTTAGCAGTGGCAACCAATAAAAACAAATGAGATATGTGTATGTATTAAGTATGAAATATCTTCTAGATTTATGGAAGTGACAACTCCACTCTACTCTGCTCAGTTATCCTCTGGAGTATTTCCCCACTACAGTTTGAGGTCAATGATCAATTGGAGAGTTTCTTAAAAAAAATAATCAGCAGACTGAAGAGCCTTTAGTAATGCCATGTGAAAATTTGGTGAAAAAAGTACAGATGGTTAGTCTACAGAAAAAATGGTTAGGGGAAACATCATAGCTTTTTTCATATATCTGAGAGGTTGTCAAGTGGAAGAAAAATTAAACTTATCTGATTTGCTTCCACAGGGCTGAACTGGAACCACATTGTTTGAAGTTCTAAAGAGGAAAATTTAGACTTGTTGTCAGGGAAAAATCTAATAGCTAAAGCTGTCCAAAAGGGTTATGAGCTGGTTCTACATGTAGCATATTCATATGCATGTAGACACACACACACACAATTTATGGAAGACTTCAAAAATAGGTGAGCTTACCAATAAAAGAGTTTGGAAGTGTATTGTAGTAGAGATTTCTTTCAGACATAGATTGGACAAGGTGACTACTGAGGTTGATAATAAGTCACATATTTAGCCATATTTTATTCAGTTAAGTCTCATTTTACATGAGTATCAATTTCCTCATAGGAAAATGAACTGGTCTCTTGCATTTCTAAATTTACAACTCTATATTGCAAGACAAAGTGTCTTCCAACTTATGCTTGAGGAATTTTAGTAAAGGGAAGCATAAAAGCTCAGAAATCAACACACATTTTAACATATTGTTCACATAAACTATTTTGATTTTATGGTTATAGGTTATGTTTCTTTAGACAATATGCAAGATACTTGATTTTTCTTAAACCTGAAAAACTCAAAGTAGGCAGGTTGACTTTAAAGACTTTTTGTTAATTTTCCCTTATATGAATATATTTATTTAGTTTATATTTCATGTCAAGAGATAGAAGGCAACATAGCAGACACCACTTTCATTTTGAACAAAGCCTTAGCTGCTAATATTTTAATTCTTAGTAATAAAGATCCATAGTAAGCTGTACTGTATCTGAAATTCTGGATGGGCATACCAATGTCAGTCATCTCTAGGGTTAAAATTATCTCTTTCTCTCATATAGCTGTCTGTCTAACTCTCTATACATATATAATCCATATAAATACAAATAAATATGTATGTTTACATATACACATGCATATACATATATACCCAGACATATATACCATTGAAATATCTATACTCTCTTGTAGAAGAAAGGATAAAAGCATTTATTAAATGCCTTCTATGGGCTAAGAGCATTAAAAATAATACCTCTTGATCTAAACACCAATCCTGTGAGTTGTGTGCTAGTATCCTCATTGTACTGTTGGGGAAATTAACACAGATAAAGGTTAATGCCTTGTCCTGACACAGATAAAGATTTATTGTCTGAAGCCATGTTTGAACAGCTGTCTTACTGACTTCAGTATCATTCTGCCTCACTTGAGTGATGTGACAGAGGAAGCAAATAATATTTATAAGGTACAAAATGATTACCTACAGAAATTGCAATATTTTCTTTTTTCCTTTCTAAATATTTTTCTTTTAATAAGATGTTTATAGAGGACCAGTAAGCTATATTTGTTAATAATTAGAGTTTTCCCCCAACATATTTTTTTTCACATATATACTTGCACACCCGGGGTGTATGGGGTGCTCAGGGAGGGGTAGTATCTCTGGTATGGAGGGCTTGTTGTACCCTCTTAGGGTAGCTCTCCAGCCTCTAACCCTCACCTGACACCCAGCTCTAACTTGTGGCTCCTAGTAGCTGCTAGCATATGGCAGTGGCCACACCCTGGGCAATGGCTTCGACAGGCCTGCTAAACCTTGTGAGGGCAGCCATTGGGTCGTAGACCCCTGGTGAACTAAAGCTTTGCTCACCCAGCATGTGAAGACTGATTTGGCCGAAGAGACAGAAGAAACCAACAAGAAGGTTCAACGGCTGAGATGGCAATGCAGCAAAGCACTGTGGAGTGCTTAGGGCATGTTGGAGCACAAAAGACAACATGGCCATCCAATGCAGCTGAAGAAGTCTCCAGGTGTAACGATTTTTCATGCCACTGGACCCAGGCTTCCAACGCCGAGAGAGTGGGACTGTCTCTGTGCATCGACTCTTCCACTTAAATCTCCTTCACACAAAAGTGTCTTTGTGCACACTCATCTATACACCATGTATGAAAACGCACAAAGACAATCGTCATCCTCCGTTACCAAGACTACTACTAATTGCACACCCACAAGTCTCTTAAGTATTTACCACAGTCTGAAACAATGTGGCAAACAGAATGGATAAATATTAGATAAAGAGATACTGAGAATGAGAACTAAGAAATAATTTTCACTGCTGAGAATCACAATAAAATAAAAGCAGAGGTACTGTCAAAACAAATATAATCAGACTTTATAAAATATTTTAAAAATAAATTAAAAAGATGAGCTCCTTGCTGCTATTCCATTTTAAAGATTTCCCCTTTTTGGTAAACATATGAAGATACCAACATCTAATGGATAAAAATATTTACACCTGAAAATGAATGTTATTCATAATTATTATGATATAAAAACCAAATACATTAACATTATTTTCAAGTAATGGGTTTTAAAGATTTTCACCTTTCTCTTTTTTTTCTTTTTTATTAATGTACAAGAACATAAATTTAGAAATATCAAGTAGGCATCTTGTTTCTAATGAATTTAAATCTATTTCATTTATATTTTATAAACTTCAAGAAAAAAGAGAATTCTGGTGAAGATTGATAAATGTTTCTCTTCAAATATAAGCAATGATAGGGAATTTCTATGTATATATATATATATATATTTGAGGTTAAAAAATTCCTGACAAAATAATTCACTTCATAATCTTAAAAATTCTGTATTATTGAAAAGCATTCACAAGTAAAATCTCCTGATTGAGATCCTAATTTCCTTTAAAAAGGGATTCAGTACACAACTATTGTTACCTTAGCAAATATTCAAAATAAAATCTTATCATAATAATATTTGCAAACTTACTTTAATGAAGAGAAATAATAAGCAGTTTTTTTCTTCTGCTATAACTTCCCATTCTAATCATGTTATGATGGAACAAATTTACATGAAACAAAACTATTGGAGATTCAACCAGCTACAATGCTAGTGTAATATTTGAACTACATTCAAAAAAGAGTTTAAAAATCACACAATTATTAGACATACAAATCTATTTTTGGCTCATTCTATTCATGATTTAGTTATTTGTGCCTTGTATTATAGTAAACAGAGTTAACTCCTGCTGATATATGAAAGAACATATGTTTTTGTCACTATAAAATCTGTTCACTGGTTGCCAGGCCAAAATTTTGATAGTTCTACTAAACACATGTGGATGCTTAGGTTTCCATGGTTACATTATCCACATGACAGTTTTCAGAATTTTTCTTGCTTTTCAGGTGACATTTAAGTAATTCCAAAGGTATTAATGCAGCAAACAGACATGAGGTATGGGTTTTAAAAGAGGTTTTGGGTTGAAAATAGATAAAAACCCAAGTAGAAAAGGCATCCTTCATCTACTGGTTACTGGTTTGAAATACTGTCCCTAAATATATCCAAGAAGAATAGTTTTGATTAATTTACTGTCCCAAGATGCCAATTTTCTTAGCTTTAATTTTAAAGTGAAAGAAATGCACCTATTAGTAGTAATATTCGCATACACTCCTTCAGATGTAACAGTATTATATGGAAATGAAAACATTTTGAACTGACAACAGTTAAGTTGACCTTATTTTGCTTCAACTAATTTTGAGCCTATGAGTAGATTTTCAAAGATTTAGAGTTAAAAAATAGGCTTGGATATTTTTTTAAAACATAGAATGAAGAACAAAACTTGACTTATTAGTATGTTATTGGTATTTTTGGTAAATTGGTTCTATATGGCAATTCTCAAGTTATTGATCTTTTAATTTATCACCAGAGAATTATTACTGTAAGGAACTATATATAAAGAACTAAGAAATCAGGACTTTAATACCATATGTGTCACTAGCTACCTAGTTGAACTTGGGGAGGTCAATTTATTTTTCCACTTTGTTTACATTAGTAAAATCAATGGATTGAAACAAATGATCTAGAAGATGTAGAATTTATTAGTCTATAATTAATTTCTTCTTATAGTTCAGAAAATAAAAATCAACTATAAATAAAGGTTCATGCCAACTAGTGAAAAGGAATTAGATTAATAAAAAGGTCCACTGAGATGATAAAATATATGTATATTATAAAATAATTTTATTTTCCTAATTGTTTGCATTTGTATGTGTGTTACCAAAGTTGTGAATTATTTCTACAGAAGTAAAGAAATACTCAAATATAAGTGTGTATGTGTGTGTTTCTGAGTATCTTAATTTTTTGTGGGAATAACAGACACATAACCCTGACTACAGCCACTGCCACCAACAGAATGTGAAGAAAAATCAATCAGAATTAGTCATCAATACTTAATAGACTTATAGTTGCTTTTTCATTCCACCTAAACATTTGAAATTAGACCAGGATCAAGGAGAAAAATGTTATTATTCAATAGTTTACATTCATTTTTATATGAGTGATCTCAAATGCTATCATATTATTTGAATATGCCAAATTAAAAATGGGAAGAAATATCCCTCTAGATTACAAAGAACCATTTAAAAATGCAGACAATTTATATAGATACAATTATTATAATCAACACAAAATAACTTGGAATTAATAAGAAAAATGGAAGAAAAGAAGGAACACATGTAACTTAATAAGAACTGAATTTAAAGAAAAATTTTCAAAACAACCAATGACTATAAGTTACAAATTTGAGAGTCTGTTTGATATGTATATAAACATTATTCATTAGTTCTCTCTCTAGTGTACTTTACATAACAGTAATGGAGAATCAAAACAATGACTCAGGTAACTGAATAAAACCTAAAGCATAGAAGTTGTTCTCAATTATAGAACAAAACATAAATCTGTTAGGGAGTTATGCAGAAAATAGTTTAATCATCATCAATTACTCTAGCTTCAAAATATTGAGAAAATGGTAATTTATATTCTGTAATAAGGTTAAAATATAGGTATATTCTGGAAATATTTACTATCGAGGCAACTTGTAAAATATTATGTAATTCATAATTGAACTTTTATTATATACAAAGAACAAGAAAGCACATTTGTAGAAAAAGTATAGATTTAAAAGAACTGTACGCAGGAATATGTGTTTGTTATCCATTCTGTTTACATACAAATCCATCCTCTGTGTGTGTTTATACTCAAAAGCACATTTAACAAAGCAGCCACCCTATTACTTTAGAGTTGTAACCTTGTAAAGTGAACATTTATTCTATATTTTTCATTAATTTTCACCTATAATGGTACATGTATGGATTATATATGTATATAAAATCTTTTAAAAACTATATGTCAACACAAAAAATTAGTCATTTGATTATGTTGATAGATGCAGAAAAAGCTTTTGATAAAATTTACCACTCATATCTACTAAAAATATTTGAAACTACAGATGAAAATATTTTCATTATATTATTAAGAAATATATACTTAAACCCATCAACAAATATCTATAATGGGGATAAGTTAGAAACCTTCCTTATAAGATCAGGAGTGAAACAAGCATGATGATATGACCAATATTACATAATATTGCACTTGAAATTCTAGTAATACCAATAGTAGAAGAAAAAAATGTAAGGAATCAGAATGGGTAAAGAAATAACATGGCTATTTCATTTCATAGATGATATACATATATATAATATACACATATACTCATATGTATCCAGCTAAAATTAATTAAGCAAAGTAGCAGGATATAAAATAAGCCCATATAAATAGTCAAAACATCTATATATCAGTAACAATGTCTTATAATAAAAATGCTGAGTTAACTGATTTAAATTAATAGAAGATGAAATATAATTCCCAGAAATGTATCTTACAAGAAATATAAAAACCATATAAACACAAATCAATTTTTAGACAAACAAAATACGATTTAAATAATTGGAGAAATATTAATTCTTTATGACTTTATGACAGTCAACATAATTAAAATGGCAACCCTACATCAAGTAATATACTTATCCAATGTAAGCTCAATTAAATTATAACAAAATTAAATTTAAAAAAAATTCATTTGAACAAAAAGTCAACAATATCATAGAAAATAATGAAAAAAATATTAAGGGTGAAGGTCAAATAGTGTCAGGATTTGAACTGTATCATAAAGCAGTGATTATTATTATTTTGGATTTATTTCATTTTTATTATGTGCTTAGTAACCACCAACAAACATTTAGATAAACAAATTCATTAAAAATTATGTTCAAAACCACAAACACCATATTGCCTACATTTTGTTTAAAATATGTAAATTTTATGTGTATACTAAGATAAATATCTGCCTTTGAGTTTCCTTTGGATTTGTTTTACTCTGACACATTTTTCTATTGATTTTGTGAATAATTTTAATAAATTATCTATTTTACTTATTCTCTTTTCTTTTTGTCTTCCCATATCTTTTTTTCTTATTTTCTTTATATTTTCAATATTTGCAATTGCTAATAACATAACACAATTTGTTATGTTCAAATATCAGTCTTTTCAGCCATTTGTCTCATTCATTTGTTTGTATTATTTTCAATTATTTTGTCATCACAAACAAAGATTCCTGATTATTATCACATATATACAACTTTTTACCTTCTCAGTAAGGCCTTTAGGGCCTAACCTATCCCTATTTCAATGGCCATTAATAGATTTATAACTCTTAATGTATTTTTCCATCTTATTTTGTTTTAAAAAAAAGATAACAATGGCTCTAGCAATGCAATGTTAGGATCGTTACTCCATATTGCTGCTAACATTTAATTAATCACTTTAGCTTGTATGGTTCTCAGTTAATATATATTCCAGGATAATATTTTGCTAGACTAGCCCTTAGGCAGAAAACAATTTTTTGCCAGGACTATACTCTTTCCAAAACCAAGGATTTTCAGCTTGGAAATAACAGTGGAACTTTTGTTCCATTGCTATAATCCCTCAAGGATATCAGATTATTTCCATAGTATGATGAATGTTGAAATATGACTTTTGCAGAATATTTCTGCTCTCTAAGCCATTTTTTCCACCACAAATTATGTTTGAATTATGTGTATGATCAGGGTTAGATCTAATATTTACCTAATGCAGGTAAGTGGGAACTCTTCAGATATCTATCTTATGTAACTTATCTAAGGTTCTATTCATCTCCTTCATTTCTTTCTATTTTTTGATAGTTTTTTTTCCTACTTAGAAGGGAAAAAATAAAGTCTGCACTATTGTTACTTTGTAATTTATTTCCATTTGTTTCTGATTTAGTTTTTTATTTAAAAATCTGGATGCTATAACATGAGGTATACAGGTCCAATACTGATAATATTTCCATATTCCTACCAACTCCCAACATAATAGTTACTCTATTCATCCATTTCAATTATAAAGCAGTAATTGTCAAAACTGTCTTCTACTGGCTAAGAAATAGAAATGTAGATCAGTGGAAAAGAAGAGACATCTAACAAACAGTTACAAAAGATAATTATAGTAATCATATGTTTTATAAAGATAAATATCCAAGTTTTTGGAATAAAATTGTAGTATTTGGTAAAATTGTTGGGAAAAATGGAAAGCAGTCTGACAGACAGACACTAGATATAAAATAATATTATATACCATTTACAAAGATAAGATCAAAATTTATACATAACCTAGTCATAAAGGGAGATATAAGAACAAGAATAGATTACTTACAGATTTATGGATAGGAAAATAATTATGAATAATTAGCAAAGAGAAAGAATTGTAGAATATAAATTTAATTTCAAATTAATTAATATGTAGTATGTATTATTTGTATTGTATTAATTGTATTAAAGTGAAATGGATAAGTTTTTGTACAAATAAACCAAATATAGCCAAGATTAAAAGGAAAAAAAAGGTAAATTTGGGTAAATTATATATTGTTTCTTGGATATAGATTTTATATAAAAATATGTATAACTTAGATATATTAGAAGATAAGCCTTTCACCACTTAACAAATGGTCAAAACATATTTACAGACAGTGTTTAGATAGATAAATGAAGCTAGTTACAACCAAATAAAATGCTATAAATTACTATTGACTCCAAAAAAACAAATTAATATAACTGAACTATCTCATATCTACCAGACTGGCTAAAATAGTAAAAGAGCAAAATGACAAATGTTGGAGGAAAAGTAGAAAAATGGAGACACTAATATATTGTTTATGGAACTGCAAACTGATCCAACCATTTTGGAGAACAATCTGGAATTATGTTTAAAGAGTTATAAAATTGTGTATATTTTGGACCAACCAATATCTTATTAGATTTATTTTCTAACATAATCAAGGAAAAAAAAGAAGAAACTGTTTTTTTTTTTACCTTTTAGATTTTGTCTTAGAATGAGTACTGTATATTGGTTCTAAGGCAGAAGAATGGTAGGGTTAGGTATTGGGGCTTAAGCAAATTGCCCAGGGTGACACATCTAGGAAAATTACATTTTCTAAAAGATTGATAATAGCTTTCTGGAATCAAAGAGTTGGAAATTTAAGGGATGCCTATTAATTGGTAAATGGCTCAACAAATGGCTAAACAATTTATGGCATATGATTATGATGGAATATTACTGTGCTGTAAGAAATGACAAACATGTTAATTTTGGCAAAAAGATAGAAAGGCCAACATGAAACTATGAAGAGCAAAACAAGTAGAACTAAAACAATTATATCTATATATTTGTGTATATATATATATATATATAAACATTTTATATTTATATATTAATAGAAATATAATTTGAATAATATTTTTTGGATATTTAACTCTGGGGAAAGAACGGCATAATAGAAATAAGTAAGACATTTAAATACATAGATATATATATTTTTCAAATGTTGCTATCCATAATGGGGGAAAGGAGAGAGGGAGTTATCCTAATAATTTAAATGTTACAAAAATTAATTTAAACTATATATCTTAGGTTAAAATTATTTTTGACAAGCTTCATTATTATTCTTATAATACACTTGAAAAGTAACTGTCCCAAGAGTCACAGAATAAGGATTCAAAACACACATTGTCATTTCCTTCCTGTGTGATGTTATACTTTGAGACCACAGCATATCACTGCACAAACACATGCAAATAAAAGAAGTTGAAATGATAGAACTAGGGAAAATGTTTTATTTTGGTTTTATGTGGCCAAAAATAAAAATTTAAGCAATACTACTACATTCATTCATTCATATAGCCCCCTGAATCTACACCACCAAAATTAATTTTGAAGAAATATGTTAAAAGTTTTGAGATTTCTTTATCCTGACTTTGATGATGATTTTAAGTTGCATTTAATGAAAAATTCTTCACCTGATAATAAGCCCTTCCATAATAAATGGAGCAAATTATTTTCTATTTTTGCTCACTTCTAAACTTTTTTTCTTCATTAATTTTTTGTTCAAATAAATCTACAACTAATCAATATTCTACAGCTCCTTCCTCCACCTACGTGTGCTTCTTTGTAAAACATATTTATAGCATAGCAAAACAAATCCACTTATGATCCACATCTGAATATATTCACTTTATATTGTTTATCCATTACCTTTCTGTCAGGAGATGGTAGCTTTCTTTCATCTTCATTCTTTTGATGTAACTATTATTCTGTTTTGAGCTCTGAAGTTTTTATAGGTGGACTTTTTTTCACCTTATGGTTGTTGACATTATGTAAATTGTTATTCTGGTTCTACTAATGTCACTCTGCATAAATTTGCATGAATCTTCTCATGTTTCTCTGAATCCATCATAAGCATCCCTTATCATGGCATAATATTATTTCATTACATTCATATATCTCATCTGGTTGCTTATGTTTTCCAAATTCAAGTTCAAAAATCTAAACAATTAAAATTGGAGTAATCCCCTGTAAAATGACTCTTTCATATTTTTTATTATTTTGTAGGTTTAATATTGATCCTTTTTTCAGAATTACACAGTCTCCTAGTGATACCTGAAAACAGAACATTGATATATAACACTTAAGAGATATTCATGCTTGTATTTTGATCCACAGATTGCCGATGTCTGTTAGAAAGGAATTCTTTCTCTAATATCCTACATCTGACTCTGCCTTACCTGTTTAAGAACTCTTACTAAAGCCATTGCAGATATGAAATGAATTTTTCAAAGTATTTTTGGTATCACAGTCCAGGTTTGATTTTATAGGTCAGTGATGGTGAACCTATGGCATAGATGCAAAATATGGCATGCAGAGCACTCTCTGTTGGCATGTGGCCTCCCCCTCCCTTCTCCCTAGTTTGTTATTAAAAAAGCAAAAAAAAAAAACTAAACTAAAAAAGTTACTGAAAAAAAACTAAAAAAGTTACTAAAAAAACTCCCCTTCTCTACACGTTCTGAGAACATTCCTGACTTCACCCACCCCTCTGCCCAGTAAACAATGGGAGCATTTTCCCCTCCTCTTTGTGGTATGGTAGGGGGAAGGTACCACCCAACTCTTGGTGGGTCAGAGCACTAAGTCTGGGGTGGGGAGTGAAGGTACGGCTCAGTACTTGGTATCTAAAAGGTTTGTCATCACTGGTATCATAGGTTATATAGGATGTCAGAATCTGGCCAATTGCAGAAGAGGAATAGGGTAATTTTGGGACAGACAAGACTGCCTTTGGGAAACATATATATATGTTCCCCAAATATATATATATATATATATATATATATATATATATATATGTATGTATAAATATATATATATGGAATTTTTTGAAGGTTTCCATTAATTTTGAGAGAAATAGCAATAGATTCTCTTTTTGAAGAGAACTGAGGAACCATACAATTTTCTGACAGGAACATGCATAAATAGTCAGATAAATATGAACAGACTCAGAAACAGTCTTTTAAAATTAGTCTAACATAAATTATCTTTCAGAATTGCTGGTCAGGGAAATAATTTTGCTTCCAGCTCACTCCCACAGTAACTATCCCATGGGGATTTATTTCTGATGGTATTGGGGGGGTTACTCTGACAATGTTAAAAATAGTTGTGAAAAACCAATTTAATCTATTTAATATATTCAAAAAAGGAAGCATACAATTAATATATAAAAGAGAAAATTAGAGGGCTAGGAATATAAAGCACTAGACCTGGAATCAAGCAGGTTTAAGTTTAAACCCAACCTGAGACATTTACTATGTGACTCTGAGCAGGTTATTTAATATCTACAGGCCTCAGTTTCATTTTCTGTAAATTGACAAAATTATATTTAATAGAACTATCATAATAATAAAGTGAAATAACATTTGTAAAATATTCTAGAGCAAAGCATTGCATAAGTTCTTCATAACATCATTCTTATATTTTATACCTCTCCACCAAACATGCAAACATAGAAAATAATCTCTAGAAGGTTTGCATGAAATGACATTTATTCTTAAAATCTGAAATATTCCCAAATTTATTTCTGAATGAACAAGAATATTTTTGTTTGGACTTTCAGTATAAGATATTCAGATATCTTGCAATGTTAATTTTCCACACCTTTTTATATGTATTCTAAGAGAGCAAAAACCCAGATCTATTTTAGTAGGGTTTTTCTCATTATTAGTGGTAGAGTACTGAATTTAAGAATCAGGAAGACAGGCTCAAATTTAGCCTCAGAAACTTAGTAATATGATAGTGGGAAAGTCACTTAAGTCAGCTTGTAAATATTTATCAAACATCTACTTTAGGCCTGATACTCTACTAAACCCTGAGGATATGAAAAGATAAAAAGGATCTCACCTTATAATGAGTGAGACTACAGAAAAAAAATAGGTACAGATGAGCTACAGGACATAGGAAACTATATTCAAATAATAGACACAATTAATAGAAAATATTTTAAAAGGGAAGACATTAAAATTAAAAAGAATTTGGGAAAGGTTTCCTGTAGAAGATGGAACTCTATTTGGGACTTAAAGAAAGCCAGAGCAGCAAATAGGCAGGAATGAAGGGAAAGATTATTCCAGGCACTGGAGAAAGCCAGAGAAAATGCTCATTCAAGTGATGAAGGATATTGTTCATGGAATAGCTAGGAGTCACATGTCACTGGTTTGAAGAATATGTGGAAGGGAGTAAAATGTAAGAAAACTCTAATGGCAATAAGAAAACTCTAATGGCAATAAGCTACTAGGTTTATGAAGCCACTGAAAGCCAAGTAGTGTTTTTTTTTTTCTTTTTTGTATTTGATACTAGCGGCAATAGGAATCTTTGAGAGCTCACTTAGTAGAAGGTCTAACATGGTCAAACCTGTGCTTTAGGAAAATCACTTTGGTTACTGAATGGAGGAGAGATTGGAATGGAAAGAGACTTGGGGCAGACAGACTCACCAACACGCTATTGTAAAGTAATCAAGTCATTAGGTAATAAAAATGATGTAAATGTAATATGAGAGAAGGGAGCAATGCATTTCAGAAATGTTGCAAAGATGAAATCATTAGGTCTTAGCAATACATTGAATATGGGGGTGAGAGATAGTGAGAGGCTGAGAAAAACACATGTTTCAAGACTGGGGAAATGGAAGGATAGATAGCTCTTTGCACTGATAAGGAAAAGGAAGCCCTCCTGGTAGGGTAGAATTTAAGATGTCTAATGGACTTCCAGTTCTAGCTGTCTGGAAGGCAGTTATAAAGCAAGTTTGGAAGTCAGCAAAGAAGTTTGGGCAGGATAAGCAAATTTGTGAATTATCAGCCTAGAGATGGTAATTAAATCAGTGGGAGCTGGTGAGATAATGGAGTGAATTAATGGAGAGGGAAAAGAGAAGGGGACCTGGAAAAGAATTCTGTTGCTTTGAGTTTGATGGTCATAGATTTAGAATTAGAAAGAACTTCTAAGTCCATCTAATCTAACCCTTATATTTTAGAAGGAAAAAAAGAGAACGTTATAGAAAAAAAATCAGCCACTTTCCTCAACTCATACAGGTAGAAAATAGTAAATTAAGGAACTGAACCAAGGTTCTTTGATAGATTCCATATATGGCATTCCCATTCTGCTTCTATTTGTTCACTTATAAAATAGAGATAACAAGACCTATTTCAGAGTAATGTATTGAACACCAAATGACATTGTACATTTTCAAACTTTAAAGAACTATTAGTTATGATTTTATTAGTAGTACTATTATGATTATTATTATTAGTAGTAGTTGTTGTTGTTGCTGTTGTTTTGATTGTTTTGTAAGGAATAGTCAATTGTTTTAAAGTATCTTTAGGTCGCTAAAAGAAAGTATAGTCTTGAAAGCTATGTAAATTTTTTATACTTTATTTTTTCAGGTCTAATTCCAGTGATACAAAAGGGGTGACTCTTCAAGAGTTTGTAAAACACAATCAATACAAAATTATGATCTTAGATTAAAATACAATAATGAGGGGGAAGCTGGTTGGCTCAGTGGATTGAGAGCCAGGCCTAGAGATAGGAAGTCCTAGGTTCAAACTTGGCCACAGACACTTCCCAGCTGTATGACCCTGGGCAAGTCACTTAACCCCCATTGCCTAGCCCTTACCATTCTTCTGCCTTGGAACTAATAAACAGTATTGATTCCAAGATGGAAGGTAAAAGTTAAAAAAAAACACAATGGTGAATAACTTAGATAATTTTATAATTTAGGGTAAAAAAGTTAAGGCATGATTTATTCATAAAAAATTCTGAGAAAATCAGTTCAACACAGTTGAAACATTAATCATCAGAGCTTTGAGAAGGCATTGACAGGAATCAAGTAGACAAAATCACATTGATAGGATGCATTTTTGTGTCCTGTTGGAAACTCTATAGAGCTAAAACTATTGATCTAGAAATGCTTACATTCAAAGTATTAGTTTATGGTCTGGAACAAAGCAAGAATTACATAATTATGATTTTCAATATTATAGGTAATTTTACATTATAATATAAAATAATTAAGAGCTTAAAATGTAAAGGGGAATAAGTTCTAGAGAGTCTTAAAACTACTTTAATCAAGTTTTATTTTAATTGAAAAGTAATTAAGACTTATTAAAACAACAAAAAGGTCATATATAAGAATTATTAAGCTACTGTCTAGATGTTAATTGGAACTTTTGCATCATTATCTTTTAAGTTGCCAAAGAATCACTAAGAACTCAATTATTATCTCAAAGATTTGAAAAGGTTAAAAGACCACTAAAAATACCTAATGTTCACTAATGGAGTAGTTATTCCCCTGTGAAAGCCAATGGCAGCAAAGGAAAAATAATGTTTTTCCCCCTTTACATTTTTTTTTTGTTTGTGTTTTATAGTGGAACAAGGGAATTGCAGTAACCTAGTGTTCTTACACCATGAAAATTTCAGCCTCTATACCAGATAATTTCAAAGCATTTTCTTGTAACTATAGTCAAGATATGTCCACAGTTCAACTCTGTTGATTGGGGTAATTATTGCCCATTGTGTCCCATTCTATCCTATCCCATATCCCATTGCTCAGAATCTCAGAATGTAAACAATGGGAAGATATTTAGTGACCTTTTATTACAGAAAAACAAATCCAAAGAGTAGCTTTCCCATTGACCACATACACACAGACACAGACACAGACAGACACACACACACACACACACACACACACACACACACTATAATCCAAGGGCAAAAAGTTCCAGAGAGGTGGAGTAATGAAGGGGAAAATAGCAAACTAAGATAAAAGGAACAAATTAGATAATGAATCTTTGTATTCTTTTGATAACAAATGGATAAATGTCATATTTATGCAGATGTCTTGTTCAGGAGTTCTGTGAAACTAGTTAAAATTATGTCATAAAAATATGAATGGTTTCCTCTCTAATTTCTTATATTTTATTTTTCCATTTAAAAAACATTCTTTAAAAAGGATTTTATAGTTCTAACCAATTGCCAAAGGGGTCTATAGTATCTAAATAAATAAATAAATAAATCCTCTGATTGGAGTGCAATTCAGATTCAAAGCACCAAAGAAAAGACAGACCTATCTAATTGTGAGATTAGAGTAAAGGGTGAAGCTCTGACCTAATCTACTTGTGACCTGTGCAAGTTTCCACCTTTTTAGGAAGGTCATTGGAGCCCCATTCACAAAGGCTGACCATTCAGTTCCAGAATTAGGGAGAACACATGTATCTCAAGACTCTAGAGTTGTGATCTACTAGCCTTAACTTTCCCCAGGAACATGGGTGAAATGATTTACCATGATGGCAGCCTTTCATTCTTTTTAAAACTTTTTTGCACTATGCATTCCAATCTTATCATTTAACTGAAACTTTTCTTTCTGAAATTACCAATGACATATTAAGATTGAATGACCTTTTTTTCACATCACCAAATTTCCTATTATATCTCTGAAATGAATATATCACTGGAATCTCAAACTCAAAGGGGAGGTTATTTACTATATTTAACAAAACCCTTCCATCTTCCCAGTATCCATATTAAGGTTAAGTGCCCCAAAATTTATCTGAGTCACCTGGTCTCAAAACTTCAGTTTTATGATCAATTAAGCATTCACACTCATCATTCCATCATATACAATCACAATTCCAAGCATTTTATTTTGACCATCACAACATCCCTTTTCACTTCTGCCTGATGAAGGTTTCCATCACCTCCTACCTGAACTAAATCTATAGTTTTCTCAATGATATCTTTGTCTAATCTTTCCACTGCAATCTATCCCCCACTCAGCTACCAAATTGAGATTTGTACTCCTTTTTCTATTAACATAACTCATTTTCAGGTATCTGAACTACTCTCCCCTCCCTACATTTTCATAGAAGGCATCATACTACAGGCAGATTTATATAAATAAAGAATATCTTTCAGGTTTCCATTTTTCAATTGATTCTCTGGAGGTAACATTTACAATTTGCTCTTCAAGTATTATATCTGTAGCTGTGAGTGTACTCTTGGTCATACTTATTTTGTTGTTCATTATCCCACATAGTTCTTTCCATTTTTTTAATTAGTCCACATATCATTTTTATGAAGCAATTATATTCCACCACAATCACATACCACAATTTGTTTAGCCATTCCCAGTTGATGGGTATCACCTCAATTTCCAGTTCTTTGCTATCACAAAGAGAGACACTATTTTGGAACATATAGATACTTTTCCTTTTTTTCACTTATCTCCTTTGGAAGCAGAGGGTATACACATTGTTAAAACTTTCTAGGTATTATTTCAAAATTTTCTCAAAAATGGTTGGATCATTTCACAGCTTCACCAATAGCTTATTGATATCCCCATTTTCCCACATACCTTCTAACTTTTGTAATTTTGCCCTATTGTTATTTCAGTCAGTCTGATGTGTTTGAGATATTTCAGAATTATTTTTGGTTTTCATTTCTCTAATTAGTGATAATATTGGAGTATTTTTCATCTACTTATATATGGCTTAGATTTATTTTGTCTGAAAATTTTCTGTTCATATATTTCACCTATTTTTCATTTGGGAAATGGCTCTTATTTTATATATTTGACAAAGTTGTCTCTATATTTAAATATGAGACCTCTGAGGTCTAATCCTGGCAACATTTGTTTATTCACATGAAAACTTTTCAATTTGATGTACTCAAAATAATACATTTTACATTTCACAGTGCTCTTCTCTTGTTGACTCATTAATTCCTCTCCTATCCATAAATCTGATAGGTAATGTGTTCACTGTTCTAATTAGTTTTTGATATCTCCTTTCATGTCTTGATCTTCTTATTGATTTGAGCTTCTTAAATTAATTCTCTAGTTACTCCCTATTGCCCATGGGGTCAAATGTAAAGCTGTCTGTTGACTTTTAAGGCTATTCATGAACTGATTACTTTCAAACTTTGCAGTCTTTTTATGTCTTTCAGAAACTCTTTAATCCACTAAGGCCTTTATCACACACAAAAATAATTTACTGACTGTTCCTTTTACTGGCTATATCCAAACCTTGTAATGCACCTCTGTTTGACTCCATCTCTTGATTTTTCTTGGATTTCTTAAAATCTAACTTCAAATATAATATCCTATGAGATAATGTTTTTGGACCTACTCAATACTAGTGTCTTCCCTCTGAAATTAACTTCAATTTAACTTCTGAATATGTTGAATGTGTGCCATTGTTTCCATACCATATTATCTCCATCTCCAAAATTGGAGCTTGTTCCAGGTAGGGACTATTTGTGGCTTTATTAATGATCTAACACTTAGCAGTTCCTGGGATATAGTAAGTACTTAATATATACTCATTGACATGACTTATCTTGGAAACAAGTAAATTGAAGAAGTTGTCATTAAGTGCTCTTCTATTTTGTTAATTTTCTCCTCCACTAGCTGAAGATTATTAGTATCAAATGTTGAATCCAAGCACAGAGAGCAAAATATAGTATAAACTCAAAGAGACTGGGTAGATTTTCTAGAAAACAATAGAGTATATGGTAATGACTTCCCCTAGCAAGCATCCTCTACTTGGTAATAAACAAATTCAAGAGTCAACAGTAACGTGAAGCATGAGGACAAAAGTGTCAAAAGCCAAGACAATGTATATTTGCCAGGGTCAGAGGAAGCAAAGTGAAGGAACATGATAATTCAGAGAAGTGTGGTTCATTTTTGCATAAAGAAATCATTTAAATTAATTTCACTTTACAAAGTCAGTGCTATAACCACAAGCTTTCCTTCAATTGCCCACAAATGCATATTTTAAAGATAATGCAACTATGGTCAGGTTTTTGAGGTTTTGGACTGTTCTAATAATAGTGGTTAGCAAGGTAAGTAGCCAGTATGCCAATCTATTATGTCAACATAAAATATTTCCCACTTTATCATTAAAAGGTAGCTTATAGAGTAAAAAATGAAAGTAGATAATGTTTTACATGACCTGACTACTTTGTTGTTTCATTTCAACTATGGAAATCATCTAATCACTATATAGCCTCCTTATCTCTCACGTTGACAAAATATATGATCTACCTTAACCACAAAGTAAAATAAAAAGGCTCCTGTATATAAGGTAAAAGATAAAAGATAAAAATGCCATATGAATATAAGAGAAAGGCTGAGTATTATTTTCGTGAAAATTACTTTTATTGAATGAAAAACACTGATTACTTCCTTGCTTTAAAATCTTGATTTGTAGGAAGCAGTCTTGATTGAGACTGAAATTATGGATAAGTAATAAAGGCAATTGAAAAGTAATAGAGGGAAAATTTTGATATAATACAAGGATTTGTCCTGAAATAAAAAACAAAATCAAAGATAATGAGGGAATTTCTGTCTTTTATGGTTAATGGGTTAGTTGTGACTACATTTCTTCTGTTCTTACCTCACTTGAGATAGAGAAATGTGGATCTATTAGGTGAGGAGTAAAGACAAAACATATATTCTGCCTTCTGCATCCCCCTGCCTAGTCCGAGAATTTAATTCACTGAATATTTTATTTTAAATTAAGTGAAAAAGAAGTCTGATAAAGATATAAAATTAGGAAAAATGAAATTTTAAACAAATTTTGACAATGGATATTCAGGTAAAAAATTTAAGTAAAAATATTTTAAGGAGTGTGGAAAGGAAAGAAGACTGACAGTTTGTGGGGGAAGGGGCCAACTGGGAGTGGTAGTTGGGTCTTGTGACTAGCACTTCCTTCCTGCCATGTGGGGTTTTGCTGCCTCGTGTTGGAGGAGAGAGGAGTTTGTTCAGCCCAGTCTGGAGTGGCATGCTCTTCTTGGTTCAACTGGAAGATTCAGGCCCAGTCACTTCTGAAAGTTAGACCTGTTCTTGTTTGCTTTCTATCTACTGCTAAGATTCTGAATTATACAAAACTGGACTGATATAGAGTAGACTGGAGTGGGACCAACCCTCTTCCAGGCTCTGGGGCCTGGCCTCAGGTCTGAAGCTGAGAAAAACTCCAATCCCAACTGGTTATTAAACTTTATATTATTTGAATTCACAGTCAGATAACTGGACTATCTTTTCTGGTCACAGAAGGAGCTGACTTCAGTTCAGTCATTCTACAACAAATAGTCCTTATCAGACCCTTGCTGCTTTCTCTCAGCAGGGGGCATCTCCCTCCCTTGCCTCACCTAGGAGTGTTCCCTCTCTCCCCATAACTCCTCCATACCCCATAAAAACCTCCCATTATTCTCCATTTTTCCTATCCAATTTCCTTTCCCAATAAATATTACAGGAGACTAGAATGCTCTGTTGAGGAAATATGTCACAATGATAAAGTTGGATTCATACCAGGCACACAAGGATGGTTCAATAATAGGGTAACAGCCTAACTGATGATATAATAATAAAAAAAACGTTCATTTCAAAAGTTGTAGGAAAATTCTGACAAATATAGCACTAATATATTAAAATATATCTAAAACCATAGAGATAATAGAAAATGTCTATAACATGACTATAAGTATAATATGTATTCATAGCTATACACATATATGTACAGATATGTATCCAAGAGCTAAATTAATTTGCCAAATTAAAAAAATATATAATTTCCTAAATATAAAAGGGTTGAAGCAGAAATGAAGAATCTTTCTATCATCAATTAGTTGCAGAAATTCTCTATATTAAAATGCAATAAGAAAATAAAATTAAAAAGATAAGCATCTAAAAGGTGAAGATAAAATTATTTATATTCTCCAAAGATATAATGTGAAATCAATAAGTGCCACAGAATCCTGAAGTAAAATTGTAATTACTAATTGATTTGTTAAAATATCAGAATGATTTAAAATCAACATTTCACAGAGTACTAAAAAGAGAAACAAGAGAAAATGCGTTAAAATTACTAAAATGTATAAAAAGTTTTGATAGCTTTTTATAAAAAGCAAAGCACTTTAGAGATATAAAGAAAGTGTTACCCTAGTGGAACAATATTCAACAAATATAATTGTGCTTTGGTACTATAAATTAGGTGAAACTAGGTGGCAAAACAGATACAATAGTAGGCAGAGTCATAAAGGCCAAAGTTGAAATCAGACCTCAGACATTTACTAGACATGTGTCTCTGAAAAACTCATTTAACACTTGCCTGTATAAAACTGAAAAAAAAAAAAAGACAAACCATTCCAGACTCTTTGCTCAGAAATCCCATGGACTAGTTCATGGAATCATGAGTCAGACACTATTGAACAAAGGAAATATAATAAAAAACATGAAAATACCTAAATTATTTTACACACATTATTATATCAATCAAATCACCAAGAAGATGGTTTATTCAAATTAATAGACAAAAGAAGTAATTTTTAAAAAATCAATTGGAGGGCCAAAAGGATTTAATATAGAGAGAAATTGTGAGAAAAATAATAATAAAATGGACAAAATAACACCAGATGAAAAAATATATCATAAATCAATTAAAAGTTACCTGTTACCACAATTACAATTTTTTAAAGCTCAGGGCTCAATTTTGCCTCCTATCAAAATCCTATTTTGATTTTAACAACGAAGTTCTCTCAAAATAACAATAACATCATATACTTGTGCATAACTTTCATTTATTTTTATTTCATTCACAAAACTAATTTGTATGAGTTCAGATTTTTGTGATGTTTGTCTTTGTATCTCAAAATATAAAACAATTCCTTACACATAATATGTGCTTAATAAATAGTTGCTGAATGAATGAGTTAATTTTAATTAAAAATAGAAAATAGAAAAGTATATAAATGTAATAGATTATAAAAGCAAAAAACAGTAGCTATCTAAAATAGTAGTCATGGGATTGTTAAATCAAGAGCATAAGTTACTGGAGGCATGTCTTCAATTCTGACAAGACCTGTGGTATACAAATAACATGGAATGTTATTGTGCTTTTAGAAATATGATGAATTTGATAGAATGTTGAAAGACTTGTATGAAGAGATTCAGAATGTAATAAACCAAACCAATAGAACAATATGCAAAATGACTGAAATATTGAGAAAAAATTAGCCAATGAACAATTCACAAATGAGAAAATAATGATCATCTAGAACACATATACACACATGAACACATTCAGACATGCACACACATATAATCTGTTTTTCTACCTCCTGCTATATATAATCTATCTATACATATCTATCTTCAGAGTAAGAGAAGTAGGAAACTACCTGAAAGTTGTATACATTCTCATATCTGGTCAGTATTAAGCATTTTTGTTTGATGTTTTTTTTTTATTTATTTCAAAGGAGAATTATATTTGAACAGGTGAGGTATTTCTAGAAAAGAATAAAATAATTCAAATGACATCAATAAATCTATTGTAAAATAACTAGTTCCAGCCAATAACCATTTTAAATGCATTTGAATTTTGTCAAGTTACTAATTGATAAATAGAACAATAGATTTGAAATGATAAAAAGCTCAGTTTCATGATTTGACTATATTACATACTAGATATGTAAATGAACTTCCTTACCTCTGCCTTTTGGAATTCCTTATTTCATTCTAATAACAGTTCACTTGCTATCTTCTATAAAAAGTATTTTCTGTTCCTCCTAACTGATATTATCCTCCTTCCAAAAACTATCTTGTATTCCTTTCATTAGTATATGGTATGTTGTAAACCTCCAAATTTCTCAGACTTATGAATGTTAGGGGTTTCCCCCATTGGGGAATCTTCTATTTAAAAAAATTCCCTAGCATATGGTGAGAACTCTACTTGAGTGTGGGGGCTCCTAACTATGGGAGTGTCCCTTCTACATACTACTTAAAACTTCTTTAGGACAGAAAACGGCTTGCTAAACAATGAAAGTACTTTGATCCATGCTTATGGAAGGGACAGGAAGTTCTTTGAGTCATGACTGTTTTAGAATTGATACAATGGGATACTAAGTACCTATAAAGGTGGGGCAACTTGTAAACTACTTAAAACCTAAAAGGGTGATAACTTATTCAGAGGTTTTTTCTAATGAAATTTGTCCACACAGCAGCATTTTTTCCTGACTTACTAAAGAGATTAAAACTACTCAGCTGTGAATTCAAAATGGGCGGTCCTTTAGAAACATCTACAGTGATTGGTAGATGTAAGGACTTAGGGGAGGTGACAGAGGAGATTTTGCCCTTAAAATAAGAGCTTGGATCTCATTTGAAGAAGGATCTCGTTTTGTGACTCTCATTCTAAAGGAGAGCTCCTTGAAGAGCTCCTCTGAGGGGCTCTGTCCCTCTGGGGTAGGAGCTCTGGAGGCTCTTGAGAGAGGCCCTTTGAAACAATCTCTGGCTGGAAGACTCTTTGAAGAAGAACTCTGGCCTGGTGTCACTAGTATCCTTGTTTAGTCAGACCTTGTGGTGAGTGCTAAAAAAATGACTGGTTTCTCTTTTAGGACTCAGGTCTAGGCCACATTGGCTTGAGGCCCTTCATACTTATTCCTTTCTTACTCTCTCTCTCTCTCTTTCTTTGATTACTCATTGTATTGTTAATTAAAATCTCTATAAAACTCAATTCACTTGGGTATTTGAATAATTGGGAATATTTCCCTGGTGACCACCTTATATTTTATTTTAAAACCCAAGACACTGTAGTGAAACATATTTCTGTGGTCAAACTTACTCACCCTCTCTTATATCTATCACAATTTATATCTTCCACCATTTTAACTCACTACAGTTTAAGACCTCAACCATTTTAAATCTCACAGTTTATGGCTCCCACTCTTTTATCTACAACAATTTAAGCCCTACAACTAATTTAAATCGCAAAATGTATTCATATTTTTACTTTTTGCCTTCTCTATTTAAAATTAAGTGGCTTGAGGTGAAGGATTGATTTACTTTGTTGCTTTTCTTTATAGCTTTTATTTTTGTATTTACATGTTTAGATCATGTTGCATTACCTCGCAGGCCCTCTCCAACCTCTCCACAGCATTTCTTTAAAAGGAAATTTAGAGAAGGAATATTTTATATCTGTTTCAAGGTAAGGGATTTTCACACTGAGTGTTTCTAATATAAGTAATATCATATAGTTCAGTCCTCAGTATCTCCTACCACAAGAACTCTCTCTCTCTCTCTCTCTGTCTCTCTGTCTCTCTGTCTCTCTCTCTCTCTCTCTCTCTCTCTCTCTCTCTCTCTCTCTCTCTCTCTCTCTCTCCCTCACACACACACACACAATCACACATGCTTTTTGAATTCATATTTTCTCAACACAGGCTTATGGTTGACATAACTTATGATGATGAGTTGTGACTTATTAAATCTAGAATAATAATGTCTTCATACAAAACTCAGAGGTCTGGAAGAGCCAAAAGTTACATATGGAAGAGCCACAAATAGCTTCATAGTCTTACTTTTAGAATTGTTAATGTATATTGTAAGAAATATAAGAGGATCAAAATATAAGTATGATCAATTAGTCAATAAGAATTTATTAAGCACTTATTATACATTCCAGGACTTGTACTAAATACTAGGGATTTAAATTTCACATGATTTTAAAATGAAAGAAGGCACCAGCAATATGCCAGGTCATAGATAGAGGGCAAAGATAAGAAGAACCCATGTGATGAAACTAGAATTTGAGATGAGACCAAAAGTAATCCATAAACACTGGGATAGATGAGGAAGGTAGAAATTTCAGGCATGGGGTAAAGCTAATATAAAAGCCTATAGTTGGAAAGTAGACTCATGTTTGAGGAACAGCAAGCAAATAGGCCATTGACTCTATATTAGAGAGTACATGTCAAAAGGGTGAGATGGTACCAAAAATAATTAATCAAGTTTTAAGAATTTAAGAAATTTGAAAGCCCAATGAATAAAAGGGCAGCTATATTGTGCAATGAATAAAGTGTCAAGCCTGAATGCAGAAGAATTATGTTTAAATTTTGTCTCATATACATAGTAGTCAGATGTCACTAAATAAGCCACTTAACTTAAACTGTCTCAGTTGCCTCAAGTGTAAAATGAAGATCATGATAGCCCAACTTCACAGGTCAAATTAGAATTAATCTGGATGAAATATATGTAAATTCCTTCACACATAGTAATTAATAAATGCATGTTGCCTTTCCTGTATTGTTAAAAGTAAAAAAAAATCATTTTAGTTTTTATTCTGACTCTTGTTCAGATATCTTTTTTAGGAAGATGAATTTGGAAGCTTATTGGAAGGTTGAATGGAGTGGAGGTAGAACAGAGAGAACAACCACAAGACTATTACACTAGTAGATGAAGTATACAGAGTCTTCTCCAAAGTGGTAATTGCATTAGTGAAGAGGAGATATATAGGAGAGGTGCTGTGAAGGTAGAAATGACAGAACTTGGTGATAGATTGGATATATAGAATGAATGTGAGTGAGGCATTGAGTAAGACACCAAGGTTGTGAACCTATGTGGCTTAGAGAATTCTAGTACCTTAGACAATAAGAAGGAAGTTGGAAAAAAAGGAAATTTGTGGGGGGGGGATATGATGTGTTTTCACTTAGATTCTGAGTTGGAAATATTTATGATAAATGATAGAAGGTTAAGAGAAAGGTTAGATCGGGATATATAAATCTGGAAATCTCCTGCATGGAGACATATTTCCTTCACAAACAGGAGAAAAGTATTATTTTTCCAAATTTGCTTTTATTTCACTTTAGGAGTACCATGGGCAGGTCATGCCAATTTTCAAATTTCACTTACTTCAATTTAATTTCCACTTTATTCTTTGTGGATTCACATAGTAGATTCATTACTGATTTTTCATGAGTGTAAGGATAACATCATTACCCTGTAAGTGGGACCATCCAACAGTGTATCTACTATATAAAATTATTTATAACAAGGGCACCATAAATTCATAGTACCAGAAAAATGTGCCCTTCCATTTACTAGAAAATTATGACTTCAACATTGCTTTGATATTAAAGACAGGCAAAATGATCATTGGGTTTATATAAAGAGAAAAGACTTTGTAATTCTTTATAAGATATGATGAATTAGTTATATGTACTTTATTTCTGCAACATCTTGTAGGAGATTTAGTCAAGAGTACTGCATTTGGAAGTATAATTGTAATTGGGGTCAAAATATGTAAGCATCCAATATCTATGCCATATACCATACTATATTAAATCATGCTGCTAACATTTGCTGCAGGCCACATTCAAAAATGCACTGAATAATCACTTCTACCTGTGACACATGTACTAATTGGTAAAATATGTCTTTGTCAATTGAGTTCATTCTAAATGGTTTTCAGTCCATTAACTGAAAATATGAGACTGAATCTCTCCCCTCAAAAAGTCATAGATTTTACTTAGCTTTCCATTTGATGTTCAAACTTCCTCACTTTGCTTCTAGAAAGTTAAGGAAAAAAAAACATCACAAGCAGGGAGAAGTAAAACCATTTACTTTTACTCCCTACTTGAGAATGTTCTCAAACAGAGTTTATCATACAGCTATTTTTTCAAGAAAAAAAGATACATTTCAACAAATATACAATCAGTGTATGTTTCAATATGATGCCATGAAATAGCAAGATATATGTTTCATTAAACATATAAATTATTGTATAATATGATTGCCTTTAGTATTAAACAGATATTTTTCTCATTTGTATCACCTGCCTGAAATATGATATATAATTTAAATTAACAATCATTTTACAAATTAGCTTTCTTTCACCTTCAGGCTAAGGAGATAAAATAAACTATTGTTGATGAGTTGGAGAAAGCCACTTGTATATGGATCATATTCCATTTATTTGGTCACAAATTCAGTTCTTAATGGCTGGTAGCTGCAGCTAAATTCAGCATTACCAATGAGGGAAAAGACTATCAACCTAGGTCAGACTTTTCAAGTAAGGTTATGAAAACCTGATCAAATGCTGGAAAAGGAGAAAGGAACAAGGGTGGGATGGTACAAGACTAAGAAAAAAGTGCCAGAGAAGTGGCTCATGTGAAACTGCTCTAACCAATCAGAGAGAGAGAGCATTTTCTGCTTCTACTCTTCTCTTCTGCTCTTTCTGCCCATCCACTGGTCAGGAACTAGGATGGACATAATCCCTACTTTTTCTTGTGAATCATATTTAAATTTTAACTTGGAAAATTGTTTCTGAAACCTACATAAGAAACCTACTTAAGAAAGAGAAAACAAAGAAGAAAAAAAGACAAAGTATACAAACATAGAAAGTCATAGATGATGACAACCCAGAATCACAAAGTCTTGATTTTAACTAATAAAAGGGCAATCACGTCTCCCATTAATTGAATGGTACTCTTCTCTACCACATTCCTAAGAAAAACAGCAGATATTTCTCAGTGATTTTCGAGTATTCTAAGGTGTTTTATTTTTTCTATACTTTATCATAAAAAACATAACACATCGGAGAGAGAAAGGCTTTTGTGATTTATCTAAAGTTTAGAGAAATGAACTGGTTAAACTAAAGTTACATCATGAGCTATTATTAGAATTAGTATTCAGATCAAGAATTTCACATTTATTTTTCCTAAGGATTTATTAAGCATTTAGTCGGATCAAAAATATGTCAGGCATGGTGCTGGCTCTAAGGATATTAAGTATTGTTGCTAGAACCTGAAAAGATTGTCCTCAGATTCATATGAGATAAATCTTCAAACAGTACACAGCACTCTGCCTGGCACATAGTAAGCATTTAATAATTGTCAGATAGTATCATCTACCTCATAAGGTTATTGTGAAATTTGCATGACATAATATTTGTAGACTATAAAGATCTTTACTGCCATCTGTAATAATTATCCAGTTATCACACATCTGGGAGGTGTCTAAAGTCAGGCTTAAATGTAGGACCTCCCATTTCTAGGCCTGGCTCTCAATCCACTGTCACCTAGCTGCCCCCAATGTTGATAATATTTACTGAACATTTTATGACATTTTGTGATCCTTATTTTGACTCCCTCTCACATCTACCCCCTTCTCCAAGATAGCATATAATATATGTTATCATATATAACATATTTACAAGTTCATCATGTTGTAAAAAAAAAGATATATTAATTACTATAGAGAACAATTCATGGAATAAGAGAAAAATTATATTCTTAAATCTGCATTCAGACTCCTTCTACAGAGATGGATAGCTATTATCATCTTGAGTCCCTGAATTGTACTCAATACTTTGCTGATAATCGCTATGATAGTTAATCATTCATAGTTGATTATAGTATATTATTACTGTTACTATGTATATCCTGATATTCTTTTAAAAAAATTTATGTTTCCAATGCTCTTGGCTAACAAATAAATGTATGAAATACCTGCTTTTTAATTGAATAAAATTACTGGCATAATAATCATTAATAGAAGTTAATGTTAATATAGCACATACATGAGAGATACTTTGCCAAGTGCTTTCCAATTATTATCTCTTTTGAGTCTCACATCAACCCTGCAAAGTACTACTATTAGACCCTTTTTTCAGATGAAGAAACTAAGGCAAATAATTTGAGTGACTTGTCCTGGGGTACATAATTAATAAGTGTCTTAGGTATATTTGAACTCAGTCCTTCCTAAAACCTATGTTCTGTGTCACATAGCTACTCAATGTAACATCAAATTTTAAGCATAATTGAAAGTATTTGGGATATAATTCCAATATAATTCACTTAGTTTTATTTCCTCAGGTAATTTGGAGATTTTGTTTATTTTATGTAATTACATTTATTATAATAATTCTCTATTTTATCAATCAATTTCATATTTGAGGAATTTGAGACAATAACTTACCCATAGTGATGGTATGGACTTAATCTATTATATATGTTGAATTTTCTAGATTATTTCAAGGACTTTTTTTGAAGTATGAAAACTTCTCTGTTATTCAGATCTATAAAACTAGTACCTACAAAATATAACCTGTCTTTAATCTCTTATAAAAAAAAAACTTTTCTTTTCATGATAAACTTTATGTTTGTTAAAAAAAATGGGCTTAATTAAGCTTTTGACTTGACAATACTTGGTCATATTTTTGTTGAATCCATGGAGCCTTTGGCAGGAATTTTCATTCTATACATAGAACAAAGCTATTTCATACTACAATGGCAAAACAAAACGGGAGTTGTTACTGTTGCTGCTGCTGCTGCTGCTGCTAATGATAATGATGATCATAATGATACTCCTCCCAACTCCCTTTCCTTATTTCTAGTGCATTTCTTCTGTTAATCATCTTAAATTTATCCTGTATATAGCTTGTTTGTACTGAGTTCTTTTCAAGCTGACTCCCCATTTTTTGACAGAATTCCTTGAGATCAAGGATTGTCTTTCTTCTTAGCCTCAATTCTTAGAAAGTCTGTCAGTCAGTAAGTTTTCATTCAGTTACTATAATGCCTGAGAATTAGCAAGTGATTAGTAATAGTTTGTTTATTAATAACAATAAAATGATGATAATGATTTTATAAATAGTCACTCACAAAAATTCATCACTAGTGCCTTTTTTAATATATTTTCAATATTCTTCTCATGCTATTTGGTGACAAATCTTAGATGACCATTGTCTCTGAAGAATAAAAATATAAGAGTCACTCAAAGACAAATTAGTATATTACAAAATTATTTTTTCATGAAAATGTATTATTAATGAAAAGTACTGGGAAAATACATAGATATCTGACTATGTAGCAAGAGCAAAGAATTAATTTATTCTTCTGAGTCCTCCATTAGTATCAATGGAATCCTATAACAAGTATAAGAATGTCTTCATTTCATTGATTAGAGCCTCTGTGGAGAACTTAAGATATATGGACAGACATTTAGAGGATGAAAATGCATTGAAGGGCTCACATTTGAATAATTAAAGATAATAGAAACATAGATAAGATCATGGATCCATTGAAGTTTCAAAATGAAATACAAGAAGATCATTAAACAATTATTCATACTTCACTGATACTTCATAATACATATCAAAAAGTTTTAATGGCTTACTTAGAATCTTAATGAAGAATATGAATCAATAAATAATTTGAAAAATATTATTACTTAATTGGTTTATTTAAATTCTTAACACATGGTAATTAACCGAACCAATGAGTAACAGATACTCAGGAAAAAGAAAAAAATTCAGGGGTCCATTGTAGATATTTATATTACATGCCCTATGCATTAGAGAGCTACAAAACAAAATCCTACATGAAGTTAATGGTGAAAATTTAATATTAAATAATATCTTAAGAAATAAAGCTGCTTACAAGGGGAAAACATTTGATTTTGAGTATTATAGACTAGTTATGATTGCAACAGACAAAGCGTGGTCTCAACAGGGAAGTATGTTTTCCTATTGGGATATAATTGTATTCAATTTTATTAATATTAATAAATGCATTTGTTTATTGGTATTATACACACACAAATCACACACACACACTTATTAAAAATTCTAGAAAATATATGGCTTCAAAAAAGGCCTGATTCAAAATTTTACTGCAATTATTAGTACCTAAAAGCTTAATATCTTACATAATATATGGCAAATGTATATTTTAAGTATTGTTGCTATTATTATTATTTTCTTAATGAAAAATAATTACTTCCTATTACATACTGAAATATAGAGTTTTAGATGTAATAAAATAATGCTAATGGCATAAGATAAAGCAATTCTATGAAATATAATTTGAAAATTTGGTAGTAAGTTTTGTTTCATATTTTAATTATTTTTTATCATAAGGTACAATTTAGTAAACTAATATAAAATTATTTTATTTAATCTGGATATTTTAGATTATGAACCAAAGTTTTATAAGAGGATAAGAAGTTTATACATAATCTGTGTGTGTACATGTGTATATGTATGTATATATAGAAAAGTTGTGCTGATGTTTTACCAGCAGACTTGTTAATGTATTATATTTTAAGCATTATTCTCAATTTTGATACCAAAACCAATTTTAAATCTATCTTCGAAATGTTAAGTTTTCTTCTGAAGTTATGTAGTTATTCTTTATGCAAATGTCAAAACAATTTGTGAAGGTGGTTGTATATTATTATTTATGTTAAAATTCATCAGGTTTTTATTTTTTATTATTTTTATTTTTTTACTTTTAAACATTATTTTATTTGGTCATTTTTAAACATTATTCATTGGAAAAAAGGATCATTTTCTTTTCCTCCCCCAATGCCACCACTCCACCCATATGACATGCGATTCCACTGGATATCACATGGGTCCTTGATCCAAACCCATTTCCATGTTGTTGGTATTTGCATTAGGGTGTTCATTTAGAGTCTCTCCTCAGTCATATCCCCTCAACCCCTGTAGTCAAGCAGATGCCTTTTCTCAGTGTTTTTACTCCCACAGTTTATCCTCTGCTTGTGGATAGTGTTTTTTAGATCTCTGCAGATTGTTCAGGGACATTTCATTGACACTAATGGAGAAGTCCATTACATTCAATTGTACCAGAGTATATCAGTCTCTGTGTACAATGTTTTCCTGGTTCTGTTCTTTTTGCTCTGCATCACTTCCTGGAGGTTGTTCCAGTGTCCATGGAATTCCTCCACTTTATTATTCCTTTTAGCACAATAGTATTTCATCACCATCTCTGAACTGGTTCCATTACTCGGTTGAGCTTCCAGTGAGAGGTCCCTTGACAGACAGCTTGTCATCCAGCCAGGACTGGAATGTTTGCAAATAAGATGGATCTCTAAGACTACTTACTATTGTAAAATGCGCAAACTGTCTGGGCACATTTTGGATGGCGAGGTGCAATGCGCATTTGAAGAGTCTCTCTAACCAATCAGTGGTCTGTCCAGCATTCAGCTCCTCTCATGGCTCTGGTGATCTGTACAACCTAGATGTCTCGCTAGCGTACAATAATGTAGTCAATGAGATGCCACTGTTTTGATCATCAGTGCATCCACGTTGTTTTATATTTGTTCGCCATTCTGAACACAGTGTTCGTGATGGTGAGTTTGAACTCTGAGAATTTGCTGAGTAGCAGTAGGCCGTTGTTGTTCATTTTGCACACGCCATGTTTGCCGAGCACTCCTTTCCATCTTTCATGGTCCTGGCCAACGCAGGCTTTGAAGTCTCCCAGTAGTATAAACTTGTCATTTGTGGGCACTCAGGTCAGAGTAGAACTGCTAGATGGTCTCCTCTGTGCTGGTCAGTGTTGGGGCATATGAGCTTATGATTGTGGCATACCTGTCTTGCTGAGAAATAAACAGATCTTCATGAGCCTCTCATTGATGCCCACAGGCAAGTCGGGCAGCTGTTTGAGCAAACTGGTCTTGATGGCCAGGCCAACACCATGGATTCTGTCTTCATTTGAGGCTCTACCTTTACAGAAGAAGGTGTATCCAGTGGTGGGTTCGCTGAGTGATCCCTCTTCTGGTAAGCGTGTTTCGCATAGGGCTGTGATGTCGATGTTATATCACGCCAGTTCTTTACTGATTAGAGCTGTTCTTCTCTCAGGTCTTGGGGTATTCTCGCTATCAAGTAATGTTCTGATGTTCCATGCTCCTAGTAAGAGTTTCTTTGTGTTTTGTTTTCGATTTCGATCACTTAAAGGGATGAACCACCATCTGTGGTGTGCTGACCGGGTGTTTGTGGGGCAGGCAATGTTTGGGACACCTTTTCTAGTGCCCTCCCTGGATTAGGGTGAGGTGTGCTGTCCTAGAGAGGGCTGCTCAGTCACCCAGGATGCTACCAAATGACCCTGCTGCCCTACAGGGCCGAGCGACCACTGGTCCATGGGCCACATACGTGCAGGATCATGACTACAACTGGCAGTGGTCATCTCCACCTGTTGCAACACCACTCCCCCATTGCCACAGGTCTTGAAGAGGTTAGACAGGGTTAGGATAGATGAGTGTACACAAAGATACTTGTGAGTGAAAGAGATTTAAGTGGAAAAGTCATTGCACAGAGACAGTCCCACTCTCTCGGCGTTGGAAGCCTGGGTCCAGTGGTATGAAAAGTCATTACACCTGGAGACATCCTAAGCTGCATTGGATGGCCATGTTGTCTTTTGTGCTCCAACACACCCTAAGCACTCCACAGTGCTTTGTTGCATCGCCCTCTCAGCCGTTGAACCTTCTTATTGGTTTCTTCCACCTGTTCTGCCGAAGCAGATTTCACATGCTGGGTGAGCAAAGCCCTGGTTCAACAGGGGTCAACGACCCAATGGCTGCCTTCACAAGGTTTCACTGGCCTGTTGAACCATTGCCCGGGGTGTGGACGCTGCCGCATGCTAGCAGATATTGAGAGCCACAAGTGAGAGCTGGGTGTCAGGTGGGGGTCAGAGGCTGGAGAACTGCCCTAGAAGGACATGACAAGCCCTCCATACGAGAGATACTACCCCTCCCACATCAACGGCAGTCCTAGGCCCCAAACAAGGCAAGCACCAGGACTGGTTCGACGAGAACAACACTGCTGTTGAAGACCTATTGAGCAAAAAAAAAAAAAAGCCTTTATGCAGTGGCAAAATAACCCAAACTCTGCTCCTAAAAAGGACAGATTCAAGTCTCTCCAAGTCGCAGCGCAGTGTAAAATCAGGAAGATCCAAAAACGATGGTGGGAAAAAAAGGCAGAAGAAATCCAGCTATTTGCTGATAAGAAAAACTACAAACAAGTTTTCAGTGCCCTCAAGACTGTCTATGGGCCATTAAAACCCATCACCACTCCCTTGCTATCCTCAGATGGTGACACTCTCATAAAAGATAAAAAAGGCATCAGCAACAGGTGGAAAGAACACTTCAGTCAGCTACTCAACCAACCTTCTTCAGTCGACCAAAGCTCCCTTGACCAGATCCCCCAAACCACACCATTGAACAAAATGACGTCCCTCCTTCAATAGAGGAAGTCTAAAAAGCCATTAAACAAATGACTGCAGGCAAGGTACCCGGTAAAGACAGGATTCCAACCGAGGTGTACAAGGCCTTAAATGGAAAGGAGCTCCAAGCATTCCACATAGTGCTGACCAGCATGTAGTAATAGAAAGACATGCCCCCAGAACTGAGAGATGCCTCCATCGTAGCCCTATACAAGAACAAAGGCTCACGAGCAGCCTATGACAACTACAGAGGCATCTCACTACTCTCCACTGCTGGAAATATCCTCACCTGTGTTATACTCAACAGACTCATGTCATCTGTTTCAGAGCAGAACCTGCCTGAATCACAATGTGGCTTCCAACCAGATCGCAGCACCATCAACATGGTCTTCACGGTGAAGCAAATGCAGGAAAAATGCCTTGAGCAGAACCTAAGTCTCTACATTGTCTTCATAGACCTGACAAAGGCGTTCGACACAGTGAACAGGGATGCATTGTGGGTGATCCTTAGCAAGCTGGGTTGCCCAGCAAAATTCATCAAACTGATACAGCTCTTTCATGTCATCATGACAGGGGAAGTCCTATCTGGTGGAGAGATTTCCAGTCTCTTCAACATCTTCAATGGCATGAAACAAGGCTGTGTCCTTGCTCTGGTGCTATTCAACCTATTTTTCACCCAAGTATTATAACATGCTGTGATGGATGTAGACCTGGGCATCTATATCAAATACCGACTGGATGGCTCACTATTTGACCTTCGCTTCCTGACTGCAAAAACAAAGACAACAGAGAGACTCATCCTGTAAGCTCTCTTCACAGATGACTGTGCTCTCATGGCCCACCAAGAACCATTCAAACCATTGTGGACGGGTTCTCTACCGCAACAAAACTATTTGGCCTGACTATCAGCCTCAGCAAGACAGAGGTGCTGTTCCAACCTGCACCAGGGAGACCAACGAACCAGCCGTGCATTACAATCGACGGCATGCAGCTTTCTAACATCAACACTTTCAAGTACCTGGGCAGCACCATCACCAACGACAGGTCCCTAGACCACAAGATTAATGCCAGGATCCAAAAGGCCAGGCAGGCACTCGGGCAGCTGTGCTGCAAAGTCCTCCAACACAGCAGTGTAAGCACTGCAACAAAGCTCAAAGTGTATAATGCAGTGGTCCTCAGCTCTCTCCTGTACGGATGCAAGACATGGACACTGTACTGGAAGCACATGAAACAGCTGGATCAATTCCACCAATGCTCTCTCTGGTCAATCATGAGGCTCTGATGGCAGGACCGAATCACCAACCAGGAAGACCTCAACAGAGCCAACTCCACTAGCATCGAAGTAATGGTCCTCAAAACCCAGCTATGATGGTCTGGACATGTCATCCTCATGGACCCACAGTGAATACCAAGACAGGTATTCTATGGTGAACTGTCAGCTGGACTCAGGAAACAAGGCTGACCAAAAAAAGATACAAGGATCAGCTAAAGTCCAACTTGAAGTGGGCTGGCATTACACCAAAGCAACTAGAACTTGCTGCCTCTGACAGAAGCAGCTGGCATACCCACATTAACCATGCTGCCACCACCCTTGAAGATGAGCGACATCGACGTCTTGCCACTGTGCGTGAATGCTGACACCAGGTCACAACCATACCTCCTGTAACAACTAGAGTCCCATGCCCCACATGCCACAAACTTTGTGCCTTAGTCTTTGGACTTCAAAGCCACATGAGGGTACATCAATAGATGATAATGCACAAAGACAATTACCATTGTTGGTCACTGAGAGACTACCACTATTTCATCACCAACATATACTGCAATTTGTTTAGATATTCCCCAATTGAAGGGAATCCCCTCATTTTCCAATTTTTGGAAACCACAAAGAACACAGCTATGAATATTCTTGTATAAGTCTTTTTCCTTATTATCTCTTTGGGGTACAAACCCAGCAGTGCTATGGCTGGATCAAAGGGCAAACAGTCCTTTAAAGCCCTTTGGGCATAGTTCCAAATTGCCCTCCAGAATGGCTGGATCAATTCACAACTCCACCAGCAATGCATTAATGTCCCTACTTTGCCAATCCCCTCCAGCATTCATTCTTTCCTGTCATGTTAGCTAATCTGCTAGGTGTGAGGTGATGCCTCAGAGTTGTTTAGATTTGCAGCTCTCTGATTATAAGAGATTAATAACACTTTTCTTTTGCTTATTAATTATTTTGATTTCTTTGATTATCTTTGATTTCTTGATTTCTTTTGATTTCTGAAAACTGCTTATTCATGTCACTAGCCCATTTAACGAATGGAAAATGGCTTGATTTTTTGTACAATTGATTTAACTCTTTGTAAATATTTGTAATTAAACATTTGTCAGAGGTTTTTGTCATGAAGATTGTTTCCCAATTTGTTGCTTCTCTTCTGATTTTAGTTATATTGGTTTTGTTTGTGCAAAAACCTTTTAATTTGATGTAGCCAAAATTATTTATTTTACATTTTGTGACTCTAAGTCTTGCTTGGTTTTAAAATCTTTCCCTTCCCAAAGGTCTGACATGTATACTATTCTGTGTTTGCCCAATTTACTTATAATTTCCTTCTTTATGTTCAAGTCATTCACCCATTCTGAGCTTATCTTGGTGTAGGGTGTGAGATGTTGATCCAAACCTAATCTGCCCCACCCTGTCTTCTATTTTTCCTAGCAGTTTTTATCAAATAGTGGATTTTTGTCCCAAAGGCTTGAGTCTTTGGGTTTGTCATAGACTGTCTTGCTGAGGTCATTTACCCCAAGTCTTTTCCACTGATCCTCATTTCTGTCTCTTAGCCAGTAAGTACCAGAATGTTTTGATGACCACTGTTTTATAGTATAGTTTGAGATCTGAGACTGCAAGTCATCCTTCCTTTGCATTTTTTTCATTATTTCCCTGGATATCCTTGATCCTTTTTCATCCAAATAAACTTAGTTATGTTTTTTTTTTTTAATTCAGTAAAGAAGTTTTTTGGTAGTTGAATGGGTATGGCACTAAATAAGTGAATTAATTGGGGTAGGATTGTCATTTTTATTATGTTAGCTCATCCCATCCATGAAAAATCAACGTTTTTCCAATTGTTTAGATCTAGTTTTAATTGTTTGGAGAATGTTTTGTAGTTGTGTTCATATTGTTTCCGGTTTTTGTCTTGGCAGATAGATTCCTAAGTATTTTACATTGTCTATGGTGATTCTCTTTCTAATTCTTGCTGCTGAAATGGTTTAGAGATATATAGAAATGCTGATGACTTATGCGGGTTTATTTTGTATTATGCAACTTTGCTAAAATTGGTGATTATTTTGACTAGCTTTTTGGTTGATTCTCTACGATTCTTTAAGTAAACCATCATGTCATCCACAAAGAGTGGTAGCTTGGTCTCCTCATTGCCAATGTTATTACCTTCAATTTCTTTTTCTTCTCTAATTGCTACTGCTAGTGTTTCTAGAACAATGTGAAATAATAGAGGTGATAATGGGTATCCTTGTTTTCCTCCTGTTCTTATTTGGAAGACTTCGAGTTTATCCCCACTGCAGATGATGTTTGTTGATGGTTTTAGATAGATACTGTTTATTATTTTATCAAAGGCTTTTTCTGCATCTATTGAGATAATCATGTGATTTTTGTCAGTTTGCTTGTTAATATGGTCAATTATGTTAATGGTTTTCCTAATATTGAACCATCCTTGCATTCCTGTTAATCCTGCCTGGTCATAGTGGATAACCCCTGTTATGACTTGCTTGAGTCTTTTTGCTAGTATCCTATTTAAGGTTTTTGCAGCTATATTCATTAGGGAGATTGGTCCATGGTTTTCTTTCTCTGTTTTTTGACCTGTCTGGCTTTTGAGTACCATGTTTGTGTCGTAAAATGAATTTGGTAGAACTCCTTCTTATTCTGTCAAATAGTTTGTATACTAGTGAGATTAGTTGTTTTTTGAATGTTTGATAGAATTCATTTTTGAATCCATCTGGACCTTGGGATTTTTTCTAAGGGAGTTATTTGATTGCTTGTTCAATTTCTTTTTTTCTGATATGGGGTTGTTTATGTAATTTATTTCTTCCTCTTTTAGTCTAGGCAATTTATATTTTTGTAAGTATTCATCCATATCACCTAAATTGCCATATTTGTTGCCATAAAATTGGACATAATAGTTTTTAATGATTGCCTTAATTTCCTCTTCATTAGAGGTGAGGTCTCCTTTTTCATCTTGGATACTGTCAATTTGGTTTTTTCCTTTTTTTAAAAAAATTAGACTGACTAGTATTTTGTCTTTTTTATTTGTTTTTTCAAAGTACCAGTTTCTAGTCTTATTTATTATATCAATAGTTCTTTGACTTTCAATTTTATTAATTTCTCCTTTGAGTTTTAGGATCTCTCATTTAGTCTTTATCTGAGGATTTTTAATTTGTTCACTTTCTAATTTTTTAATTTCCATGCCCAATTCATTGACCTCTGACCTTTTTAATTTGTTAACATATGAACTCAAGGATATAAAGTTCCCCCTGAGTACTGCTTTGGCTGCATCCGATAGTTTTGAAAGGATGTCTCACCGTTGTCATTTTCTTCAATGAAGTTTTAATTGTTACTACAATTTGTTCTTTAACTAACAGGTTTTGGAGAATCATATTGTTTAATTTTCAATTAATTTTTGATTTACCTCTCCATGTTCCCTTACTAATTATTATTTTAATTGCATTGTGATTTGAGAAAGTTGCATTTATTATTTCTGCCCCTTTGCACTTGTTTGCAATGTTTTTATGCACTAATACATGGTCAATTTTTGTGAATGTACCATGTGCTGCTGAAAAGAAGATGTCTTCCTTTTTTGATATTCACTTGCATTTTTATGGGTGAGTTCACTCTATTCACATTCAGAGTTATGATTACTAGTTGTGTATTTCCCAGCATTTTGATTTCTACTCTTGGTCCTGCCTTTTATTCTTTCACTATTTCCTTCTACACCAATGTTTGTTTTTAATCAGTCCCCCTATTTCCCACCCTTATTTTACTTCCCTTTCTACCCGCACCCTTCTTATTCCCTCCCCTTATTTTCCCTGTAGTCTTTCTAAAATCACCCCCACCCCTTCCTCCCTTATACTGCTTCCCTACCCACCAGTCTGTGTGTTACCCTTCTACTCCCCTATATGGAGAAAACCTATTCTCTGCCCCAATAGATTGGATTGTTCTTCCCTCTTTGGGTGGATTTCAAAGCACGTAAGAATTGAGTATTTCCTATCTCCAACCTCTTTACACTTCCAGTGTATTGATGTTCTCCCCACTCCCACCATGAGCTTCTTTGTGACATATACATTTACCCCCATTTTGTTTCTTTTACCATTTCTTTTAATATTAACCTATTTTAGCTCTAGTTATATATGTGTGTGTGTGTGTGTGTATTTATATACATGTATATGTATGTATGCATGCATATATCTATATACCTGTTTATCTCTTGTCCTTTCATCCTCTACAGTTTGTCACTGTTCCCTCTAAGTGTACTTCATTTAGCTGCCCAGGTAATATCAACAGTTTTTAAGAGTTACCAATGACCTCTTTTCTTGTAGGGATACATATCATTTTAACTTATTGAGTCTCTTAAAAAATTTTTGTTGTTGTTTTTTTTTGTTTTTTTCCCTCTTTTTTAATTACCATTTGATGATTCTCTTGAGTTCTGTGCTTGGACATCAAATTTCCTGTTCAGGTCTGGTCTTTTCTTTAAGAATTCTTGGAATTCTTCTATTTTGTTGAATGACCATACTTCCCCTATAAAAATGGTTCTTGACCTCTCAATTTGTAGCAATGAGAATACATAATGCATATCACGTATTTACATTCCAAATCATAACTGTAGCAAAATTACAGTTTTGAAGTAGCCACCAAAATAAGTTTTTGGTTTGGGGTCACTGCAACATGAGGAACTGTATTGCAGGGTCACAGAATTAGAAATGTTGAGAACCAGTGCCCTATGAGAATTTAGTCAGTTTTGCTGGGTAGTTGATTCTTGGTTGTAGACCTAGTTCCCTTGCTTTCTGTAATATCATATTCCATGACTTTCGGTCCTTCAGTGTGTATGCAGCCAGATCCTGCATTATCCTCACTGTGCTTTCATGGTATCTGAATGACTTTTTCTTGGCAGCTTATAATATCTTTTCTTTGGTTGATTTGAATTTGGCTATAATATTCCTGGGTGTTGTCAGTTGGGGATTAAGTACAGGAGGTGATCTGTGGATTCATTCAATCTCCACTTTTCCCTCTTGTTCTAGGATATTGGGGAAGTTTTCTTGAATAACTTCCTCTAGTATGATGTCCAGGCTTTTTCTTTTGCCATGGTCTTCTGGTAGACCAATCATTCTTAAATTGTCTCTCCTTGAACAGCTTTCTAAATCCTCTGGTTTGTGAATGCAATGCTTCATATTTTCCTCATTTTTTTCATTCTTTTGGTTTTCTTTTATAGTGTCCTGGTGCCTGATGAGGTCCCTTAATTCTAGTTGTTGTATTCTGATTCTTAAAGACTGTATTTCATCCCTTAGCTTTTAGGTCAACCTTTTCCTTCTGGTCTGATTTTTGGAGGTCCTCTTTCATCCTCTTTACCTCATCTTTAATCTTCTTTGCCTCGTTTTCCAGCTGGTTGATTTTGACTTTCAAGACACTCTTTTCTGTTTCCAGATGACTTATCTTAGTTTTTAAGTTCTTTTCCCAATTGCCTTCAGCCTCAGTGTTTTGAACTGCATTTTAAGTTCTTCCAAAGCCTGTATCCAATTCCCTGAGATTTCTGATTTTTCCTTTGCTGATCCCTCCGCCTCTGTTTCATTTGCTCTTTGCTCGTTACCTGTACAGTAGCTGTCTATTGTAATTTCTTTCTTCTTTTTTGGCTGTTTGCTCATATTTATCGCTTCTTTGCTCCCCGTATTTGTCTGTTCTCTTCCACCTCTCATTTTTTTTTTCGGTTTTGGAGCTTTGTCAGATTTCTCAGTATAGTCTCTGAGGCAGGAATGTTGGCTTCCCTTTCCTCTGGAGGCTTTTGATCAGATTAAGTTCAGCTGAGTTGAGCTGTATGTGCTCTGAGGCCAAAAACTCCTATAAGGCTGGAGCCAAATGGAAGGTCTCAGCTTCCCAGGCTCTCTTCAGTTCTCTGAAGCTGCTTTGCCACCACCTGCATTCCATGCTCTGAAACTGGCACAGATCTGTCCTCAAGGTACACCCTCTAGATCAGTGCCTTTGCCTGCCCAGAGATTCCTGTCCTTGTGGAAGGCCCTGCACTCTAGGAGGGGAGGGGTCCTAGCCTCCCTGAGCTCTGAGGACTCCTGATGGGATTATGTTCAACTGGGTTAGTCTGGATGTGCCCTGAGACAAAAACCTCCAGTGAGACTGGAGCCAAATGGAAGGACCCAGCCACCAGCCACTGGGGCTGCCAGCTCTTTGGTCTCTCTCTGGCTGCTTCCCTGTCACCTTTCTTGGACTCTCTGAGCCTGGCACAGCCCTGCTCACAAGGTACACCCTTCAGATCAGTCCCTTTGCCCTCCCAGAGTTTCCTGCTGCTGCTGGAGGCTCAGCACTCTGGATTGGGGGGGCAGGGCCTGGGACCTTTCTTCTTCCTTCCCCTTACACCCAAGTGTTCTCATATTCCAGCTTTTGGGGGGCATTACTTTTTAATTGAATCCAAAAGGAGGGTTCCCTGGCTCTGTCCTGTTGCTAAGTTTGAATTTCAGTCCCCTAGGAGCATTCAGTTTGTTATCGGTAAGGAAGTGTTTTCAGAGATCTGAACTTTTGCTGCTTCTAAGCCGCCATCTTGACTTCCTCTCATCAGGTTTTTAATTGGGCATTTTTAAAGGAGAAATTTGATAAAATCGATTTGAATTTCTTTCTTTGTTTGAGATTCATAACATCAAGTGAAAATTTTTATGCTTTTGTCCATAATAATCTCTCCATAATTAGAGAGACATTTATTTTTAAAATGTTGGAGTCATTAAATAGTTTTATCCAATAGAATTATTTTATTGTGAATTATTAAATTCTTTCTGTAGTGGAATTATAACCTGGGGTTTTAAGAGCCATCCAGCAGTCTCTCTCTGAGGGTCCAAAATCCACTCTGTCCATGTGTGGCAATTTTGGTCAAATAATGGAGTCAGAAACACTATGTGTTCAGTCCCATGTGCATAGGCATCACATGATGTTCTGCCATAGCATGGGGGTTCATTTATTTTATAGGTTCAGTGAGTACATGCTTTTCTGGCACACAATCAATTTTCTATATATATGTTTCCATAGAATTTAACAATAGATGTTTAGCCTAGGGAGATAGTCAATGAAACATTGTTGCTATAGATGAATGACATAAACAGGGTGATCTGGAGCTTAGTTCTCCCTGACCTAAGGAGAATTGTTGAAACTTTTGGTCAGCTTTCACAATCAATCACAATTACTTAGGTGATGGATAACAAAACATTTCCTATCTAAGTACTGTGTTAGAAGATAATTTGTGACAGACCATATTTGGGGTTTTCATAAATTTAAAAGTTCTACTTTTCTGGTGTTTCTTTAAAGCACCTGGCAATATTGCCTGGTTTCTGTCTGCATGGAGTATGTCGAAGATGACTAATGTTCTTGGCTTGACTGGCTTTAATGGGAGTGAATATAACTCTATGGAGAGAGAAAAGAGGGGGTCACACAGCTGGGAAGTGTCTGAGGCCAGATTTGAACCTAGGACCTCCCATCTCTTGGGCTAGCTCTCAATCCACTGAGCTACCCAGCTGCCCCCCTTTTTTTTAGGGGGTAGACACCTTTATTAGCAGAATGGTGGGTCAGGGCACACTCAGTGCCCATGTGCCCACCCGCCCACCAATCTTTAGGGTTTAATTCTGTAAATGTCATCTTTTAGGATAATAATCTGGGGGCATTAAAGTGGGATATATGTTTATTTTATAAGTCTTTGCTCTCATATTATTTCTTTTATTTTGGAGAAAGAACAATAATCATCCATTAGTGAGGAAAGTTGAAGAAAGAGAAGCCACAGAGGGAAATCAGTGGGGGCCTCATTTTCTGGGGCCTGCCTTGCAGCCTCCATTTCCCCCAATGGTGACTCTGTCAGACAACAGGCATGATGGCTTCCCATGCTGGGTACTAGCTAGCTAGATAATGATATAGATGTAGGCATATAGATATAGATAGACAGTTTGGACATTTTCAACAATTGGATTCTTTTTGTAGAATTTTTAGAAAACTATTATATATGCTCTATATGGAATTCCAAAATCCAATCAATTCCTTGATCTCTAGAGATAGTTTTATACCAGAATGAATTTAGCCTCTAGGTGAGAATGTAAGATTTTAAAACATGGTAAATTTTATTATTGTAGCATCAGGTGAGAAATAATTTAGCCCAAGTTGCATTTAATAAAACTTGCAATTTAAAGTGAAATCTTGTGGGACTATACATGATATAGGTCTGATTCAGATTCCAGGTATGCTTATAAGGATTTACTATTAAAGCAATGATTCCTATTGCCCTGACCCCTATAAAGGTGATATCTACAATCAACAAGCAGAGTTTGAACTCAAGAGAAAATCTATGGAAGCAAATATTTTCAAGGACTGAGACAGGCTTTCCTTGCCTTGATTTCACTAAAAGTTATGTTTCGTCTGGAATGGAAACTATTTCTACCTAATTGATTCTGAGCCTGGCTGATGAATTTTATCAATGCAGTTGGCTGTCTTTATGATTTCTGCCTATGATTTACATCAAACTAGGGCACCATTTTCCTCTTACTTTAATTATGTCCTATTTTTTTCTTCTATAACAACTCTTTCTAATCACTGCAAGTGATTATTAAAATATTTAAGTATTATATTGAATCTTTTTTCTATTAGTCCAGCTGAAACACATCTAAACTTTTAGTTTGTAAGATCAAAGGTATTCAACCTGAAATCACAATTGTTACAATACCGCTAGGGGGAAAAAAAAAAAAAACTAAGTAGATACATATTTGGGCATCCTATCTGCCTATCACTAATTATATATTCACATATAAGTATGTCCTTCAAAAACCTCAGAGTGGTGTAGGAATAGTTAGATAATGAACTAGGAACAAATTAACTATGATATAATTCCACTTTTTAATAAGATTACTTAAGAACTATTTTCTGTTTCATATTAAAAGATTTTTCTGCAATTTTATATCTTGAAAAAATGATTTATAGATTTATGGTCTATCTTTTGTTATCTGTATGTGATATTTAATCAATTTTGAGACTCATTTTTTAAAACACATGTATATAGGAAAACATGAATTGTAATCTGATTACATAAATCTTCTTTCAGCCTGTTTCCCAAGCAAGTACCTGGTTCAGATACATAGAGAATCAAGAAATATGGGAAATTTAAATTCTTTAATGCAGAGATTATAATTGGATATACTTTGTATTAACAAAATTATAATAATATAGTTTGAATTAGCTCTCACTATCCACTACTAGCAATGCAAAAATTTAGTGATTGTATTAAATTGTATTAAGATCTATTTAAAAAGCAATTTTAGGTAAAGACTTTACCAATGACTTAGATTGAGAAAAAGTAAATAGGCCTGAAAAACTGCTCTGAAAACCAGCATGGTTCCAAAAGACCCAAGAAGGAGAAGATGATAGCAACATAAGTTAGTTCCAGAAATGAGAGAAATACATCATGAGACCCCATATCCTTTTATGTAATAAACCAAACTGAGTGAGAGTGGGTCACCTATCTTTTTTATGTCTTCCCCACACAATTCTTTTATTTGTTTGTAAGACCCATATGCCAAAAGAGGAGTGCCCTCTTAATGGCTCTCTGTCAATGCATTTTTAAATAATTTTTAACATCATACTAAGAAAAAACACAAACATCTTCATTAGACTTTCCATGAAATGTATAGTACCTTCAGCTTCTTATTTTTTCTAGTGAGCCAATGCTGAAGTATATTATATATACATATATATATATGTTAAAATATCTCAAATGATTCATTGGGGAGACTATGTCTCCCAGTAAATAAAAAAGAGAATGAGGAAAATCAATATTGAACTATGTTATTTATTAGTAATATTCCTATGTTTAACCATTTTCCCTTATCATCCCGAGTTTAGGCTGAAATAGTTGCTTCCAAGCTAAGATTACTCCCAGCCCCTTTCTCCAAGCTATCAAACATGACTGGGAACTTTTATCTTTTCTTAACCTATAAAAAAGTATTAAAAGGATTAAAGGGGAAGGATTGATGAGATATGTTGAAATCTGAAACATTTGAAAGTATGGTAGGCCAGCCACCTACTTGGGGTATGCTGGTATCTTCTTAGTGTAGTCAAAACCTGCTTCCCTTGGGATGAAATAATGAGAGAGGAGTTGAGTTGGGGTCTCTAGATCCACTATCTCTTTTGAAATATCCACCAATGGGGAATACTTGATGTGGTCCAAGGGATGAATTGTCAGGTTCATCAGAAAGAGTGCACATCTCATTTTAAAGGAGAGAGAGTCAAGGTTGATCTGTGTTTTTTTCACTTGGGATGCTGGCAAAAGATCAATAATTTGTAAGCAGATGAATGAATCTGTTAATAAATTACAAAATTTTTGAGAAAATTGCCTTATCTTTATTAGTTAAAATGTGAATATTATATAAATTAATTTTTAACTTCCCAAGATAATTCTGCCTCCTCTCCATTTGGTCAGTTTGGGATCCAGCTTCTGCATTTTCATCGCTTTCTAAGATAAAATCACAATGATATACATGAACACAGAGATTTATAACCTGAAGCTTGCCTATTTCACTGCATATTATAGAACAAAGAATTGACATTCTTTATCCATTTTTCCCTCCATGGTTACTGAGATAAAACACTTTAGGACAATTTTAGATACCCTTTAGGAAACTCCAAATTTTTCAGGCCAGATGCCTTTAGCATAATAGCATATAGAAGCATATTATATTATATTTTATTAAATTTGATTGGACAAAGTATTAATTAATTCTTGTCATGTGCCTGGCACTGTCCTGAGCATCACGAACACAAATACAAGTCAAAACCTAGACAAAACTTGGGGCAAGCAACCTCAGCAAGACAGTATATGACAAACCCAAAGATCCCAGCTTTTGGGACAAAAATCCACTATTTCATATAAACTGCTGGGAAAATTGGAGGACAGTGTGGGAAAGATTAGGCTTAGATCAACACCTCACACACTACACCAATATAAATTCAAAATGGGTGAATGACTTGAACATAAAGAAGGAAACTATAAGAAAATTAGGCGAACACAGAATAGTATACATGTCAGACCTTTGGGAAGGGAAAGACTTCAAAACCAAGCAAGAATTAGAAAGAGTTACAAAATGCAAAATAAATAATCTGGATTACATCAAATTAAAAAGTTTTTGTACAAACAAAACCAATGTAACCAAAATCAGAAAGGTAGCAACAAATTGGGAAACAATCTTCATAAAAACCTCTGACAAAGGTTTAATTACTCAAATTTATAAAGAACTAAATCAATTGTACAAAAAATCAAGCCATTCTCCAATTGACAAATGGGCAAGGGACATGAACAGGCAGTTCTCAGCCAAAGAAATCAAAACTATTAATAAGCACATGAAAAAGTGTTCTAAATCTCTGATAATCAGAGAGATGCAAATCAAAACAACTCTGAGGTATCACCTCACACCTAGCAGATTGGCTAACATGACAGCTATGGAAAGTAATGAATGCTGGAGGGGATGTGGCAAAGTGGGGACATTAATTCATTGCTGGTGGAGTTGTGAATTGATCCAACCATTCTGGAGGGCAATTTGGAACTATGCCCAAAGGGCGATAAAAGAATGTCTGCCCTTTGATCCAGCCATAGCACTGCTGGGCTTGTACCCCAAAGAGATAATGGACAAAAAGACTTGTACAAGAATATTCATAGCTGCGCTCTTTGTGGTGGCCAAAAATTGGAAAATGAGGGGATGCCCTTCAATTGGAGAATGGCTGAACAAATTGTGGTATATGTTGGTGATGAAATACTATTGTGCTAAAAGGAATAATAAAGTGGAGGAATTCCATGGAGACTGGAACAACCTCCAGGAAGTGATGCAGAGCAAAAGGAGCAGAACCAGGAAAACATTATACACAGAGACTGATACATTGTGGTACAATCGAAGGTGATGGACTTCTCCATTAGTATCAATGCAATTTCCCTGAACAATCTGCAGGGATCTAAAAAAAAATACTACCCACAAGCAGAGGATAAACTGTGGGAGTAAAAACACCAATGAAAAGCAACAGTGTAACTACAGGGTTGGAGGAGATAAGACTGAGGAGAGACTCTAAATGAACACTATAATGCAAATTCCAACAACAGGGAAATGGGTTCGAGTCAAGAACACATGTGATAACCAGTGGAATCATGCGTCGGCTATGGGAGAGGGAAAGGCGGGGAGGTGGGGGAGGAGGGGAGGAAAAGAAAATGATCTTTGTTTCCAGTGAATAATGTATGAAAATGACCAAATAAAATAATGTTAAAAAAAAAACCTAGACAAAACTTGCCAAGAACTTGCCCACTTTCCAATTAAGGAAAGACAGCACCTACATGTAAATGAAAAGGTTGATAACATCAAAAGTGTACAGTAAGAGAGAAGTTAGGAAAGTTAATGAAAGACTGGAGAGTCAGTAATGGAGCCACAGTTAGAAGTGATCACAATTGACTTGGTCACTTCTACAAATAAATTTTATAGAGAGAAACACAACAATACACTGAAGAAAGATTTGCAAAGGCATATATCCTATGATTTTTCAATCATGAGAATTTGGAAAATTCTGGAGAGTCAAGAGCCAAGCCAGAATAGAAATGAGCATGATGTAAGAAAATAAGTGAGAGGGAATGTTTCCATTCTCATGCCATATCATTTTTTCTCCTTCATTTTTCATTAATTACTAGAAAATTTATCTAATTAATCAGCAAGTCATTTTATATGCACAAAATATTAGTTTCACTTATTGTTTTTTTATTATTTAATGCTCACCATGTCCAATAACTTTTGATTTTTTACTCAAAGAAAATATTCATGATTTATTAGCATGAGGTTTCTGTATTGTTGCTATGTATTTGGCTTGTTTATCACATTAATTCTTTGTGCAGTGTACTATCTAAATTTTGGGGATATGATGCTGGTGGAATTCTTACCTTTACATTGAAGTCACTGAGTATATACTGACTTAATTCAGGATATCTTTACTTTGTGTCTTCATGCAATATCTATTTCTACTTCCTCATCTGCAAAATCTGTTGGCACAAATGATGTATTTATTTTTGTACTGTTGTTTTCAAAATACTTATCAAGTGCCTTGTAACAAAAGATAGCCAAATGCATCATGAAATTGCATTTCTTGTTGTCTTGGCTTGAATTCTCAAAACAACTCTGACAACTCCATCATCTAATTCTTCATTTATGATTCATCATTCCATTTAGCTGCAACTTTCTTTTTTCCTCTGATTTCCTTTATAGAAAGAAAAATGAATTACTATGTATTATTCAGCTCATTGGATTGGGATCTCACAATTAGAATACCAACAGCTAAGATAAGGATTATAGAAATTCTAGCAATACTGGTTCTTACCACCTACTGCCTCTTTCTCAAAACCTTATTAGCAGCATTTATAGAAGTAGAAAGTGGGAAGATTGTATTGAAGCACACTGGAAAATCTTTCTTGGATCTATAGATTTCCTTCTTGTGATGATTCTCTCTCTATTTCTCTCTTTTAGGAGGACAATCAATAGTAAGTAGATGATATATATATATATATATATATATATTCCTGTATCTATGCTTGAAGATATATTAACCCTAGAGAGCCTTCTAGAGCTTATATTCTGCTGTTATAACCTTTAAGAAGTCAAGACCAAAGGACAAATAAGGAACAAAACTATCTCTTTATAATGGCATATATAGAAAATCCTAGATATTTAACTAAAAAGTTAGTTGACACCACCAATAATTTTAACAAAGTAGAAAGATATAAAATAGATCCAAATAAATCATCAGCATCTTTATGTTTTACTAAGAAGAGATAGAGATATTCCATTTAAATAACCACAGGTAGAATAAAATACCTGGGAATATATAGCTGCCAAAACAAACTAGGAACTACATGAATATAATTGAAAACACCTTTTACACAAGTTAAGTCACATCTAGATGTCAGAAAATTATTATATAAAGTTGTATCTACATGAAATTGGGGAAATATAGTTATGTTCAGTTTTAGGAAAATAAAATAAAATAAAATAAGGAGTTACTGTTCACATAAAATAGACATGACTTTAGAACTTTGATATATGAACTTTGGTTAGAGAAGTTGTATGAGAGAGCTAAATAAAAGTTATCCCCAAGGATTCAGATGCAATAGATTTGTTTACTTTTTAAAATTTGTAATGACACAATCATGCTAAAACCTTTTTGAATTTTAGTGATCCATAAAGTTTTAAAATATTTATTGAAGGAAATTCCATTACAATAAGCCTTTTATTTTTGTGTCAAGTCATGTGGGTAATTGAAAAGTCTTTTAGTACTCATCTCATAATACAAAAAAAAAATATCTTAGGCAGTTAAGAAAAGTGGCAAGTTAATAGATGTCCTCAGAGTCAAAGAAATCTTGCTTGTTGCAGTCAGCTTGTAGTTAGTTATTGGTTTTCCCCACCCTCCAAAAACAGTCATAAGACACCCACAACTGCAATGGGGAACTGACTGACTACTTAAAACCTTGCCAGGTTTGTCACTGAAGAGCAATTTGTCAGTCTTTACCTGAGTGACTGCAACTTGCCACACCAGGAAAACAATAAATCTCTTAAAATGATCATGATTCCATTGGAAGCACATTTAACATGAGGTCTGTCTTTCAATGATTCTAGAAATAATATATGAATATTATGTTAACAGAAATGGTTAAGGACTTATATGAAAACTTTAAGGATTGTTCTGGGGCAGTTTTTCTTTTTGCCCTTCCCTTGTTATATAAATAGAATGACAGAATTATTAATCTTGTTAAAATGCAATTTTATTTTATTAAAATGATATGTGCTCAATGTGGATACTGCAAATGAGTATAAAAATTACATAAATATTATTAAAATCGTAATTATATATATATATATTATGAAGAGCATATCCATATAATTTAAAGTAACTTCTGGGTGAGATAAATAAATGCTATGCATTAATAATCTCATGTAATTGGTATTTTTTAACAATTTATTTAGTCAATTTAGAACATTTTTCCTTGATTACAAGAATCATATTCTTTCCCTCCCTCCCATGACTCCACCCCTTCCCATAGCCAATGCACAATTACACTGGGTTTTGCATGTGTCCTTGATCAGAGCCCATTTCCATGTTGTTAATATTTGCACTAGGATGCTTATTTAGAGTCTAAATCTCTAGTCATATCCCCCTCGACCCATGTAATTGAGGAATTGTTTTTCTTCTGTGTTTCTGCTCCCACAGTTTTTCCTTTGGATGTGGGTAGTGTTCTTTCTCCTAGATTCCTCCAAGTTGTTCTGGATCATTGCTATTAGTAGAGAAGTTCATTGCATTCAATTGTACCACAGTGTATCTGTCTCCGTGTATAATGTTCTCCTGGTTCTGCTCCTTTCACTCTGCATCACTGGAGGTCGTTCTAGTTAACATGGAATTCTTCCAATTCATTATTTCTTTGAGCACAATAGTATTCCATCACAAACATATACCACATTTTATTCTGCCATTCCCCAATTAAAGGGCATCACCTCATTTTCCAATTTTTGGCACCCAAAGAGCTCAGCTATGAATATGGTATTTTTATTTTAAAAGATTGAGAAGAACATTTGACTAAATGACTTGTTTAAGCCAATGAGAAAATTAGTATTTAGTTGGGATTCTGATCCACATTCCTTAGATTCTCAGCTCTCATGTCAATTCTACTGGATTTTTCACAAAAGGCATAAGAAAGGCCTGGTAATACATTGGTATTAGTGTGTTTAGTTTAATTTATAATGGATAATAAAATAAAGAGATGAGATTACTAAGGTCAAAAAGAAGTTGACTTGGGTTGTACTTGAAGGACAAGAGAAATCTCTGCTAATGTAATAACCTCTTGCAGGCACATTCCCCAGGCAGCTTCCTATAAAGAGACAGACAAGGGCAAGGCTTCTGTTTGGGAGATTTAAATATTTTAAAAACATAAATTGGTGATGCTTGAACATTTCTTATAGAGCAACAAAAACTAGATTTAGTAAACTTGTGGATGATAGAGTATAATAGTATTGCTGAATTTCTTTTTTTTTTTAACCCTTACCTTCCGTCTTGGAGTCAATACTGTGTATTGGCTCCAAGGCAGAAGAGTGGTAAGGGCTAGGCAGTGGGGGTCAAGTGACTTGCCCAGGGTCACACAGCTGGGAAGTGTCCGAGGCCAGATTTGAACCTAGGACCTCCCATCTCTAGGTCTGGCTCTCAATCCACTGAGCTACTCAGCTGCCCCTGCTGAATTTCTTAAAGGGAATTTCACTTTTTCCTAATGAAATGTGTCCTATGAGTGAGCTTATATTTAAAAAAAAAAAGAGTGAATACTCTTTCAAAAAAGTAGATAATTTTTTTCAGAAGACTTTTACTAGTAAGGTAATACTACTGTCAAAGTCTCTATGGGTATTTTTTTGAGAATATGTTTATATGCACTAAAATGTGGTAAATATTACTAAAAACTATCAAAATAAAATGAATTTAATAAACCATAGAAATTCAGTGGTCATAAAGGAAGGTGACTAGTTTAGGAAATAACAATGTTAGACATAATTTGGAGGAAATGGTAACCTCCATTACTGTCCTTTTTTAAAACTTCATCAGGATAAGGAAAGGATTATGGACTTGTGAAGGTTAGGCCAAAAGAATATGATATGGGGAAAGTCATATAATGTCTCAGCATCTCATTTTGCTTCTTTATAAAATGAAGAGGTTGGACAAGATGAATTTCAATTCTATAATTTTTTTTTCAATTCTATTTTCAATTCTATAAACTCCCTATACTCTATATTAAACTCCTCTAATATGTCCAATTAACTTCTCTCACTACAAGTTTAACAATTTATTCACTCCTTAATCTTGTATTCCCCATAATGCAAATTTATATAAGCTTTTTTGACTTTTTTCTATCAGACTGTTTTTGGTGAATGAATGTGTCTCTTCTGCCCTTCTGGCCTCTACAGATAGAACTCATTGGGTTTTAACCTAAGCTCCTGTTTTTCTTTCTTCTTCAAATTCATTGTAATCTTAAAAGCTAAGTGCATTTCATTGCAGCAATTAAGCACCCAAGTACTACACTAGTTCTCATTTATTTCCCTCTTCTCTGAAGTGTGATATCATTTCAAGATTGTTGGATATCACTTAGAGTTCATCCTATACAATTTAATACTTATAAATCCCAATATCACATCATAATTTACAAGGCAATTTCCTTACTTTTAGAAGGAAGGTGATATAAGTATTTACATAGATAATATAGTTGAGGATTTTGAGGCTAAGGAGTAATTGATTTTCCTATGGTTAATAAGTGTTGGACCGAGGATTGGAATGCAAAAAAGTCTTGATAACTTGCTCTGTATTTTTAAATACATGGGAATGACAAACAATGAGACTCTTCCCTCAGAGCAGGCAGCATCAAGGCCTCTCCACAACTTAGAACCTCATTTGATGATAATAGTTTCATCTTTCTCAGTTGATAATTATAAAATATTTCTGTTACTGTTTACATTGTTCTCATTGCTCTGTTCATTTAAATCAGTTTATATATGTCATTCCAAATTTTCCTTAACTCATACAATTTCTTTTAATGTATTACTATTCTTTTAAACACATATGTCACAACTTGTTCATTCACCAATTGATGGAAATCCCATCAGTTTCAATATTTTGTCACTGCAAAAAGAGATGCAAAAATATCTTTGTAAAAGTAGATTCATTTTCCTTATCTCTGATCTCTTTAGGAGTAGGACCCAGTAGCGATACTGTTGGGTTAAATGATATACATAGTTCTATGGCCTTTCAGACATTGTTCCAGATTGCTTTCCAGAATGACTATAAAAGTTCACAGTTGCAATAACATTACATTACTGTTCCAATTTTCCCACATCCACTCCAAAATTTATTACTTTCTCTTTTAGTCATACTAGCAAATCTTATAGGTGGGAGGTGGTATGTCAGAGTTGTTTCAATTTGGATTTCTCTAATCAATAGTGATTTGGAGCATTTTTTCAGATGAGTATAGATCTAATTTCATCAGCAGGGAACTTCCTGTGTATTTGGCCATTTTTTTAAATTGGGGAATGTTTTGTATTCTTATAAATTTGTCTCATTTTCCCTATATATTTAGGAAATAAAGTCTTTGTTAGAGACACTTCTTATAATCTCCATCTGTATTTCTTTTCCTTTTTAGTCTGGGTAGCATCAATTTTGTTTACATGAAATCATTTTTGATTTAATATAAATAATATATCCATTTCATTTTTGTAATGTTCTCTATGTCTTGTTTGTTCAGAAATAAGTCCATTTTATTTAAGGCTGACAGGTAAACTTTTCCATGTTCCCCTAATTTGTTTATGGTATCATCCTTTATATCTTGATCAAATATCCATTTTGACTTTATCTTGGTGTATGGTGCGATATCTTGGGCTATGCCTAGTTTCTGACATATTGTTTTCTAGTTTTCCCAGTAGATTTTTGTCAAATAGTGAATTGTTTCACAAAGGCATGGATCTCTAGATTTATGAAAGACTAGGTTATTAACTATTCTAGGTTGATTATCTAACCTATTCCAATGATTCAATACTCCATTTTTAGATAGTATTAGATTATTTTATGGTTCCTACTTTATAGTACATTTTGAGATCTTTTAAATTTTGACCTCCTTCCTTAATATTTTAATAATTAATTTATTGCATATTCTTTACCTTTTGTTATTTTATTTTTATTTCTCCTAGCCCAATGAAGTAATTGGGGATAGTTTGATTGGTCTGGTATTAAATAGGAAAATTATGTTAAGTGGTATTACCTTTTCATTATGTTAACTTGGTCTATTCATGAGCAATTAATATTTTCCTTTGTTTAAGTATAACTTTATATGAAAAGTGTTTTTTTTTTATTTTGCCATATAGTTGGTGGGTGTATTTTGGTATGTATACTTCCAAATATTTTATATTATTGACAATTATTTCAATGGAATTTTTTTTCTTTTTGATGCTGTAGAACTTTGTTGATGATAAATAGAAAAGTTGATCATTTATATGAGTTAATTTTGTATCCTGCAACCTTGTTAAAATTGCTAATCATTGCTGTTATTATTTGGTTGATTATCTCAGGTTTTCTAAATATACCATCATATCTTATTCAAAGAGTGATAATTTGCTTCTTTACTCTCTATTCTAATTTCTTAATTTCTTCTTCACTTACTTCTATTGCTAGGATTTCTAGTATAATATTAAATAGTAGTGGTTATAATCCCTTGGCTTTGTCCTGATCTTATTGGGAAAGGTTCCAATGAATTTTTAATTTGTCTTTCCATGACCTTTGTGACAAGGAAATCACTTTAAAAGACTGATATATATTAATTTAAGGTCGCCAAGGAATTCAGCTATGTAATTCCTAAATGAAAACTCAAGTCAGCCATCAACCTTTTATAGAGTTTAACTACAAACAGGAGGAAGAAAGGAATTAGAGAGAGAGAGAGAGAGAGAGAAAGGGGAGAGAAGGGAATAGGGCTTAAATACCCCTTCTGTTTAGGCTGGGCCAAAAGGCCCAAGCCCTTAGATAGCTGAGGCAAAGAAAGGAGATCAGTCCCTATTACTCACCTGACCAAAATGGAGAAACAGTCTCAGGGGCCTCCACCTCCAGCTTCCTTCAGAGCAGCTTCCTTCAGAGCAAGCACAACCTCTCAGAGCCAAAAAACTCTCCAACCAACCACACCTCAGTCCTCAGACCCCTCTCTCTTTAAGCAAACCATCCAAGTTCCCTCCCCTTCATTCTCACATCTACCAATCACTGTCCATGTCTTCCCTGTGCCAATGGTGGCTCTAGCTTAACCCAGGACCACACAGAGGTCTGTGGCTTTGCACATGTCTGTTGAAGGTCATATTCTCAAATAATTAAATCTTGATCCTTTGCTACAGCCCTTCCTAAATCCTGTTACCCTGAGTAGGGTAGAGATTGGAATAATTAAATTTTGATCTATGCTACAGCCCTTCCTAAATCCTGTTAGGACTGAGTAGGGTGGAGATTGTAATTTCCAAGACCTAGTTCTGTCATTCCAAGTATCTCTATTGTATCAATTCTAAAATCAATCATGACTCAAAGAAATTCCTGTTCTATGCTTAAGCATAGGTCAAAGCCCTTTCCATTATTCAGCAAAAGGTTTCTGTCCTAAAGTAATCTTAAGATGGGAGGAGAAGGAACCTCCCATGCCAATGGGGTTCACATTCCAATAGAGTTCCCACTATCAATAGGAAATTTTTCAAGTATGAAATTTCCCAATGGTGAAATTTCCAACATTTATAAGTCTAAGAAATTTTAAGGTTTACACCTTTAATTCACATAATTTTTTATGCAAGATGATCTGAAAAGGATGCATCTAATATTTTTTTTCTTTTTTGCATTTGACTGTGATATTTTTATGTCCTAATATACAGTCAGTGTCTTCATGCACTGCTGAGAAATATATATATATATATATATATATATATATATATATATGGATATATATTACCTTTTATTCCCATTTAATTTCCTCCAGAACTTTATCATGTATAATTTTCCTAAAATGCTGTTTATTTACTTAACTTATTATTTTTTTATTTCTAAGTTATATTTATCTAAAAAAGGACAGGGATAAGGGAAGGAGTTGGGGACTGATACAAAGGAAGATGAATTGGGGAAGACAGTGGTCAGAAGTAAAACACTTTTGAATATGTTTTCAATTGGGTAATGCTCTATATTCTTATAAATTTGACCTAGTTCTCTATATATTTGAAAAATGAGGACTTTGTCAGTACATTCATTAATTTTTTTATTTGTTGTTTCCCTAAACATGGTAGCATTGATTTTATTTGTACAAAATCTTTTTTAAGTTAATGTAGTAAAAACACCCATTTCATTTTTTTTATAAGCCTTTCTTTGCCTTGGTTGGTCATAAATTATTCCCTTGCCTATAAGTATGACAGGCAAACTATACAGCTTTCCCATAATTTGTTTATTCTATCACCATTTATCTATAAATTAATTATCCATTTTGATTTTGTCTTTGTGGATGGCCTATAATATTGGTCTATGCCTCATTTCTGCCTCACTATTTTTCAATTTTCCCAGCAGGTTTTGTCAAATACTGATTTCTTTCCCACAATATTTTGAATCTTTGGATTTATCAAACATTAGATTACTATGGTTATTAACTATTATATACTGATAACAGCCTTTTTCATTGATCTAATTCTTATGCAGAAAGTATGTTTTGATGATTAACTCTTTATAATTGTAATTTGACATCTGGTAAGGTTAGATCTCCTTTTATATTTTCTTTGTTAATTGTCTTGATCTTCACCTTTTGTCTTTCCATATTAATTACTATTTTTCTGCCTCTGTGAAATGATATTTTGGTCATCTGATTAGTCTGGCAAAGTAATTTTGGTGAGATTGTCATTTTTTGTTATAATAGTTCAAACTATTCCTGAGCAATATATATTTTCCAATTGCTTATGTCTAACTTTTATTTTTCTGAAAAATATTTTGTCAGTGTGTTCATATAATTGTGGGTTTATTTTGATATTATATTCCATATATTTTTATATATGTAGCCTACAATTAACATCAATGGTATTTCTTTTTATATCTCTTGCTGTTGATCTTTGTTCAAGATAAATTTAAATTCTAATGATTTATGTGAGGTTTTTTTTTTCTTTTGCTATCCTGCAACTTTGATAAAGTTGTTAATTGTTTCCATTTTTGGCTAATTCTCTGGGGTTCTCTTTGTATGCCATTATATCACCAGGAAAATATTATAATTTTTCCCTCCCTATCTATCCTAATTTTTTCAATTTCATTTTGTGCTCTTATCATTAAAGCTAGCATTTAATACAATATTAAATAGCAGTGGTGATTATGTATGATAATTTCCTTCACTCCCAATCTAATTATGAAAGTTTGTATGTTATTTGCATTACAGATGTTACAGTATTTGCATACTGATGATTTAGATAGATGTAATTTAAATCATTTTAGGGAAAGCTCCATTTATTCTAAAGATAGTAGATTTTCTATAGTCCCTTACTTTTATCAAGATGCAATCATCTTCCTTATTCTTTTTGATTAGACCAATTATTACTTTTGCTTTGTCTGAGACCATGTTTGCCACCACTGCTTTCTTTATGCTTTAGCTGAAGGTTAATAGATTTTGCTGCAGTCCCTTACTTTTACTCTCTGTGTGTCTACATGCTTTAAAATGTACCTTGTATGTGGCATATTGTTCATTTCTGATTTTAAAAAATTATTTAGTCAATTTAGAACATTATTCCTTGGTTAAAAGAATCATATTCTTTCTCTCTCTGCCCTACCCCAACCCTTTCCCATAGCCAACACACAATTCCACTGGGTTTTACATGTGTCCTTGATCAGAACCTATTTCCATGTTATTGATGTTTGCACTAGGATGGTCATTTAGGGTCTACATGCCCAATCATATCCCCTCAACTAATGTAATGAACCAGTAGTTTTTCTTCTGGGTTTCTACTCCCACAGTTTTTCCTCTGATTGTGGATAGTGTTCTTTCTTGTAGATCCATCCAAGTTGTTCAGGATCACTGCATTGCTGCTAGTAGAGAAGTCCATTATATTTCATTATACTGCAGTGTATCAGTCTCTGTGTATAATATTCTCCTGGTTCTACTCCTCTCACTCTGCATCAATTCCTGGAGGTCATTCCAGTTAACATGAAATTCCTCCAGTTTGTTGTTCCTTTGAGCACAATAGTATTCTATCACCAACATACACCACAATTTATTCAGCCATTCCCCAATTGAAGGGCATCCCCTCATTTTCCAGTTTTTTGCCACCACAAAGAGTACAGCTATGAATTTTATTGTACAGATATTTTTTCTCATTAACTCTTTGGGGTAAAAATCCAGCAGTGCTATTGCTGGATCAAAGGGAAGACAGTCTTTTTAGGGCCCTTTGGGCATAGTTCCAAATTGCCCTCCAGAATGGTTGGATGAATTAACAACTCCAGCTGCAGTGTATTAATCTCCCAACTTTGTCACATCCCCTTCAGTATTCATTACTTTCCTTTGCTGTCAAGTTATCCAATCTGCTAGGTGTGAGGTTGTACCTCAGAGTTGTTTTGATTTGTATCTCTATGATTATAAGAGATTTAGAACACTTTTTCATGTGCTTATTAATATTTTTGATTTCTTTATCTGAAAATTGCCTATTCATGTCTCTTGTTCATTTATCAATTTGAGAATGGCTTGATTTTTTAAATTTGATTAATTAGTAATTTGTCAGAGGTTTTTGTTATGAAGATTTTTCCCAATTTGTTGCTTCCCTTCTAATTTTGGTTGCATTGGTTTTGTTTTAATAAAACCTTTTTAATTTGATGTAATCAAAATTATTTATTTTATATTTTTTTAATTTTTTTCTAACTCTTGCTTGGTCTTAAAACTTTTCCTTTCTGAAAGATCTTTCATGTATACTATTCTGTGCTCACTTTATTTATAGTTTCCTTCTTTATATTCATGTCATTAATCCATTCTGATTTTATCTTGGGGTAGGGTGTGAGATATTGATCCAAACCTAATCACTCTCAGACTGTCTTCCAATTTTCCAGAAGTTTTTTTGTTTGTTTGTTAGTTTTATCAAATAGTGGATTTGATATATGTAAGTGAGGAAAGGTAGAAGGAAGGGGATGGGGCAGAAAATTAGACAGAACTCTGAACAGTCATAACCTGTCACCCATTTAATCATGCTTGAAGGGATACTTATAACTTGGGCATGAACAGTTAATTTCTGAACTCAAGAGGAATGGGAAAGGGAGAGGCAATGATAGCACTATTCAGTACAAATGAATCTCCCCAAGTTACACCTCCTGAAGAGCTTGGATAAGGTCCTGAAGTTCAACCACTGTGTTCTTCAAAGGCCTCTAGCCCAGCTATATACAATAATAAGTCTGGAACTGCCTCTCAGGCTAGTATACAAACAGCAGCTGCAATAGCTCCAGGCTCTGGCCTGTCACCTCTGAATCAGAAAGGGTAAAGACATCTAGCAAGTGTGGGAGAAGAAGAAAGAGCCAGAACCTCCGGAAGTAGAAAGGACCCTTCTCTGCAATGTTGCATTACTGTGTGTGCACCAGAATACAAACCACATGTGAAAGGGGTAAGAGTTGCAGGAGGGGAGCAAACAAATCCAGGAAGAGCAATGCACTGAACAGGTCATGATCCTTTACAGTGTGATTATTGAGGACCCAGAGGCATTCAGGAACAAGCCTAGGTTGATACTAGATGAATAACTCCATGAAGATAAACATGGCCACTATGATTCTCTCATCTCCAAAATCTGCTCATACCCTTGCATCAGTTTCTTCCTCCTCTGCCAGAAAATGACCAAAGTACCAAAGTACTGTACAGGCCAGGAGATCTAGTCCTGTAGCCACTGATCTTGAGGCAGCTCAAGACTGTACAAAGTCCCTTGAGAAATGAGCTTTATTCACCTGGCTGCAGATGATGTAGTAAAGGGCAAGTCCTAAGGATGTCAAAATGTAAATGAAACAGTCCCAACATTTTTCAGTAAAATTATATTAGTTTAGGGGGAGGGAGATATACATGTGTAAAAATTAAATTCAAAATATATACAAAGGAGATACAAAGTGATATCTTAAGTGGGAATATCAATGTCAAGAAGGGATCAAGATTGACTTATATTAGAAGGTGGTACTTGAATTACTTTTTTTGGAAAGAGCTACATATTCTGTTCGGTGGTGGTGAGAGCAAATTACAGTGTAGCCATGGTAGATAGTCTGTTGAAAAGCATGGAGATGAGATATAATGTTACGAAAATGAAATGGCAAGTATTCCATTTGTGTTCAAAGATTCTATGAAACTGGAACCTGTGACAACTCTAGAAAGGTAATCATTAGAGCCCTATTATAAGAGGAGTTTGAATTTCAAACAGAGAAGTCTTTATCCAAAAGACAAAAGGGAACAACTGGACTTCTTTAATTTTTCCCTTTTAAAAATTTTATTTGGTCATTTTCAAACATTATTCATTAGAAACAAAGATAATTTCCTTTTTCTCCCCCCCACCCTCCCAATGGGGATGCATGATCCCTCTGGGTATCACATGTATCCTTGGTCCAAACTCTTTTCCATGTTGTTGGTATTTTCATTAAGGTGTTCATTTAGTCACTCCTCAATCATATCCCCTCCACCCCTGTAGTCAATCTGTTGCCTTTCCTTGGTGTATTTACTACCATTGTTTGTCCTCTGCTTGAGAGTAGTGTTTTTTTTCTCTTTGATCCCTGTGAATTATTTGGGGACATTGCATTGCCAATAATGGAGAAGTCCATTATATTAGATTGTACCACAGTGTATCAGTCTCTGTGTATAATGTTCTCCTGGCTCAGCTTCTTTCACTCTGCATCACTTCCTGGAGGTTGTTCCAGTCTCCATAGAATTCCTCCGCTTTATTATTACTTTTAGCATAATAGTATTCCATCACCAACATATACCATAATTTGTTCAGCCATTCCCCTATTGAAGGGCATCCCCTCATTTTCCAATTTTGGGCCACCACAAAGAGCGCAGCTATGAATATTATTGTACATGTCTTTTTTCTTATTATCTCTTTGGGGTACAAACCCAGGAGTTCTATGGCTGGATCAAAGGGCAGACAGTCTTTTAGCACCCTTTCTGCATAGTTCCAAATTGCCCTCCAGAATTGGTTGGATCAATTCACAACTCCACCAGCAATGAATTAATGTCCCAACTTTACCACATCCCCTCCAACATTCATTATGTTCTTTTGCTGTCAAGTTAGTCAATCTGCTAGGTGTGAGGTGATACCTCAGAGTTCTTTTGATTTGCATCTCTCTGATTATCAGAGATTTAGAACACTTTTTTTATGTGCTTATATATAGTTTTGATTTCTTTGGCTGAAAACTGCCTATTCATGTCCCTTGCCCATTTATCAATTGGAGAATGGCTTGATTTTTTTGTACAATTGATTTAGCTCTTTATAAATTTGAGTAATTAGACCTTTGTCAGAGGTTTTTCTTATGAAGATTTTTTTCCCAATTTTTTGCTTCCCTTCTAATTTTGGTTACATTGGTTTTGTTTGTACAAAACCTTTTTAATTTGATGTAATCAAAATTGCTTATTTTAGATTTTGTGACTCTTTTTATGTCTTGCTTGGTTTCAAAGTCTTTCCCTTCCCACAGATCTGACATGTATACTATGCTGTGTTCACCTAGTTTACTTATAGTTTCCTTCTTTATGTTCAAGTCATTCACCAATTCTGAGTGTATGTTGGTGTAGGGTGTGAGGTGTTGATCCAAACCTAATAACTCCCACACTGCCTTCCAGTTTTCCCAGAAGTTTTTGTCAAATAGTGGAGTTTTGTCCCAAAAGCTGGGGTCTTTGGGTTGGTCATAGACTGTCTTGCTGAGGTCACTTACCCCAGTCTATTCCACTTATCGTCCTTTCTGTCTCTTAGCCAGTACCAAATTGTTTTTATGACAACTTCCTTATAATATAGTTTGAGATCTGGGACTGCAAGGCCACCTTCCTTTGTATTTTTTTTCATTTATTTCTCTGGATATCCTTGATCCTTTGTTCTTCCAAATGAACTTTGTTATATTTTTTTTTCTAATTCAGTAAAAAAGTCTTTTTTTGGAAGTTCAATGGGTATGGCACTAAATAGATAGATAATTTTGGATAGAATAGTCATTTTTATTATATTGACTCGTCCTATCCATGAGCAGTAATGTTTTTCCAATTGTTCAAGTCTAGTTTTAATTGTGTGAAGAGTGTTTTGTAGTTGTGTTCATATAGTTCCTGTGTTTGTCTAGGGAGAAAGATTCCTATGTATTTTATTTTGTCTAAGGTGATTTTGAGTGGGATTTGTCTTTTAGTTTTTGCTGCTGAGCTGTGTTGGAAATATATAGAAATTCTGATGACTTATGCGGGTTTATTTTGTATCCTGCAACTTTGCTACAATTGTTGATTATTTCGAATAGATTTTTGGTTGATTCTCTAGGATTCTTTAAGTAGACCATCATAACATCCACAAAGAGTGATAGCTTGGTCTCCTCCTTGCCTGTTTTAATGCCTTCAATTTCTTTTTCTTCTCTAATTGCTACTGCTAGTGTTTCTAGTACAATGTCAAATAGTATAGGTGATAATAGGCATCCTTGTTTCACTCCTGATCTTATTGGGAATGCATCTAGTTTATCCCCATTGCAGATGATATTAGCTGATGGTTTTAGATATATACTGTTTATTATTTTTAGGAACGACCCTTCTATTCCTATGCTTTCTAGTGTTTTTAATAGGAATGGGCTTTGTATTTTATCAAAGGCTTTTTCTGCATTGAGATAATCATGTGATTTTTGTTGGTTTGCTTGTTGATGTGGCCAATTATGTGGATGGCTTTTCTAATATTGAACCAGTCCTGCATTCCTGGTATAAATCCTATGTGATCATAGTGAATGACCCTCCTGATCACTTGCTGAAATCTTTTTGCTAGTATCTTGTTTAAGATTTTTGCATCTATTGTCATTAGAGAGATTGGCCTATAGTTTTCTTTCTCCATTTTTGACCTGCCTGGCTTCGAAATCAGTACTATGTTTGTGTCATAAAAGGAATTTGGTAGAACTCCCTCTTTGCTTATTATGTCAAATAGTTTATATAATATTGGGATTAGCTGTTCTTTGAATGTTTGATAGAATTCACTTGTGAATCCATCAGGTCCTGGGGATTTATTCTTAGGGAGTTCTTTGATGGCCTGTTGGATTTCTTTTTCTGATATGGGATTATTTAAGAATTCTATTTCTTCCTCTGTTTATCTAAGCAATTTGTATTTTTAAGTATTTATCCATATCATGTAGATTGGCATATTTATTGCTATGTAATTGAGCAAAGAAATTTTTAATGATTGCCTTAATTTCCTCTTCATTGGAGGTAAGTTCCCCCTTTTCATCTGTGATAGTTAAATTGCTTTTCTTCTCTCCTTTTTTTAATTAAATTGACTAGTACTTTGTCTATTTTGTTTGTTTATTCACAGTATCAGCTTCTTGTCTTATTTATTAGTTCAATAGTTCTATCACTTTCAATTTTATTAATTTCTGCCTGAATTTTTAGGATTTCTAATTTAGTTTCCTTCTGGTGCTTTTTAATTTGTTTGCTTTCAAGTTTTTTTATTTGCATGTCCAGTTCATTGATTGCCCTCCCTAATTTGTTAATATATGCACTCAGGGATATGAATTTTCCTGTGAGTACTGCTTTGGCTACATCCCATAAGGTTGGAAAGGATATCTCACCATTGTCATTTTCTTCAATGAATTTATTAATTGTTTCTATGATTTGTTCTCTAAATAACTGATTTTAGAGCACCATACTATTTAATTTACAATTGATTTTTGATTTTGCTCTCCATGTACCTTTATTGATTATTATTTTTATTCCCTTTGATCTGAAAAGGTTGCATTAATTAATTCTGCTTTTCTGCATTTGTATGCCATGGTTTTATGACCTAGTGTATGGTCAGAATTTGTGAATGTGCCATGTGCTGCTGAAAAGAATGAGTATTCCTTTTTATCCCTATTTATTTTTCTCCATATATCTATTATCTCTAATTTTTCTAAGATTTCATTCACTTCTTTTACCTCTTTTTCATTTATTTTTTGATTTGATTTATCTAAATTTGATAGTGGTTGGTTCAGATCTCCCACTAGTATAATTTTATCATCTATTTCTGCCTTTAATTCTAGTAGTTTCTCCATTAGAAATTTGAGTGCTATACCATTTGGTGAATACATGTTGATTAGTGAAATTTCCTCATTGTCTATATTCCCTTTTATCAGGATATATTTACTTTCCCTATCCCTTTTAATCAGGTCTTTTTTTTTTGCTTTTGCTTTGTCAGATATCAAGATTGCTACTCCTGCCTTCTTACTGTCAGTTGAGGCCCAATATGTCTTACTCCAACCTTTAATTATGACCTGTGAGTATCTACCCACCTCATGTGTGTTTCTTGAAGACAACATATTATAGGGTTTTGCATTCTGCTATTTGTCTACCTTTTATGGGTGAGTTCATACAATTCACATTCAATGTTATGATTGTCATTTGTAAATTCCCCAGCATTTTGATATCCTCACCTAATTCTGACCTTTCTTCTTTCACTATAACCTTTTAAACCAGTGATTTACTTTAAATCAGTCCCCCTAGTCCCCTCCCTTGTCATGCTTCCCTTTCTGGCCCCTCCCTTTTTATTCCCTTTCCGTCCCCCCTCTCCTTCCCGCCCTTTTTGTACTCTCTTCCCCATTCTCCCCCTTAGTTTCCCCTCTCCCTTACCCTGCTGGATAAGATATAATTTAAGAACCCAATGTATCTAGATGTTCTTCCCTCTCAGAGTTGATTTCACTGAGAGTAAGGTTTAAGTAATACCAATCATCACTCTTTTCCTCTCCTCCTTATAAGAGAATTCTTCCCCTCCCCTTCCCATGTGTATCTTTGGGTGACAAAGATTATTCTATTTAATTTATTTCTATTTCTTCAAGTATATCTTAGTACCCTCATTGATTACGCCCCTCCCTTTATCTTTCTTTTCCCCCCCTCCAAATCATGTTAATACCTTGATCTTTCCCTATGAGTGATTCTTTTGGTTACTCTGTTATTGCAAACAATTTTTGAAAGTTACACATAATATTTTCCTCATATGTTAGCATATATAATTTGATCTAATTGTAGTCCTTATAGAAGAGAGTTTAAATAAAAGGAAAAAAAAACACTTCTCCATTTCCCTTTCTTTTGTATTTACCTTTTCATGTTTCTCTTGCTCTTTGTGTTTGGATATAAAACTTTCCACTGAGTTCTGGTCTTTTCTTTGCAAATACTTGGAAATCTTCTATTTTGTTGAAAGCCCATACTTTCCCCTGGAAGTATAGAGTCAGTTTTGATGGGTAGCTGATTCTTGGTTGAAGATCCAGTTCTCTTGCCCTTCTGAATAATGTGTTCTAGGCTTTGCAGTCCCTTAGCGTGTTCACTGATAAGTCTTGTGTAATCCTTATTGGTGTTCCTCTGTATATGAAGTTCCTCTTTTTAGCTTCTTGTAATATTTTTTCCTTAGTTTGGAAGCTCTTGAATTTGGTGATTGCATGCCTTGGGGTTTTCTTTTGGGGGTTTATTATAGAGGGTGTTCTATGAACCCTTTCTATTTCTATTTTGCCCCCTGGTTTGAGAATATCAGGGCAATTCTCTTCAATGATTTCTTGTAGTATGGCATTGAGACTTTTGTTAATCTCTGGTTTTTCAGGTAGACCAATGGTTCTCAAATTGTCCCTCCTTCCTCTGTTTTCATGATCTGTCACCTTGTCAGTGAGATATTTTATGTTTTCTTCTAATTCATTATTTTTTTTATTTTGCTTTATTAATTCTTGCTGTTTTGCAAGATCATTGGTTTCCAGTTGCTCAATTCTGGTCCTTAAGGCCTGGTTTTCTGCTTTAATCTTTTGGCATTCAGCTTTAATTTTTTGGTTCTCTAATATAATTTGTTGGTTTTCTTTTTGAACCATTTCCCACCTCTCTTTCCAGAGGGCTTCCATATTTCTGATGATAAGCTCCGTTTGAGACTCTTTCAGGTCTTGTGGACAATTTTAATCTTTTTTTTTTTTTCGGTTTTGCCTGTGTTTGAATTTTGCCCATTATTTTTTCTGTAGCCTGGGTTTTTCCTCCATAAAACGTTTCAAGGGTAACAGTTTTCTTTTTTGATTTCTTGCCGGAATTTTGAGGCTCCTGTGCACAGTTAGCCATTTTTTTCTGGATGTTTTCATTTCCCTATTTAGTTGGAAATCAGAGTCTGGCCCTATAGGTGGGGTTGGGGGAGGCTGGATCTGCTTGCCTTTGGGTGGAAGACATTTCCCCCTCTTATAGGCTGGTAAAGCCTCTATCCCATGCACTTTCACTGCTGGTCCCGGCTCTACAGCTCCTCCGCTCCTCTGATATAGATTCTTAAGTTATTTTGGGGTGATCCTTATTGGTTTATGTTGGTGTGTGTCAGGGAGAGTGAGTAAGCCATGTTTAGCTGGCCACCATGCTTACCTGGAAGTCATTGGACTTCTTTAAGCAGTGGGGTGACATAGTCAGACCTATCCTTTAGGATTATTGATTTGGCAGCTATGTAGGAATCTGAAGCAAAGAGAAGGTTGATTGGTTGAAAATAGACCAATTATAAAGATATTATAATAGTAAAAATAAGAGGTGAAAAAGTCCTGACTTTGGGAGGTGACTGTATCTTTGAATAAGACAGAGTTGTGAGATATTGTTCAGTCAGAAACCATATTTATACTACATTTAATCTTAGTCCAAAGGTCATGAAGTGATCAAAAACCATATTTATACAATGTACTCTATGTGACAGTTTACCAAACTCATTTATCTAATAGTACTAAGTAAAAGCAGGAGTAATAGAAACAGCAGAACTGAGAAATGAAACAGGCTAAGCAGTGATGGTGAACATTTGAGAGACCAAGTACCCAAACTGCAGCCCTCACATCACATGTGAGCCCACTGCTTTATCCCAGATTGGAGGGAATAAGATCTTCTACTAGACTGCTATTAAGAGCGGTTCGTGATATGAGAAATGTCCTCAGGCAGAGGGGGAAGGGATACCTCCTCTAGCATGCTCCAGTACACGTGCCATAGGTTTGACAATACAGTTCTAAGGTGAAAATTACGATAGTTAAAATTAGAATAGCTAAGCTGGATACCAGAGAAGGTATCTGATATCTACCAAACTCTCATCCAAGAAATTATTAAAACACACACACACACACACACACACACACACACACACCTCAAAATGAAGTATAGAACAACAGTAAACATAAAAAGATAGAGAAAAGTAATTTTTTTGGTTCAAAAAAATTTAGATGGATGGCATGAGGGAACTAGTGCATTGAGGTGGAGGTGGGCACAAAACAGGGAACCAGGTTATGCTTTACTACAATTGTCATGGGACCCAACTGAAACAATAGCAAAGGAAATATCAGCCAGAGATAGTGTGGGAGGCCAAAAGATTAGAGGGGTCAAATTTCTGATTCATGGTGCAATATACTTCTTGCATTGCCCATACACTTATCCAGATAGTAGGCTTAAAGTGAGGTTTTAGGGTAAGGAG